>NC_132913.1:17596305-17899335 GCF_047675955.1 Chlorocebus sabaeus
GAGAAGAATCCAAAGTAAAAAGCATTCAGTGTAGCTATGGGATACATATTTAACAAAATCAAATATTACAAGATTGAAAGAAGACTTGAAATACTTGGATTCTGGTCTTATTTTAACCTTTTAGACTCTCAGTTTCCTCATTAATGAAATAAGAAGGTTGGATGAAATAATCTATACAATTCCTTTTAGATCCTATGGTCAATAATTCTAAGAAGTAAAGTGGGGTTTTAGACAATTGGAAAGAGAGAGTAGATTAAGTAGAGAAGTATTTTTGTAAAAGAGGTCATTTGAACAGTCAGAGGAGAAATGAGACACAGCTATGACTTCCTGGAGGCTTCTGGATGACCAGCAGGGCCACCCTCAGTTCCTGATTTTGCAAACAGCTTCAACTACCACCATCCAAAGCAGTTTTCACCTTGAATTCTGCATATAGGCCCATTGGTGTGGTCTTCTCAGCCGGGTGCACATTCAAAATCTCCAGCATCCCAGTCTGTCATCTGCTCATCTCCGAACACAAAGATCTACACAAAGGCAAATCATCATGTTGTGAGACAAAGAAGAAAGGGTTATTAGAGATTTGTCAGAAAGAATCTGCCTTTCACTGCTGCCTGCAACAGGGGAGTCACCACTTCAGAAGTGCCACAGGAGAGAATTACAGGTTTGCACAGTCATGATGGGTCTGGATTAAGACTCAGGTATTTATTTTGTAAATTCTTGATTTTGCTCCACAATAGCATTAAAAACAGGACCCAAGTGCATAAAAATGTCCTCTTTTTATACAGGTAGTACTTCAAGTTTGGGTCCTTAGCCATAACCCAGATACTTATATGTTACTACGATACTGTGAGTTTGGATGATAAATGACTCAAATTTATTTTGTGGGTACAAAGTGCTTCATAAATACTTAATCTCCACAGTGATTTCAACTTAGAATTTCTGACTGTATTTGGACTTCTCTTTATCCAAGTCACACCGGGTCCTTGTTCTATTTGTAAATATGCAATGTTCCACATCAGCCTCTGCACCACTCCCCCTGCTGCTGATGGATGCTGACTTGGATCCCGCATCCAGGCAGCCTGAGAGATGCAAGAGAAGCCAGGAATGGCCTTTTGAGTAGCCTATGATCCCAGAATAGCCCCACTGATTTACTGTATCTCCCGTTTTCCATGCTCTGGAGCAAAGACGGAACCATCTTTGTGACCTCTGCCAGACCACAGGGTTGGATGTTTTTATGAGAGGGTGCTCTCTCCAGAGAAAAGCACATGATAGCAATCCAGTATTTTGGACCCACCAACTGTTCATCCATCAAATCACAGTCCCCACCCTTCTGCCAGGAGTGAAACAGAAAGGTGATGAGGGACTTGCTTTCTCTGGGAACATACTAGAAATGGCAGTACAGATATCATCTCTTCTATTTCCCTCCTAAAATAGCACTCCTGAAGACACTCAGCATGGCTTTGGGTTACACTCCAGAGACCCTTGAGGATCAGGCTGGAGTCTACTGGCCAGAAAATGCGTGGTTAGTTACAGAGCACAGCAGCAAAACGACTTATCTCTCTGGTCTTCAGTCTTCCCATTTATAAAATGAATGTTTAGGTCTGTCTCTTAGGCATTAACCTCATGGTAGCCTATTTGATGAATAAGCCTGGTTTGAAATCCCATCTGGCACTTACTGCTTGTGCTACCTGGCCTCAATTTACTTGTCTATATAATGGAAATAATACTCACTTCAAAGAGTAACTGTAAGAAAGAGATTAGTTAAGCACATGATACAATTGTTAAACTGCAGTGAGCTGTCTCACCTTATTTCTGTAGGCAGAGTCCTCTTACATTACCATCCAACGGAGTTCTCTTTCCCACGGAGGTGCTCACTAAACCTGAGCACCTCCAAATCCAATTTGACAACAAAATTGCAGTGCAGCCCAAACCCTGTTTGAATGAAGAGCTTATCTGGGTCGTTTCTGCTAAAGATGAATATCCCAGGCTCATCGCACCTCCCGACTTGTGAAATCTGTGAGAACAACCAGGCATGCAACACAAAATGGGGAAAGGAAAAGCAGGCCCCCAGGAGAGAGCGTTAAGTGCATATATATCTGCTCTATTATCTTAGTGACTTAGAACAACAACCATTTTAGCTTATCTCGTGATTTTGCGGGTCAGTTTCAGGGACAGTTTAGCTGGGTGATGGTATCAGCTGAGGTCAGTCTGTGGTATTTAGATGTTGAGTGGGCTGGACTGGAGGGTCCACAACAGTTTCACCCATGGTTTGGGGGCGGGAATGGCTGGAGGGCTGGGCTCAGCTGGATCCGTCTACTGGAGCATCCACCCATAACTGTGCCAACATGGCGGTCTCAGGGCATCAGACTTCTTACACGGTAAGCTGACACTTAGAGAGAGTGTTTCAGGAGACCAAGGCAGGAACTTCAAGGCTTCTTCTGATCTAACCTTGGAAGTCATGCACCATCACTTCTAGCACATTGTAATAAGCAAGTCATCAAGGCTGCTCTGGACCCAAGGAGGGGAATAAGACTTCACAGCTCAATGGGACAAGTAGCACAGAATTGGCAGCCATCTTTAATCAACCTCAACATGTGAGCCTCAGTTCTGCTCTGTAGAATGGGCTGTGGGTAGACCTCTCCCATCTTTGCATCCATTCCAGTGTCACTGCCAATGTCTTTAATACCTAATGAGGAAGCCAAAGATGGGAAGTCACAGGGCAACAAAAGACCTCCAACAAGTAGGACCTAGAGGCTCCCCTGACTTGCCACCATCTCAAAATGTCTGCTGTGTTCAGCTGCCTTTCATCAACCTAGAACCCGGATAGCCAAAAACTCCTCACAATTTCTGCTTCACAGAGACCTGTACTGTGGATAGGAGGCTGTCTGGAGGCTGGCACCCCCCGGAAGCTCTCTGTCAACTACTGTTTTCCTGATGTCAAGCCTGCTGACATGTGGAGGGGAACTCCATTTTCTCAGGAAGGACAGGGAAACTGAGTGCCTGAAATGGGCTGTGTCCTTTTGCAGCTGAGAGCTATTGTGCAAGAAGAACTCAGGCCCTGTTAGGGTTCCCAGGGTCCCCAAGCCCTCCCCATGAATTGAGAGCATCCAAGGGCTTGCAACAACAAAAGGTTAATTTTTCATATGTTGCCTTCACCGTGAGTCAGTTATGGCTTTGCTCTGCATCATCTTTACTCCAGGACCAGGACTGAGACAGCAGCTTCTGTCTGGGACAGTGCCAGTTGCTGTCACAGAGGGAAAGGTAAACACAGTGATTCTTAATCCTTCTGCTCAGAGGCTACACCTGTCACTTACATGCGTGTGTCATTGGTTAAAGCAAGTCAAATGGTCACACTGCATTCAACAGAGCAAGGATGTAGAATCCTCCCGCTGCAGGGGGAAGCCCTGCAGAGGAGGGTGACACAGTATTTGGTGAACATTCGTATGATCCTCCACAGTCTGTTCTCTGGTTACCAAACACACAGTTCTCTCCCCTCCTCTCACAGTAGAACACACTTACTGCTCCCCAGGGGACACAACCCAAAACTCCCCTCCAGGCACTGCTCAGAGCTGAAAGTCCAGGATCTGTGCCAAAGCACAAGCCTGTCTAGAGCAGGTTTGGACACGCCTCCTTTAGATGGGGACACCAAAGAAATAACAAGGCAAGTCACCTGCTTCCACACACAATCCCAGTATGCAACTGGGGACAGGGACACAATAAACACTCTCATTTGGAAAGAGAAGCATGGGAGGCACACAGGAGTCACTGACCCGTGTCATTTTAAAGTCCCCCCAGGGGACATTGTGAGCAGCCCTTTTCCTAAGGGTGGGGAATATTCCTTGACCAGCCCCACTGATTGTTTTCCCTGGGAGCAACTTTCTGCCCCACTGTTCTCTCTGGCCCCAGGCTCTGCCCACCGGGAGGGCCTCTCAATTTCCTACCTGCCTGAGCTGTAGCTGCAAAGGACCTTAAAGAGTGCGCACTGCCTGGGGCGCCAAGCTGGCCTTCAGCCTGCTTCCTACTTGCAGATGTTGGAGTCCACAGGCTGTTTTAAGCCTCAGACAAGCACAGTCTCTTTACTCCGGCCACTGGCTCCTTTGCCTGTGCAATTCTCTTACAATGTAAATTGGTTTCTTCTATGTTTGAGTGTAGTCTGTATCTAGAACCATGAAGGATGATAATAAAATGAGGCTGGGCGCCGTGGCTCACGCCTGTAATCCCAGCACTTTGGGAGGCCAAGGCGGCCGGATCACGAGACCATCCTGGCCAACATGGTGAAACCCCATTTCTACTAAAAATACAAAAATTAGCCGGGCGTGATGGCGCACGCCTGCAGTCCCGGCTACTCAGGAGGCTGAGGCAGGAGAATCGCTTGAATCCGGGAGGTGGAGGTTGCCGTGAGCCAAGATCACGGCACTGCACTCCAGCCTGGGTGACAGAGCGAGACTCCGTCTGGAAAAAATAAATAAATAAAATGATTACTTTCGCTCCAAGACCCTTACTTTTCGGTTAGCTTGTTATGCAGCTCTAGATAACAGAAGAACATTGTTTAAAAAATACAGATACCCAGGACCACTCAAAGCGGATTCAATCAGAGTCCCTGGCAGAGAAGCCTCCGCAGCACTGATTAATTTCTCCAGGTGCTTCCATTGTGGTTGAGGGTTGAGAAGCTGCTGATCTTCCATAGGCGATGCTGGTGAAGAAACCCAGGGATCTAGGCAAAAAGTCATCTTTGGATTCTCCTTACCAGAAACTACTTTTTAAATTTTTTCTCCCACTGAGCTCACTTAGTGAACACAGCCTGCTACAATTCGGTTAGTATATATTACCAATGGTAAATAAAGTTCTGGAAACTACATCATACGAGGAAAGTGTGGTTAAAAAAAAAAAAATGGGGAGACACTTAATCCTGAGAAGAAAAGATAAGGGAATGCAACATTTACTTATTTTCACATATTTAAGTAGTGTATGGAAAGCTTTTTTCTGCTCACTAGAAAGCAATGGTTAACCACTAGATAGAAATAATAAGGAAAAAGATTATGCTTAATATGAATTTCTTTTTTTTTTCTTTTGCCTTCACCCCCACCCTCACCTCTAATTTTTTTGTTTTTTAATCAGATGGAGAAATCACTTTTTCCTAACAGCAGTTATGGAAATATCTCTAACCGTGGTGGTGATTTGGGCTGTTTACAGGTAACCTAGTGCTCACTCCTTCTGAGCACAGGGTAAGGACTTCATTTCCCCACCCCTTCCAGGTTAGGAATGGCCTCCTGGATAGCCTTGGTCAAAGAGATGCGATGGGAAGTGCTGTGGATTCCTCCACCCGAAAAACTTCAAGAGCCGTTGTGCAAATTTCCACATCCCCTTTCTCTCTTCTCGGATATTGACGTGTGGAGGCACCGTTAGCCTGAGTCCTGAGTGAAGACACAGAGCAGACCTCTCAGCAAGATTGTCAGCTCAAATACAGGATGCCCAGTTACATCTGACTAATTTTAGGAAAAAGTAATAATTTTCAGCATGCAATATTTGAGACATACCTACACTAAAAAATTCGCCGATCATCTGAAATTCAAATTTGAATGTCATGTATTTTTCTTTGCTAAATCTGGCAACCCTATCCTTAAGTGATTCACGGTCGTCATGAAACCTCAGGAGGAAATAAACCTTGTTATTTTAAGCCACAGAGATTGGGGATTGTTACTGTCATCCGCGTCCATGTGAAGAGACCACCAAACAGGCTTTGTGTGAGCAATAAAGCTTTTTAATCACCTGGGTGCAGGCGGGCTGAGTCTGAAAATAGAGTCAGCGAAGGGAGATAGAGGTGGGGCCGTTTTATAGAATTGGGTAGGTAAAGGAAAATTATAGTCAAAGGGGGTTGTTCTCTGGCGGGCAGGGGTTGGGGGGTCATAAGGTGCTCAATGGGGGAGGTTTTGAGCCAGGATGAGCCAGGAAAAGGAATTTCACAAGGTAACGTCATCAGTTAAGGCAGGAACTGGCCATCTGGATGTGTGCGTGCAGGTCACAGGGGATATGATGGCTTAGCTTTGGCTCAGAGACCTGACAGTTACTGCCAAAGAACTTAGCCTATCCTGACTTAACTACTTCCCATCTCTGATGAGGGAATATGTTGAAGAGGCCTAAGTGTAGCCTCAATATTTGAAAGGAAGAAGACAGTTTCTGTACATAATAAAAGAGAAACTTGGGAGCTCTGGGACATAATTTGAGAAGGAAGGACGGGTAGAAAATTGGTATAACACAGCCTTAGCCATTGGAGAACTTCATGGCTACTTGGAAAATAAAAATTAAAAATAATAATAATAATAATAATGGTAGAGAGAATTCCTGAAAATAAAGAGGCCATGTGGGTTTAGAGCAGGCATGGAAGGACTTCATGGGGAAAGGAGGTTTGCCTGGCCAGGAGATAACCAAGTAAGTAGGACTGGGGTTGTAGAAGGGCTGAGAGCAGCCATTCCCCAGGGAAATGAGTAATCATGGTTTGTCTGTGAGATTATTGTCCAGAATTGCCAGAGTCTACAAGACCAGCTGTCCCTGCAGGGCTGGAGATATAGTGCGAGGTGGTGTGGAAGTGGTAAGAATCAAAACGGAGTTACTAATGTTTTTTCTTAAAAAAAAAAAAAAAAAAAGCAAAACCAAACAATACCCAAAAAAACTCAACAGGCTGTGTGCAGTGGCTCACACCTGTAATCCCAGCACTTTGGGAGGCTGAGGTGGGCGGATCACCTGAGGTCAGGAGTTCGAGACCAG
The DNA here is from genome assembly GCF_047675955.1 of Chlorocebus sabaeus. Lineage (NCBI taxonomy): Eukaryota > Metazoa > Chordata > Mammalia > Primates > Cercopithecidae > Chlorocebus > Chlorocebus sabaeus. The sequence continues at coordinate 17,603,068 of NC_132913.1, forward strand.
CCTGGCCAACATGGTGAAACCCCATCGCTACTAAAAATACAAAAATTAGCTGGGCGTGGTGGCGGTCACCTGTAATCCCAGCTACTCAGCAGGCTGAGGAGGGAGAATCGCTTGAACCCGGAAGGTGGAGGTTGCAGTGAGCCAAGATCGCACCACTGCACTCTAGCCTGGGGGACAGAGCAAGACTCCATCTGGGGGTGGGAGGAAACTTGACAAATAGAGCTAGGGAAGGCCAAGAAGAAAGGGCTCCTACATTTGTATGCCTGATAACAAAAACCAACACAAAAGACTCTGCAAAACCACAACCTTGCACAAAGGCCATCACAGCTTTCCACATTAAAAAAAATAAAAAATAAAAATCCTCCGCAAGGACATCCGCCCAGCAACTGCCCGTCTAACCTTGGACTGGCAATCCCTTTGTTATTGATCTTTGTAACCAAGGATAACCATTTCAAAACAAGTATGAAATCCTCCTCACTTTTTATTTGAAAACCTTTCTCTTCCTTTCTTCCTTTGCCTCCTTGAATATGCACATAGTTTACTGTGGCATGCATATTACCATTGCAATGCTCTGCTCCTGAATAAATGCCTTCTTTTACAGAGCCTTTCACTGTGTGGTTATGTAGGTTGACAGGGGCCAGCTGGACCCAAGTTTACTGCCTCTGGCAGGCAGTGGTGATAAGAGGGAGTAAAAGCACCTTGTTGGGGAGTTGAAGGGAAAGACATTTCAACGCACAAACCCAGCAACTTTCACTACCTTTTGTTTGAAGCATCGGTGTTATAAGAAAGTTCCTTGGCAGCAAGGGCCTGGCTCTCTTCTTCTCCATGTGTCTGCATCCCACATGGGTCCCCTGCTTAGCCCACGGCGGGTGTTCAAAAAGCAGAGAATGTATGGCGGGATAGGGCGCGCTGTGTATACACTGTGACGCCCTTTTAGCCGCGACAGTAACTCCCTGTGGCCACCAGGGGGAAGCAAGGTGCCTCAAACGATAAACGGCTCCGGGCTTCAGAATCCGGGCGGGAACAGTGAGTGATTCGCAAAAGCCAGTTGGTGCCTGGATGCCAGTCTCTGCCAGCATTTTCATGGGATCACGGCTAAGGGGGGTAGAAAACAGCAAAACAGTCATTCTTCTTCCATAAAGCTATGTGCATCTAATGTAAAGGATTATCCTACTTGGAGATTGTCGTTTTCACTTTTTTGTCATTCAAACATCCTTTCTTTTGTGAATGGTGGTGACTATACGTGGTAGAGTTTGTTTGTTGTTAATAGTCTTATGTAAGTAAATAAATAGTGGGAACCTTTTTGCATTCCAGAATGTTTTTAGAAAACTACTTTTTAGTCTTGTAAAATCAAAACAGAGACCCATTAGCGTGGAATGTGGGGATCAGCTCAGCATCGCGGGGCTGGGGGCAGCGACCCCCACCCTGGCTCCCAGCCTTCTCTCCTGCCACCCACGCGTCCCTCCTTTCTGCTTACTCTTCTCCTGATCGACGGGTCAGCTCAGGGTCCTGCTTCCAACCTCCTCCTCCTAGTTGAAGGCGGTTCTCAGGAAAGAACCTGCCATCCGCAGCTTACACCTCGGCGAAAATTTAAATCACTCTTTTCCCGTCCCAGGAAACCTTGCCTTTCCAGTCTTATCTCTGATTCCAGAATGCAGGTCTGTGTGGCCGGTTCAAGGGATTTCAAGCATCAGCAGGCAGAGGAGAATACCAGAGTGGAAGGCAGCCCACAAGGTGTTGAAAGCACGCCACCCAGGGAGCCTGCAAATCCCACCCCTTCTGTTAGAGAGTTTGGTGGGGAGCACTTCCAATGCAGGGAACAGAGTCACTGCAACCTCCACCTCCTGGGTTCAAGGGATTCTCCTGCCGCAGCCTCCCAAGTAGTCGGGATTACAGGCGCGTGCCACCATGCCAGGCTAATTTTTGTATTTTTAGTGGAGACGGAGTTTCACTATTCTCTTTTCTCTCCCCAACCCAGGAAAGTTGTATCTATTTACCACGTTCTCCCACATCTATTCGGTTTTACCTCTGTAATGTGTGAACTCAAAAGCCAAGAAAAAACCTCTTTCTCCATAACTTTACCTTTTCTGACATAAGCCTCCCTGGCAAAATGAAGCAGGGAGATCTGGTAAGCAAATGCCAAGAATAAAATGATTAATAATGTGAAGATATTCAAATTGCCCAGCTTATTGAACCTGCGTGAGGATCCAGCATTGTCCCTAGTGTGTACAGCTCAGTGCACCGAGATAACCAACCGCCTGGGTTTGCTTTACTGTCAGTGCTAAAGGCAGGAAGGCACCTGCCAAACCAGGACAAGGGGGTCACCCCATGGTGAACATCCGTTACCCTCCCCAGCCCACACAGGCAGACAACCTGGGGAGACTACGGCTCAGGGCTTACAACCCAAAGGCCTGAACAAATGAGGAAGTTTCTCCAACAAAGGCCTTCTTTGACAGGGTAACCAGTCATCATTTCTGAGCATTCCAGGAGTGCTGTGCAGACTCACAGGTATTTGGCAACCAGTGGGATAAAACAAAGATGCCATTGAGGATATTTACAACCAATCCCTCTCAGGAGATAACCTCAAGGTCTTTCCCTTGCACGCAGCCTTTCCATGACTCATCCACAGCAGCTCCCTCCCTCCACCACACAAAGACCCTGCAACTTCTCTTTCGTATTCCTGAGAATAAAAACACTGTGGGTCGTCCCCTGGAATTGGTTCTCACCCATTTTCTTTCCTTTGACCGTAGCCAGGGCAGGCATCTGATTCTATAGCTTGTCCGTAGAGTGGAAAAACAATTTGGATTTTCACAACCTGAAACCTAATTTCTGGTAGGAAGGTACCATCTGGTGGATATTTGTGAAACTGCTCACGTCCTGTGTTTGAAAACGAGCATCTGGGGGCAGCGCGCCTCTCCGAATGTCAATGGAAACGTTGCTCCAAGAGGAGGAGAGCGCCACACTCAATGTGGCTGATCTTCTTAACTTCGTGATGCTGTGTATGTGACTATGTGGGAAGCAGTGTCATCCCTGTTTACAGTTTGCCCGGTTCACAATGAATTCAAATAGCTACTCATTGTCTCTTCCTCTCAAGCATACTCCTTGCTCCTCTGTGACGGGCACATTGATCTATGAGAGTTGTCTCTTGAGAAATCTAGTCATATCGCATGCAAACATTGTCTAATTGGTGCACCTACCCCACTGTGCGCATGCTCACACCATGTCATGGGCCCTTTGTGGAGGGTCGTCCCCTTTGTTCACCACAGTCTGCACCCCCTGTAGGAGGTCAGGGGATGTCTGCCATGTTTGTGGGACTAGCCCCCTAACAGCAGGGTGAGCAGGGTTGCCCACTCGCTCAAGCTGGGCAGTCAGAATTTCACTCTCTTGAGATCTGGAAGCAGTATTCAGAAACCACTAACAAGTGTGGCTGGATCTGCGGTGGGGTGGATCCCGGGACTCAGGGGCATGCTGCCTCTGCCATGTGCACAAAGCAGCAGCCCTGCCTCGCCTGCAGCGTGAGTACCAGCCCAGAGCAGAGAGAGCTGGAGAGGCCCTTCTGCCTATGCCCTGAGGCAGTCCACATCGCTGGGCTGCGTTCTGGCCCTTGAACTTCATGAGTTATTCTATTAAAACAATGAATTCTCCTTGACTACTGAAGCAAGCTCTGGTGGTTACTTACATTTAGACACACACACACACACACACACACACACACACACACACACACCCCTGCTGACAAAGGTCTATCGGCAGATCCTGAAGCCTGACCCAGTGGGTCTCACAGAAATTTAAAAACAAAAAGCTTCAATCAAAAAAAAAAAAAATGTCAAGGGATTCCATGTTCTGTATACATCTGCAGTCAACGGGGAGATAAAGCAACCTGCCCCCAGCCTGTTTGAAGGCTTCAGCAAGGGGGGCCATTAAGCCTCTGCCCCAGCTGAAGAGCAGGCCGTCTCCACAGGAAAGATCACCGCCCGTGATGCACATGGTTTGTGGAGGAAGTGCACGGTGCAGGAGGAAGAGGCACTCCCTAACCAGAAGGAGGAAGTTGGAGTTTCGTTGCGGAGGGATGAGGCGGACAGAGAGCCTCTGCGATGCTGCCTGGGCTCCCCGGAAGCCGACTCTGAGCAGAGTTCAGTGGGCAGGAGGTTTATTAAGGAGTGTTCTCGGATCCACACCTGTGGAAGGAAGGGAGACGAGGCAGGAGTGGGTAGAGGGAGGAGTTGAGCTGTGAGAGGGCACAGCAGCAGCCTCAGCCCACCCTACAGGGAGCTTTGGAGTTTTAATGGCCTGTCGGGCTTACCCATGTTGGGCTAAAATGGCCTGGCCTTGTCCTTCTGTGTCAGTCAGTAGCTGGATGCGGGTTGCTCCATGAAGGCTGCGACCTTGGACAAGGAGGGTCTCTACAGCCTATAGCTGTCTGCTATCTGCTAATGGGGTCCTATCAGTGTCTGCTGTATGCTGATGGGGTCCTAGCACTGGGGTGGCAAGTCCTTCCCTGTGGGAGTTCCTGATCTGTGGACCCCAGCTGGGTTTCTCGTGAGATCTCTACTACCTTGTTAAGGTCTCGTGCTCATTAGGATGGCATCGTTCCCGTTCTATTCCTTCAATGAGAAATTGACAGAAATTGATAGTTTAAACTATAGCCAAAAGGCCAGGGACTAGGTGAGGAAATACTGTGAAGTCATCACCAGTCTTGTTCCATTTCTACTTTTGCTCCTTTGCCCCTTCCCTTTACATACTATTCCTCCTCTCCTTTTTGTTTTCTCCCCTCTCCATTCCTTCCTTCAGTTGTTTTTCTTTTCCCACAGGATAAGCAACAGGGCAGGCTAGTTCATCCCATGGAGTAAATGACTGCTGACTAACCATTCCAGTCCAGCACCATCTTCTCCAGACCTGCTGCAGTCCAGATGTGCATCATAACTGAATTTAGTTCATGTCCTACCTGGTCTCCCTTCTCCATTTCTTCTCTAGTCCACCTTGACCACTGAAGCCATACGAAGCATCACTAAATGCCACCTTCATCAGGTCACTCCCTTGTTTAGGAGAGTACAGTGTCTCCCCAGTCCCTTCCAGGCCCGGTTCAAGGACAAGCAGCACTGGCCCAGGAATCAGAGGCCAAGGGGCCATGTACCCCAAAGGTTCGGAGCACAGGCCCGGGAGCCCAACCCCTGGGCAAGTCTCATTTCCAACATTTACCAGCTCCATGACTGGGCAAGGTATTTACCCTCTTCTGTCTCAGTTTCTTCATCTGTCAAGCGAAAATAAGCTGGTGTGAGGATGTGATTAGTTAATCTAGTGAGTACATCTAAAGCACTTAGAATAGGTGCTTCATCATCTTAGCCACTGGTTGTATTATTTGTACTATTAAATCACTGAGTATCAAGCACCTGAGTGACCCTGACCTTGGACAAGTCACTTCACTTTGCTAGGGAGGGATCTCAGTTTCCTCATGCTTAAATTGAGGGGATTGCTTAGATCATTCCTAGGGTCCTGGCCAGCCCCAGGACTCAGTTTCTCTCATTCTTATCATGTCATTCAAGGCTCACCCATCCACACACATTTTCACACTACAGCTGTAATTTTGGGCTCACTCTTGTATCAGCCTTTGTTCCTACCCCTGTTCAGCCTAGCATTGTCGCTGCTCCCTTCAGTGTGTTGTCAGTCTTACCAGATTATAGGACAGAAATAGGCCTCTTTTATCTTTGTGTGCACACACAGGGTCTGAAATAGCTTCTTCTACATAGGTTTTCAGGCAGTATTTATTAACCAAATTGATGCGGAGCACGGATTGCTTTTGGCCACTTTCCAGCTATTCATCTTGCCTGACTCTACCCCTCTGGAACCACTCCTCTAGCAGAAGCCCTGGAAACACTCTGGCTTTTTCAACTGCCAGTTTAATTTGCCACCATCTGTCACAGAGTATGAGTTCCTGGAGGCCTAGAGCACATCCTCTCCCAGAGGTTTAGCACAGTGCCCCATCCAACCCCAGGCAGAGGTAATTTATACGCAAAAAAAGGCCGGGGTCATTGTGGGAGAGGGGAAGGAAGGCTGAATTTGGAAGGAGACAAACCATTGCAGCCTTCAGTTTCTGAATTATTCTCACTCAGTTTGCATTGATAGAATTTTAGGAATTCATTTCTAAATGTTTAGAAAATGTTGTGTCTTTGAGTACAGTAATCTTCCAGAAAGAAGAGATCACCCCAGCTGTATTGTTTATTCTTTTGTATATTAACACCTGTGGCACCCACTGTAAGTTGTCTGAGGTTAGACCATGATAAGAGAAGAAACTGACAAAAATTCTTTTTTTTTTTTTTTTTTTTTTTTTTGAGACGGAGTCTCGCTCTGTCGCCCAGGCTGGAGTGCAGTGGCCGGATCTCAGCTCACTGCAAGCTCTGCCTCCCAGGTTTACGCCATTCTCCTGCCTCAGCCTCCCGAGTAGCTGGGACTACAGGCGCCCACCACCTCGCCCGGCTAGTTTTTTGTATTTTTTAGTAGAGACGGGGTTTTACCGTGCTAGCCAGGGTGGTCTCGATCTCCTGACCTCGTGATCCGCCCGTCTCGGCCTCCCAAAGTGCTGGGATTACAGGCTTGAGCCACCGCGCCCGGCCCAACTGACAAAAATTCTTAAGATCCACAGGAGTGGGAAAAGGAGGTGGGAAGTGACACTTTCTTCCAGAGGTATCAGTGATAAAATCTGTAATACAGAATAAAGAAGCCACCACTACGTGAGTGAGTGGGGCAGCTTTGGATCCGTGCCTTCTCCCTAGAAGGTCAGCAAATACATTCCTATATGTTTAACAGATGTATATTTGGGCCTGTTGCACTGGGCATACTGAGAACACTCACTAGAATTTCCAAGAACTGTAACATTCCTTTACAGAGTAGCCAGATTTCTAGCAAACACAGCCCTCCAGCACATAGCCAGGACTGTGGAGGTCAGGTAGAAAACACCACAGCATCACTGCTCCCCTGTACCACCAACGGATGTGCATTCAAGAAGCACAGAACAATTCAAGCCTGAGCAAACCGTGTGCTTGCAAGCATCATGTTAATTGTGAAGCCAATTCAATCTGCTGGGCGTCCCTTTTGTGCTGCAGATATAATTCTGAAAACGAGTGCAAACAAGTGCTTCTGAATCCAAGGTCTGGTATTTCCCACTTTCGCCTTGCCAACCTACCCAGCCAATGCTAATCTCCATTGTTAATGCTGTGTAGCTTGGCCTCTGATTAATCTGATCAAAGGACATGTGCCCAGTGTCTCTTATTAACGCTTCATAATAAGGTTCCTAAGCTAGGGCTTGCTGCCATTTGCTACGAACACAATAGAGTGGTTACAGAATGACGTTTGGGGGATGATCTCTGCTCTACCGTCTTGCCTGTAGCTGTTAGAAAAGGCCTCCTCTACGTGTGCTGCTTCAAAATCCTGCCTCCTGGTCCTTAAAGGGCACATTTTATAAATCTCATGTACTCAGAGTAAATATAGCAAAAAAAAAAACAACAACAAAAACCTCTTGAGGGGTTGTGGTCATGCTGGAGACCACCAGAGCTGGGACTGCTCCCTCCTCACCCTGGAATGTATCACCCATCCTCTTCTCCACTGCTTTCCAAGAAGAGGACTGACCCCTCACTCTTTTCCAGGATTAACTTACTTTTCTCTCACTTTCCATCCCACCATCTCTTACCTCTTCTGGAAGCTTGAGTCAAACCCATCCCTTCTCACTTCTGCCTCCTTAGCCTCAGTGCACAGGTATGCTTGAGGCTTCCAGGGGAACGAACCCAAGCAACCTGTTTCCAACCTATCCTCCAGCCCTTTGAGCTTTTTTTCTTTCTTTAAGTGCATATTTCTTGAAAAAAAAGTAATAACAACAAAAGTTGTTTCCAACGATTGGAGCTGTCTCATTATTCTTACTTCGGGGCTCCTTGCAATCCTCCAATTCCCACTTCCCTTCTGAAGTTAATCCTCAAAGGCCACCAGTGATCTTCCAATTGGGAAATGTAATGACCTTTCATTCAGTCTTTATCTTTGTCGTCTCTCTGCAGGCTTTGGCATTTCTGCCAGCTGTTTCTTTCATGTCCTTTGCTCTCCTGGTTGCCAGGATACCCTGCACCCACCCACCCTAACACTGTGGCCACCCCCTCCTTCCTTCTTTGACTCCTCTTTTTCCTTGGGTCTCCTGCATATCATTCCCCGAAGTCCTGTTCTTATTTCCCTCCTTTACCTTTCCTTTCTCAAGGTTTCAGCATTCACCTCTTCATGTATTACCCTTCATCTTCACTTGTAGTTCTGAAGATGCTATTGAACTGGTGATCTGTTTCTAGATCATGGAAATTATCTCCCATATACCCCTCAAAAAAAAACAGGTACCAAACTGCACTCACCATTTTCCCTCCTAAATATGCTCCTCTTATTTTAGATACTGTACCAGCCGCCATCCTCACCTCTACCCCAGGCACCTCGGTCACCTCCCAGGCTAAACAACTCAGCATTGGCCTTCCTCCACTGCCTTTCCCCAAGTCTAATTATGTCCTAAACCCCATCAATGCCACCACTGTACTAGCCTTCTCATAGCCCCCCTCCTCCCTGTTGCCATGCTCCACCCTAATCCAGGTCTTCACAGTCTCTTCTCTGGATAATTATGTGGCAGGCCAATTGCCTGAGATACTAACTTGTGTCTTTTGTGCTGCTTTTTCCCTTCTCTGTTCCATGAAAAACTGAGCACCCTGAGCATCCTTGGCTTTAGGTGAAGGCTTCCTGGCTTTTATTGAAGAAAGCACATTTAGTGTTTTTGAGGACAACAAGAGGAGAGGGAAAGACTTAAAGATAAAAGAAGTGGAATACTACTCAGCAACAAAAAAGAAATACTAAACAACAAAATGGTATGAACTATTGATTTCTACAATATGGGTAAATCTCACACATACAATGTTGGGTAAAAGGAGCAGGACGCTACAGAGTGTATCCTGCATGATTCTATTTATATGAATTTCTAGAACAAGCAAATTAGTCTATGAGGATAAAATTTAGAAGAGTGACTGCTTTCAGGTGGGAAGAGGATGGACTGGAAGGAAGCGCAGGAGAATTTCTAGAGTGATAAGAATGTTCTGTATCTTGATTGGGGTGTGCTTACGTGAGTATTCATCAGAGCACATCAAACTATAAAATAAGGTCTATAAATTTCACTGAATACAGTTTACAAAGGTCAGAGACTGAGAGGGTGAAGGGAGCAACCGCCCAAGCTATACTGATGGCAGCACCCTGAAGAGGCAGCACTACTTCAGAGGAGATGGCTGTGTGGCCTCGTCCCTAGAGACCAAGCTCCTATGCCCTAAGCCACAGGAGGTCTCCCAGCTTCAAAGATGTCCATGGCAACCACGATGGGATGGAAATTAGGAATCCTTCCCAGGACTCCCAGACTCCTAGTCATCTTTCCAGATTCGAGAACATACTTGGGAAAGCAGGAATACCAAATCATGATTCAGACTGAATTTTCTACAAGCCCAGCAGAATGGAACTTGAAACACAACCTGAAGAAAATAAGGAAACGGGCATTTCTTGCACAACAGACTCAGGTGACTGAGAGTCATACTCCCTACAAAAGTAAACACCTCAAATTTTTCTCTCAATTCTTCTCATCCACTTCTGACAAATTAATCTTCCTAATTATAGCTTGGGTGATGTCTTTCTCCGGATAACACTTTCAATGATTCCATATTCCTTAAGGAAGATAAAAATCTATATCCTTTAACCTAACATTCAAGGGCCTCTTCTATCTCTCTACCTTTCCAACCTCATTAGCCACCACTCCCCAGTAGGGGAGAGAGGGAGGGGGACACTATGTTAAAAAGATTATTAATACCAAACAGAAGGAAGTAAGTTTTAAATGCTTGTGGTCCTGTTATTAGAAAGCCACACTCTATAAGACCATAACTGGTTCCACACACCATTTGGCCTATGTTCAGAGAAAGTGAACAAATTTTAATATTTATCTAACCCAAATATAATCTTAAGTGTAAACTGCTCAAAATCTGGGGTTTATTACAACCACATTTTTCATAATAGCCAAACATAGTAAGCCCCCATATGCGTGTGACTTAGGGAACGAGAGACAAACGCAGGTTTGGGATGAGACACAGGTTTGAATCCCCACTCTACTGTATTTGTAGCAGACAATGCTAGTGTGTATCCAACAACGAACATGCACATTCCCCACGTCTTCCAGAGAGAACTGGTTTTGTTCTAGTAGGACACACCCTTTCACTTGGTGTCTCACTGAGCCTGTCTTTGAAATCTATTCAACCTAGACACATGGTGCAGTTCTGACCATTAAGACATTAAGAACTCTTCTGGAAGACTTATAGGAAAATTTTCTTTCTCTTGCGAAGGGCCACCCAGGAAGAAATCTCTCTTCTTCACATGGATTTGATTATGTTGGGGCCTGAAACAGCAACCACCGTCTGTCAACAAAGGGAGGAGACAACCAAAGGACAGAACCTCCACACTGAGAATGACAGAACAAAAGATGGGAAAATACTGGGTCCCTGATGATGCTGGTGGGCCACTAAATCAATCAGTCCTGGAGCCACCTACCTATAGACTGCTTTGAGGTGAGATACCATTCTTGTTTAATAATTGGAATTGGATTTTTCTGTTACTTGTATCCAAAAGGGTCTAGGCAATACTCTGTGTAACCTTGGTCAAGTCTTTTATCCTTATAAAGTGTCAATTTGCTCCTCTGTAAATGGAATTAGCAATGCTAATTCATGAAATGGCTGCAGGATCCAATGCAAAACATCTAAAACATTCCCTGGCACATAGTAGGTGCTTGATAGTAATTTTATCTTTACCTACTTGGCAGCTTTGTTTTCCAGATGTAGTTCTTTAAGTACTTTCTCTTATTAATCTTTTTTTTTTTTTTTTTTTTTTTGGAGACGGAGTCTCGTTCTGTCGCCTGGGCTGGAGTGCAGTGGCCGGATCTCAGCTCACTGCAAGCTCTGCCTCCCAGGTTCACGCCATTCTCCTGCCTCAGCCTCCCAAGTAGCTGGGACTACAGGCGCCTGCCACCTCACCTGGCTAGTTTTTTTTTTTGTATTTTTTAGTAGAGACGGGGTTTCACTGTGTTAGCCAGGGTGGTCTCCATCTCCTGACCTCGTGATCCGCCCGTCTCGGCCTCCCAAAGTGCTGGGATTACAGGCTTGAGCCACCAGGCCCGGCCTATTAATCATTTCTAAACCCGATTTACCTTAAAGAATTTAACTTAAATAATCTTTCATGGAAAAATGATCAAAACCAGACTTAAGATCATGACTGAGAAGCTTATTTTTAATTTAACACAGTGCATTCAGGATTTGCTGACGCGTGTAGACTGTTGCAGTCAAATGTGAGAAGAGGATCTCGATACAGGCCTGACAATCTCTGGCAATGCATCTGGTCCTGAAAACTAGACCCATCCCCCGGAGGACTGGGGCAGGCAGGCCTTGGCAGAAGGTGGAGAAAGAGACCCAGCCAGGAAGAAAACCATCCTGGAGACCTGGAGACGTTCTGTTTGGCATCAGGAAACTCCATCAGCAGACACATAAGATAGTGATGTATAAAACAGTGGTTCCCAACTGGGGCAATAAAGACAGCTGCAGAGGGAGAGAGCGTTACCACCTCACAATAATTTTCTCCTCAAGAATGGTTCTCTCCCCTTCCCATGGTCCAAAGGAGAAATTCAGTTTGTTCCCCAACTCCCACTCACCCAAAAAAACATTTCCTGGTATTTGGAAATGTTTGTGTTTTACACACCAGTTGGAGGTCTGGCCAGCCTCAGAGTTGAGAACCGAGGCTGTGATGAGATACGGGTTTGCAGGCTTGTGGGGCTGCCACAGCGGAAGGGAGCTGTGTGTGCTTCAGCTGTGGCTGCCTCTCCTGGGAGGCTCATCACTGTCAGAGGAACTCGGGATGGCTCCGTTGTCATCAGGGCCCAATCTTTCACCATCCAGCCTTAATAAATCTATAGCATTAGGAGTCAGATTGGCAGCAACAACACATCACAGAGAGGAGAGCAAACGTCCCAACCTCTCACCCTTAATACAACAGGAGTAGGGAACCGGGGAGAGAAGTCAGACCCTGGGCCTCAGCCTCAAGTTGCTGGAGCAGTCCCGCCTAAGTCAGCTTGTAGTAAAGGATAGGAGCTCTGAAATGACTTCAGACTGCAATTGTAATATACTCATTAGAACACAAGAGTTGACTGCAATGGATTTAACAGAAGAGACTGGGGTTCACTCCCTCCTGTTTCCTTCAATGAGTTGGGCAGGGGAGGGGCAATAAAACTGTTACAGGCCATTCTTGGCATGTATATATCTCTTGAGGTACTCTCGCTTCATTAAACCAGTTGGAGTCTAGAAGGATGTAGGAACAGGGACAAAGATAAGTCCCTTGTCACTAGCTCAAAATATAATATAGTGGCACTTGTTAGGGAACAGATACCAGACAACAAAGCTTCAGAACTTCACATCAAGCAAGAACTGAGGAGACATACTATCGGGTAAGAGAACAGGCTAACTTAGAATACTAACTGTATCAAATCCTTTCTGGCTACTCAAAAGCCTTTTTCTATTATTAATTCCCCACTTTTGGAGATTCTATGAGTAGGTGAGGTCACTGCATACCCAAGTTTCAAGTAAGGAAAAGTGTCACTGTCGGTAGATCAATGACATAGATCCACTTCTAGCCACAGAGAGGGAGAGATTTCTGTTCTCCACTAATCCTCTACCTAAAGGGCATGGTCTGCCTTGAAGGCACATCCAGTAAACTGAAGCTGCTTTTTCTACGCTACTATATTCAGATCTGTTGACTTCTTCAGTGGTATACTGAGCTACTTTTAATTTATGGTTTATTTTGCTATGCCATGACTAAGGTAGTGGGTGAACAAATGTAAACATGCAAAGCTTTGAAAAGCAAATTAGATTGCGGTGAAGAACTGTCCATTTACTTCTGCATATTTTCAGGTGCAAATGACATTCTATATTTCCTTACAGTAAAACCTGACAGCTTATGACCTCTTAGTTCCTATGCATCTATTTCATCTCTAATGACACTACTAACAAGGGTTATTTGCACTTATCACACATTATGACAAACACATCTACCCATTGACTTTTAGGTGACTGCAGACAAATGAAGCTATAAAAGGCTTCAATTGCACAGCGCCTCATTGCTTAAGAGTAATTTGTGCTTTATTAGGCAGAGGTGAAACTATGATGAAGAGGATGTCACTGATGATCTATTAGGTTTCAAACTTCAGGAAAGTTTCAAGGAAATAGCTAAGATGGGAAACTTCTTTGATTCAATGTGGAAAGCATTTACTAAATATTTACTGTGTATCCAATGCTGGCCAAGGCAATTTTAAAAATCAGGTGGAACTGGCTGAGCACGGTGGCTCACGCCTGTAATCCAGCACTTGGGAGACATAGTTGGGCGGAGCCCTTAAGATCAGGAGTTCGAGACAAGCCTGGCCAATATGGTGAAACCCCGTCTCTAAAGTACAATTAGCTCGGTGTGGTGGTGCATGCCTGTAATTCCAGCTACTCAGGAGACTGAGGCACAAGAATCACTTGAACCCAGGAGGCAGAGGCTGCAGTGGGCTGAGATTGCGCCACTGCACTCAAGCCTGGGTGATAGAGCAAGACTCTGTCTCAAAAAAAGAAAAAAAAAAAAAAAAGAAAAATACACACAAAACCATTAAAAGTGGAAAACACAGGATAAAGGGATATATGTTACATATTATGTAAATACACATACATGATGATAAATTGAGAATTACTGAAATAAAAAAAATCAATACAGTTTTCTTGGTCTCATGTCTGCAGTATCAAATACTGTTAAAAATAGTGACAACAGCCAGGTGCAGTGGCTCTTACCTGTAATCCCAGCTACTCAGGAGGCTGAGGTAAGAGGATCATTTGAGCCCAAGAGTTCAAGATCAGATTGGGTAACAAAGCGAGACCCGGTCTCAAAAAAAAAAAAAAAGTGACAATAAATACTATGAATACAACTGCTTTCTTAAAGTGTTCCTGACCACTCAGTTAAAATCAATTTCTCTATCCTTTTGTACTTTTCACTTGGAATGTACTTCTATCTAGCACAGTCAGCCCAAAGCCTCTGACAAACATGACCCATTATCATGAAGGAAACTATGCACAGAGTAACCACGGAAATTAAGATTTAGGGGAGGGGTAAAATTCAAATGAATCAGTATTTCCATAGGCTCAGAACCAAGCAGGGTGTCTAAAGGGATCAGGTGTGCAAGTGGGCCTAGCATCCTGTATCCGTGGAAACTGTAGTTAAGATAGATGTAGAATGTGTGTCCAAGAAGTCCTTATCTGAAGTTCTGCATTTCCTTTGGGAATGAAGGCTGCTTCTCTGTGTTAAAGTGAATTACATAAAAGTGGGATGTTTCATTCTTACTGAAAGAATTTTCAACAGTAAAATTTCTGATAGTCTATGATTTTAGAGAACAAAGTTTCTCAGTGAGTAAGAAGGCAATAGTCACTCGAAGGGAGTTATGACAGGTTACAGCTGCAGCAGGTCCTTGGGAGAAATACTGTCTCCTGCCTTTATCTGTGTGTGATGAAGGACAAGGCAGATTTATACTTTCTCAGTCTGAGTTAATTTTTACTTACCCACTTCCATTACAACATTAAACACACACTGTCCTGCATTTTGTTAGTAATACTCAGGGCTGTCTCCATGGTACGCTATAAATACAAAGTGCACTGTATTCCCACCAAGGTCTAGCACAGTGTCTCTCATATGGTACATACTTGGAAAAAACTTTTGGACTGAACCTGATTACCAAGAAGAGGCAGTATTTCAAGTTTATCAACCTAAAGAGGTTAGGTCAAGTGGCAGGTTAGGGAGCTCTTCTATAATTAGAAGAGCTTCCCACTTGCAAAACTGAAGGCAAGCCACTCCTCCTCAGCTGGAAAAAAACATTATTTTAACAGTATTTCACTAGGAATCCATTCAACAAAGTTGATCCTACAAAGGGAATTTTTCAAAGGAAACAGCTATGCACACAGGACAGCCTGTGTAAATTCTGTTTACACAAATATACTTTCAAACCTGCACCTTTTAGATGTTGCTCCTTTTATGGATGATGACAACGAGCCTTTTCCGTCTTATCTTACCCTAGGCATACATTAACTGCTCAAAAAGGCATAGCCTATCGAGTTATTACTCAAATAATGTATGTTCAATCATCTCAGCTCAAATATATCATTATTAAACAATCACACCCATTATAGAGAACATAATGACACCATTTGGAGTGGAAAGCTGTTCTCAACCCCGTGGTAAAGGGCTTTTGTGTCATAGGAACACTTTCCACTTCATCTCATCATGAAATGTTAATACACTGCAAGGAGTTGTTTGTAAATTAGTCTAGCGGGTGTAAACCAGAGAACAGACAGTACAAAAAGCTGTTGTTCAGAAGAGTGAAAGACATGAAACTAGAACTTCTCTGTGTTTAATAATTCTAGGGTAAACTCACTGGGATTTAGTGAACATGAGATGAAACTTCCCATCTGATAAAGCAGTTCAGCTCTGCACCAAAATATAATCAAGTTCATCAATGTTTAATTACTTAATTAAAACTAGACTAATACATGAAAACCATTCCTAAAGAGAAGTCCTTACCAAGTATTCAGCCATGTCCTGTTGATCAGCCACATGTACTAGAACTGGCCCTTATCTCAGAGATGACACATAAGGTGCACATTCAAAGGCAGCAGTGATGACAAGTGTCAGGAAGGCCTCTCCATGTAAGACTGCTTTGTCTTTACTCTAAGTGTGGAGCCCCCTCTTGAGGTCAGGAGCGACATCACACATGCATTACTACAGCTGCTACTTAAGTCAGATGTGTAAGAGACATCTTAGAGCAGGAGTCCTACTTGGCACAATGAGATGCAGAGGGAAAGCGCCCTCACTCTAAAATAACT
The DNA here is from genome assembly GCF_047675955.1 of Chlorocebus sabaeus. Classification (NCBI taxonomy): domain Eukaryota; kingdom Metazoa; phylum Chordata; class Mammalia; order Primates; family Cercopithecidae; genus Chlorocebus; species Chlorocebus sabaeus. The sequence goes on from NC_132913.1 coordinate 17,619,051, forward strand.
CAAGGCTACCTAAAAGACTTTTGTACTGTCAGAACACATATTTATTCTATTTTTCAAAATACTTACAAGCTTTCATTTGTATCTAACCTCAGGCAGCTTTTATCTCAATCTGAAGTGCTATCCCCAAAATTCACAAACTGGGATGAGGATCTTCTTTATAAATGTTAGCTTTAAGCTATCAATTTTGAGTCCATTTTGCAGGTTTGTAAGGATACTGTAAAAGAATCTGGCAGCACATGGAGGAAAGAAAGCTGCTTGCTTTCTTGATAAAGTATAGCTTCAGCTGGTTTGTTTACTACTTAAGCTAAAATGGCCTGCATCCACTTTCTTAAGGAACTTTACTTCCTTCTATAGTTGTTCATTTGTAAGTTGATAATAAGCCCAAAGAGGCCAGCTGCTTTGGAAAGGGTAATGATCTAGCCAAGGATAAAGTGACCCCGAGCACATAATGCCTGGACCTCAGAACACCACACAATTTCAGTTAGTTCTTAACATAATTTTATAACTTTGAGCATTTTTAAGTTATTGAAATTTTCTGTGGAAAAGAGCCAACTTAAATTGTTAGGATACAGAGGAGAGTATACCTTAAGAAAATATGTTTTGGGATATAAAATCAAAATCACAATCTTCTTTCATGGTAAAGTTCACCTTAGGAAAAAGTATCTTGGGAGTGGCATACCAATGTCAGTTCTGTGCTAAAATAATAAAGAGCAACTGGTTAAACCAATCCGTGCTATCACTTAGGATTCAGATTGAAACATTAAAAACACACCACTTATGCAGTACTAGATCACATGTTGCAAATACGGAAATAGTTTCTCAACTTTCTTTTCCAGGGAAGAAACCTTCATGTATAGTACATACATTCTCAATGGACACATGTAGAGCCAGTTTATGAGCACCTCAAATCTCCACGATGAATTAAAGCCAGTTATCATGTATGTATAATGTAATATTAAGGGGTAAAAACGTCTTACATGTTTCAGTAGACTATGCAATTAACTTCTCATCTTTTCAACTGCAGAAATTGTACAAAGTCTAACCTTAAAAGAAATGTAGAGAACACTAGTAAGTACTGTAAAAAGAGAATTTTAAGGGCAGAAAAAAACAAAAAAGAATCTTAGAATGTTACTCAATCCTTTACCTCTCCTGGATTTCATTAATGCAAGAATGTACACAATCTTATTTCTGATTTTGAAATTTTAACATTACTTTGTTGTAACCTGAATATACTTTTCAAGTTCCAGAAAACAAAACTCACGTGTTTCATTCACCACTACCCACAGCACCTTGAAGAGTGCTTGGCACACAGAATGTTCCAAATCAATACTGCTGATAAATAAATTCCACTGCAAATTTCTGTCACAGCCTAAAGAACATCTTTGGTTTTACTGAAGTCATGGGTATATGACTGAAAATGGCGTGCTTTAAATGGGAAAACGAAACGCATTATTTCTATGGTACAGATTCAATTTGCTTTTAATAGTAAGCCTTGCTGAAATATATTCACTTATAGATAAGGGCAGAAAAGAGACACATCTAGTGGGTGGAGGGAAGGAGTAAGCTCAGAAGCCACATCTGCCATTCCTTCCATCTCTTGGCTAAATGTCTGAAAAAGCCATTTGTCAACTTTGTGAAACAGGTCAAAGGGATGTTGCTACTTCAATTTCAGAAAGAATACTAGAATACTAATGACTGAATGAAAAATCTTCCACTTGGGGTTTAAGAAGTCATTTCTCCTTGAGGGGAAAATACATAAAAGCATTTCATTCATTGTTCTAATACCCTGAGGAATATTGCCCACAGAGTTGCAACCTTCCACTTTATAAAGGTGTAGATAGATAAATAGAAAAAGATAGTACTGCCCAAACCAAATAATGCTATTTCTTTTGAGATATACCAGTGGCAGGGGACTCCAGAGACATTTAACTCAGATGTTATCTTAAGGCGATCACTAGCAGATCTTTGAGCTTGAGGTCATTAAAACATATATACACATATAAGGGCTGATCCATTTTTTCAGTGGACCATCTTAAAAGGAAGATAACTTTATTCACCAAATGTTTAAGCATCTGCCACATGCCAGGCATTGTATTTTATAACATCATCACAAACTTCCCTTTTACTTGTAGCCTAAAAATGTTTTACTAGTCTTTATAAGTAAAGTGAGGTACTATTTCATAAAAGATCCAGTTATGTCACAGCCAAGTTGAACTTTCAGTATTAGTGAGATCAGAAACGAGGTACACAAATTTAGCACCAAAGTGCAGATACATAGCCAAAATGTGAAAGACCTCAAGTATGCTCCGTGGCAGAGCTAGATTAGGCGGTGTGAAATCCCCATGGTTTTTCTGTATATGGAATGTCACTTTTCTTTTAAGAGCTCATTGCCTATTCATAAAGTCCAATCCAATCTCAAATAGACTACTGAGTTTTAGGTTCCTGCATTAGTTCCGCACATTAGCCTGGTAACTGTAGTATCAAACATGACGTGGTCATCTGATACCTCCCTCTAGTAGTCTAGCACAGTAATGTTGCTATCAGCTTTCCCAATAGAATTAGTCAGAGAAGGTAAGAAATGTTGCCAAATTAATTTTGAAAAAACATTTAATAAACCATATGTTATTCAGTAAAATATCAAAAGAATTATAACCAATAAGTTCTATTCTGCCACTACTTGTGTGGTCTTTGCAGTCACTTTTTCCACAATGCTATTTATGTCAATCATGTCTGTGATTTCAACCTGAACAGCATCAACTTTTTCAGCCAATGTTTGTATTCGAGGGTGTGTTTGAAGGTGTCAGATATCCTTCAATCTTCCCTCCCACTCTTCTCCTAACCACAATATTCTATTCCCTTCCCCAATTGCTGTAACTCAAGTTGCTTCTGCCATATCTAAAACATTGTTCCCACCTACTCTCCATCTACTAAAACATTCATCTTTCAAAGTCTGGGGTAAGAAAAATCAGTCTACTGCAGTAGAAACTACCCCACTAGTGCTTTAGTCATCTCATGAATATATACATTATTCCAACTAATCATTATGGCATTAAAAACAAGTCTCAGATTTTCTTGTTGTTCACGAATTTATTTGGGAAAGATCCCATGTACCCCCCAATAAGAAAAAGACGTATGGTTCCAATTCCGATATCAATTTTCTAAAATAATTCCAAATAAGATTAACAGTCTACTGCAACCTTGAATCTTATTCATCAAAAATGGAGGAAGTTTAGAATTAAGCCATCTCTAAATCAAGTGGTTTAACATGGGCTCTGGACAATAAAAGAGAGTCAAAACCGATCAATAAAAGCCAGAGGTAGAAATTAGTCATGTTTTTACTGCTCATGTTGAATGTTACAAGACATTTCAGGACATTTCAATTATCCTTGTACAACGATCTGATTTAGAGCCCATGATCATTTACACTACAGAGATTTGGAAATGACCAAAGACTTAGATAATTATTTAAGACCTACTTCAGAAAAGTTATGATCACTTAGTAATCCCCCACTATTTTACGCAGAATTTCACTTTTAAAGTGGAAACCAGTGAACAGAAAAAAAGTCGTAACTCGGTCATATTTGACAAATATGGGTATTATGAAGGAACAAAAGTTGTATACTCATGTAATTCAGTTTTAATTTTAACATGAAAAATAATTTTTATTCATTCATTCATCAAACACATCTACTGAGACAACTACTATATGCCAAGCAATACGTTAAGGCACTGAAAATATGAAATGAATAAAGAAGATGCTACTGTAGAATTACTTTCTTCATCTGTTGTTAGATGTAACATTTAGGTAAAAATTTTAGGAGCAAAGTACTAATTTTTAAACCATAGATCCACTTTTACAAGCCCCACTTTCACCTTACACAGCTGGATTTCTCCCTCTAAACAACTATCACTACCATTTTTAGAAAGAGATATTTCACACTTACTGTCTCTCAGATCTTATCTAGGCAAAATATTTGTCCCTCCTCTAAGAGTGCCTTTACTATTAGACTAGCCTCTAAGCCAAGGACAGAATATTAATTCATCTTTACGCACAGTACTTGAACCACAGTAGACAGTCAATAAATGTTCTGGGATTGAAGGCCCAAAACTTGATGCAATATATAGGTAATATAAGTGAATGCTGGTGCTTGAATAAAAGGGAAACTTTATTTTAATTCAGCATCTTAGTTTTAATGTAATTATAAAGGTCACCAAAAATTGACAGAACACTAGAAAACAATTGCTAAATCAAAATAGAATATCATATACTTTTAATTTTTCATCTTTTTCTTTCATGTTTTTCAGCTGCCTTCTTTCCTAGATCATGTATTTCTATTGTTTCTTTTTTAATGTTCCTGTGACCAGTGGAGCACTAGTAATAAATCCTTAACTCAAATAGGTTATATTTAATTTCAGCACCCAAGCTCCAAATGCATCAGCTAAAGTGGGTTATAGCATGGAGAATACCTCAGATGACCACATATTTTAATTTATTTTTGTTAAGAGTCTATCAAGACCAAGGCAAATTATAATAAAAGTTCTCATATAATAGAAAACAAATTATGTGGAAAAGGATAAACATTTATACAGTATTGAAGCATTATCAACAATGAGTAGCAGAAAATCTTTTTCACTGAAGTCCAAAAGCCATGCCAGGCCTCCAGCAGATCCAAAGATTCTTGCTAAAGGTCAATTCAGGATATAGACCTAATATAGGAACCAAGCATTTACTGTCAAGATTTGCTATGAAAGTCCCACATAACTTGTAATAACTCTGTCTTTGGCCAACTATATATACGAGGTGCTGTTACAATGAAATATATTTTAAGGCACAGGATTCCAAACTGAGTAGAACATTTTGCTCCGAGTTTGCATAGATTTTGGATTATTTATACCAGCTAATAGAATTAGTACCAATTAACCTGAGTTGGAAATCTGGGTGCTAACAGAGAGACTTCAGAGGGCTATCCAAGGTACTCATGCCTAGTGACTATGAACTATGAAAGTTCAGAAAGAATGGGTCACAGGAATCAAGGTTGAGCTGGTAAGAGAAGGGGGAAAAGACTGGACTTCACTACTGACAGATTAGCCCAGAATGAAGGGAACAAAAACATTCTTTATGGTACAAATAAGTCTTTTACAACACAAATAATCTCCTCAATAATTTTATAAACATTCTAGTATCTGAAAGAAGTTTCTATAAATATATTCTCCAGTATTTTTCTGTAGAAATTAAGAATAAAGATCATAATTGGCCTATTATCCCTGTATTTCATATTATTTCTAAATATATTCCTAGAAATATCTGCAAGAATAGTTATTTTGATCTTTAAGTAGCTGTGAATATAAAGCAAAAAACTGTATTGGGGGTCTGAATAACCACTTTATCTCTTACAGAAAAGAAGATAGGTAAGAGGGTGAGTACTTATAGTAGGTGCCATGAATTAATGTCTAAGGGTTAAGACGTGAAAATTGCTCACTTTTTGAAAAGCAGGCATCAAGTTAAGATAATGACCATTGATTTTATTTGTCCATTACTATTTCCCACTTGATCAAAGCACTGCCTATTAAAAAGGATAAATCAGATAACACCTTTAACTACTACAAATGAATCAATAGAAAAGGCTAGGTTTTGCAGTCAGAATCTACTACACTGCTAATATTGCTATTATTAAGCTACATTATATTCTAACAACTCAAAGAAATTGTAGGATAATCCAGCATAATGCCTTTACCTTATATATAAATGGAATTAAGGTCCAGAGAGTTCAAATACTTTGTCCAAAATAATAAAAATATATTTTCCAAGTTTTAACAAAAAACAAATTTCGAGGAGCTATATCATTAATTATCAGAAACAGAATTAAAAATCCAACCACCGGCTTCAGTTGGTGCTTTTCCAATGTACCGTGCTCATGTTGCTTGATATCTAATCAGTGTTACAGACTTTTTAGTTCACCTTGGTCAACCTCTACATATTTCCAACTGAAGTTGCTTTAAGCTGAAAAAACGATATACAATCACAGGAGAGAGATATAAAGAAACAAGAATGCTGTTACCATCCTATTAGGGTTCACTCCTCCAAAAGTAGAGCAAAAGGGGTATCAGGAAATACACAAGAAAGGCTGGAATTTTGTCTCCCCAAATAAGTGTAAGCTTAAAGTTTTTGACCTTCACGTTTTTGTAGCAAACAGTTAAGAACATCTCTGTATAAATATGCCTGAGATTGTCATCAAACAGCTTTATACACATGTCTTTCTAGCTTATTCACTTACTACCCAACCATCGCCGGTGGAAAAGACATTTATGATGATGCTAACAATATTTTATTGGGCCAGCAGCAAGACATCTTTACTGCTTATCAATATAGTTCTTTATCAAAAGATCTTTAATAAAGCAAAGTGCAGAACAGTATATACAGTAAGTTCCTATTTGTGTAAAATAAGAAAGCTACATTTATTTCTATCTACACAGAAAATTACAATACAAGGACATCTAAGACATTCCAAATAGACTGTGTAATGATGTAAAAATGAGACAGGCTAGGGAAAAAAAACTTACTTTTGCTAATCTACTCTTTGGTACTGTTTGAATAGTATTTTTATAATGTTTGTGGAATACTTTTTCCAGTTAAAAAAAAAAGGAGACCTTTGATACTGACGATGACACTACTATAGGATATATAGTTTGTCTGTTACAATTCCATACTCAAAGAAGGAAGATTCACAAAAATGATTATAGGATTTTAAATATTCAGATCCACTCTAAACAAAAACTGAAGTTTACTCCCCAATTCTATCTTCATAGTAAAAACAAAAAACTAAACACTTTATATTATTTCACTTTTGAATAGAAGTATTCTAATCCTAACGTGTTATTTTCATGAATAATGGAGTTCAAGTGTTCACTGACAATTGCTAGTAAAAAGCCTATGAAACATTTCCCATTTTATCTTTCTATAAATAACTGGTAAAATTTTAAGGTCACAAGAAATTTTCCACCATACACATTACAGAGATTTCAATAACTCCCAAATCTCAACAGAAACAGATATCATATCACATACATAAAAACAAAGTAGAATTACATTACTTTAAAAAAAAAAAAAACATTAGAAAAGGTAATTCAGTTTTAATTTATTTTCATCACTTTTTCTTCATAATCCAGATATTTTAAAATGCAAAGAAAATTAACTTTCAATGGTATGTTCAGGGACTGGCACTAAAAAAAATTTTCAGACTGCAAATGAGTTATACAAATGAAAATATCAAATGGAGATCCAGTTATCAAAATGAAAGCACTCGACATATTAAAAGTTCACAAGTATTTGTATTGAGCACATTAAAAAAGTCAGCTTGCTAACAACTGTTGTGATTTTAAAGAACTATTGCAGAAGTTTGAAGAAAATAGATTTATTAGTTAACTTATAAAGAGATTAAAGAGCCTGAAACAAGTATTAAAAAGAAATTTGTGCCTTTATTAGAATGTTGTTAGGCTTTAAATATGCCAATTTTGATAAATTATTGTTGTTGTTTTGTTTTTTTTATAAGAAACAACACTACAGAACTGCAATACTGGTCCAACACTCTTGTCTTTACTCTTCTTTTAAAGCAAGAAACAGAATGCAAGTAATCAGAAAGCACTAGCAGGCATCAGTTAATCCAAGATACTAGCTCTTAGTTCCAAAAGCACTTGCAAAGAAAACCTTTTCGGGGGAAGGGGTGGAGAGGGATGGAAGCACTCCATAATAACTGGAATCCCATGAGTGTGTATGCCAAGTCTCATGAGGCTATTTTTTGAATTTATCCTTTACTTGGTCATGGTTTTTTCCCTCAAATACAATTTTTCTTTGACTTTTTTTCCTCAAAGTATAAAAAGTATGAAATATAAACAAGCTCTTGCACTGCACACTTAGAAGTGTACAGTTCAAGCATTATAGAGCTATCTACACACTGATAAATCCCATCAAATCTTGGATAATTCATTAATATACAAAATATCAGGGCACAGAAAGAACTAAAACCCACTTCTTTTTGTTACACATAAGATTCAAATATTCAATCTAAAGAAAAACACAATCACTTTCGCTCTCTTCTACATCTGCATGTTGATACACTTATTAAAATATTCCTGTATAATCATGTTTGGTGTTACTATTTCAAGTCAGGTTTAAAACCTCAAAACCAGCCATCCAGACAAAACAGGTAATCAGAAAGATTATCTCTTCCCCACCTCCCTAACCCCAGTAACTATGAAGTCAATTTTACGACATGACTCCAAACACTGGATTGTGACGACAAATGCTAGGTCCAATTTCTTCATAGTCCTTTTTGGTGTGGCATACTTGGTAGAACTCAGGCTGAAAACAAAAAATGTGTATTTTTATAAAGGTCAAAAATCTACCATCTTCAAAGTATACTGAAATAAATTTTAAGAGTGATGCTTTAAAATAGATGTTAAGTCTAAAATGTTTATTATTAGTCCATTTCATGGCATGAAAGCTTAGAAATTCTAGCAGCCATGACTTAAAACCAGCTATAAATCTTTATCGGAACTCCAAAAGAGCAATTAACTCCTGTCCCCCTATCCTTGTCTCACACACCTGCCGCGAGGATTCTGAAATTTTGAAGCATGGAAGGTTCTCAAATGCCTAGTCTTCTGTTGAGACTTTCCCACACTTTCATTGCACCAATAATGTAAAGAAGCAGCATTCGCCTAACTACAGATAAACTACTCCTAGTCATGCTATGATCATTTTTTGTCTAGTTCTAAGAAATGTCTACATCATTTGCCTTCCTCACTCAAGGTCTGGAAAAGATAGACTGTTCCATGCTGTGTTACCTCATTTCTCAAGGCAAAGTCACAAACTCAGCTAGGTTATAAGGCCCAACTGAAGAAGACTAAAATTGAGGAAGAAAATAACTTTCACCTCCTATTTTGGAAACGGTTTTAAATCCAAAGTTGTACAGTTATTCAATAATTCAGATAAAAGCTCCTTCATTTTAATATTCCATGCACTACCAGAACAAAACACCAATACTTCCTAAGTTAATGGTATTAGAACACTATAATACCTTTTAAGGGGACTTTAAAGACATTTTAATTTGGGGACAGGATTTAGAATAATTCCCTTTACTCAGTGGAGAACATCATACTTTCTATGCAATGAAACTTAACTTACCTTAATGTTTTTAAATACTTAAACAGAACAAACAAGGACCTTCTGATGACTAAATTACCAGCTTTAATAGAACTTTCCCTACAGATTAACTTTAAAACATAGTATAAAATGGTCACTCTAAAACAATGGCTAGCAAGCTTAAAAAAAAAAATTAAAATGACTTCCAATTAAATTTAAATTACTTCCAATTTTTAAAATACTACAAATACATATAGACAAAGTTTCTTATTATTTTTAGATAAAATTTAAAGGAATTTGCTTTGTTCTTCACTAAGTACAGATAGACTCTTCTACCTTAAAAAAATATGTATAAATTTAAACATAAGCTTCAGGCAGGCGCAGCAGCTCACACCTATAAACTCAGCGCTCTTTGGGAGGTTGAGGTGGGACGATCACTTGAGCCCAGGAGTTTGAGACCAGCCTGGGCACATAGTAAGACCCCATCTCAATAAAAAATAATAATAAAGGCCGGGAGCAGTGGCTCACGCCTGTAATCCCAATGATTTGGGAGGCCGAGATGGGTGGATCACCCAAGGTCAGGAGTTCGAGAGTAACCTAGCCAACATGGTGAAACCCAGTTTCTACTAAAAATGCAAAATTAGCCAGGTGTGGTGGCACACGCCTGTAGTCCCAGCTACCTGGGAGGCTGAGACAGGACAATCACTTGAACCCAGGGGGCAGAGGTTGCAGTGGGCCAAGATCATGCCATTGCACTCCAGCCTGGGTGACAAGAGCGAAACTCCATCTCAAAAATAAATAAATAAATAAATAAATAAATAAATAAATAAAATAAGAAAACAGTAATGATAAAATAAAATAAAAGTAAGCTTCATCACACTCACCGTGGAAGCCAGCATTGATCCTCCAAACCAAACTGCGTATCGCTGCATGTGGTGTGTAATGACTTGTACATCAATAGGTTTTGGCTAAGAAAGACATAGTAAGATCATCTTCATAGTAAATTCAAATAACAATTTCTGTGTCATTTAACCTTAAATGTACATATACAAAAATAATATTTGTACTAAATTCAAGTGGTATCTTACAAACCAGAAACAACTGAGACTGGCTATCTCAGAGAGAAGGGGTTGGGAACACTGTGGAAGAGACTGGGAGGGAACAGAGCAGAATAAATGGAAGGAAAACATCAATGAGTACACGTTTTATACAGTTCTGACTTGAAGAACCTAAATGTTAGTGTTTTACATATTTAAAAATAATACCTTAAAAGAAGGGGAGGTTGGGGCAAAACAAAGTACAGCAAAAGCAAATTAAACTAATTGTACTTTTTTCAAACATAAGCATACTAAGGTGAGGAAAGGGACTAACTCAAGCAACTTGTGAACACAGTATTTTGCATCTTATAAGCCTTCAGGCTGAAGATAAAATATAAGCAAATACTGAACTCTAGTTTTGGGTCTATTTTTCACAGTGGTATGGATTAACAATTCTGAAACTATTATATACATATTCTGGGATTAAGCAAAAACATAAATATATTATATAGGTAACAGGAGCCAGGCTTCTCACTGTCACAGAAGGGCATTACAATACGGAAGGGCAGAAAACTAGAGTGAACCCTCTACAACTGGAGACATCCGTAAAAATTCATGGTTTTTAATTTATGTAGAGAATTAGATATAGATGTAGACACACACACACACACACACACACACCCCTAACTCTAATCACTGAGAAGTCCTAGACTCCATGATACCCCAGTAGTAATGAGCACAAAGCTTGGTTTCTTAGCAATGTTCTCCACTAAAAGGAACAAGACAAAGATGTCTTGAAGAAAGAAAAGGGGGGGAAAAGGCTGATTCCAGGGCCAGAAAGAGAAAGTACAAGATCAGCCTGAAACACCTTGCTATGCCAGGAAGTACAGAGGTAGGCAAAAAAAGATGTGGCCACAACCAAAAAAAAAAAAAAAAATCTAAGAGCCATTTTAATAACTCCCACTGGTCAAATCTGGGAAAAAAAAAAAAAAAAAGTGCCAATAAAATTAATGATGAGTGGTATTACTGGTATTATGATATCACAGTGATATTAAAGATACAGACCACGAAATGAGAAATCAGGAGTTCATATAGATATTACTAAAAGAATAAATGAACGTGGGAGAAGGGAAAACTCTTCCTTATAGTAAAACAAGACTTAAAAACATACAAGGAATGATGGAATTTGCAAAATGCCATTTAGCGACTACCACAGCAATAACTGTTTTAGGAAAGAATCACAATGGATGCTAAAAACTAGTGACTGAAACTTTAATGAGCAACAGGATAGTCTGAAGGTGTCTCCTCATAAGATTCTTATCAAATATAAAGGAAAACAAAATAACTTTATAGTGAAGAAACCTGGCAGACACAACTTCAACCAAATGCTCAAAATCCACACACAGGACAAATTCTATCATGTGTCTACTGATACAACGCACTAAAAATGACACAACATCAATTCTGTGGCATCACTACCAAAAGTACATAATCTGAACCTAGTCAAGAAGAAATATTAAACAAACCCAAGGTGAAGGATATGCTACAAAATAAATGACTGTACTCTTCAAAAATGTTACATTCATTCAAGAAAGACAAAAAACATTGACTATGTAACAGACTGAAGCAACACAGTAAGTAAATGAAACATGCAATCCTTGACTGGATCCTGGATAAGGGGAAAAAAAAGGTATTTGGTTTTCCTTTTGTTATAAGGGACATTAGTGAAACAACTGGTAAAATTAGAATCAGTTCTATAACTAGATAACACTGGATGATCAAGGTTATGTTCATGATTTTGACAACTGTAATATGTTCCTGATTTTAGAAATATACTAAAATAATTGGGGATAATGAACCATCATATCTACAATTCAGTGTGTGTGTGTGTGTGTGTGTGTGTGTGTACACACACATATTTATAGTAACAGAATGATATGGCTTTTTTTTTTTTTTTTTTTTTTTTTGAGACGGAGTGTGGCTCTGTCACCCAGGCTGGAGTGCAGTGGCCGGATCTCTGATCACCGCAAGCTCCGCCTCCCGGGTTTACACCATTCTCCTGCCTCAGCCTCCCGAGTAGCTGGGACTACAGGCGCCCGCCACCTCGCCAGGCTAGGTTTTTGTACTTTTTAGTAGAGACGGGGTTTCACCGTGTTAGCCAGGATGGTCTCGATCTCCTGACCTCGTGATCCGCCCGTCTCGGCCTCCCAAAGTGCTGGGATTACAGGCTTGAGCCACCGCGCCCGGCCGGCTTTTTTCAAAGCTGTTTCGTTGCCATTAAAAATTACAGACTGAAGGAGAATGAAGCCAGAGATAGATAGATATATAAACACATGCTATTAAGACCTATAAAAGTTACTAGCAAGAAAAATTAAGGTGAAGAAGGCAGTCCTCCAGAACACAATGTTTTTCATATACATGATGAGCATCCCAAATCTGAAAATCCAAAATGCTCCAAGATCCAAAAACTTTTTGAGCACCAACATGATGCTCAAAGGAAATGCTCACGATTTCAGATTTTTGGATTAAGGATACTGAACCAGTATATAATGCAAATACTCCAAAATCCAGAAAAACTCAAAACCTGAAACACTTCTGGTACAAAGCAATTCAAAAAAGGGATACCCAACCTGTTTCTTTCGATATGTCGATACAGTACTGATCACTGGGTAAATTTATTTCTTATTTACAAGTGTAAAAAGAGTTTAAAAATGTTAAACGATCTTACTTTATTAAAATACTGTACTCAAAAACATACAGCATTGTTTTTTACTTATATATCTGTAATGAGTTATTAAAAGCTAAATGGCTACTTAATACATCCATAACCACACCATTAGGACAATCAGCGTCAATCTCTTAAGTATTCTAACAAAAAAACCGGAATATGCACTACATTCATTCACATAATCAATGTGATTAGTAGGATTCTCAGTACAGAGAATTTAAAATTATACTTGCAAAACCCAATGACTTCTTTTTTAGGTAGGAGGTAGGGTAGATAGGTATGTGGATAAGGAGAGTAGATGGATGGACAGATGAATGGATGAATGGGTGGGTGGGCTGGTGGTTTGGTTGGTTGGGATGGGGATGCAAAAGCAAAGGCAACATTTTAAAAGTTTATTGAGTAGACTTCCTTAAGTATGAAGTCATGACGTTATAGAGACAGAGTTCAATATTTTGCCTTCTACCCAAAACACACACTTTTTACTGCATTCCTACGGCTAGGTTTACTCAAGATAATCAAAATATAGGTGCTGAAAAGAGTCAGCCATCATGCAATTTCTCAACAATCAGCAAACCCTAGAGTGTTGTGCTTTACTTTTAAGTAATTCTGAATGATTGTGGAAGTCTCAGATAAAGTGCTCATTCTTGGTAATTTTCCAAGCAGAAGGTATTTTATTTAGCAACTTATCCTCTAAATCAATGTTCTGCTTCAATATTTAACAAGGATGAAAAAAAATGAAAAATCTATCTCTAAATATAGAAAGCAGACATCTGAGAATTTTAAATTAATTTTGATTTTTTTACCTCAAGCCTAAAGGTCCAGGACATGTAATACAAAAGTTACTTTGTTAAACCACCAATTTGATTGCACACTTTGAGGTTGCTATGTGGTAGCTAAAGTCAGTTTTTGAGAGCAGGCTTGACTACTCAACAATGGTGTCAATCTCAACTCAGCTTCGTTGTCCTTCTATAGTACATAAAATTTTGTGGATCCAAAATTAATTTTATTGTTGGTGTATCCAAAGAAATCTACTATATTAATTATCTATGAGAGAGGTATAGAAAAAAAAGTCTTTCCACAGGTATTACTAAGAATTATTTTCCAGAAATACAGACAATATCCTAAAAGAATCAAATGATCCAGAATATCATAGACATAAATCTATAACATTAACCATTTCCATTAGAATACCTGACAGGTTCCTCTTATTTTCCTAAATCAGAGGGAATGTTGGCAACTATTTCTCATCCCAATCAGGGAAGGCACCCTCAACCTTCTCACCAATAATCAAAAAAACCAACCTTCAATCTACCGCCACTCAATTCCTCACTTAATTTCAGCCGGGCATCTACAGTTCTTTTTAAATCTCTTTGCAAGCGACGTCCAAAGTCCCTGAACATGGTTGAACCTCCAGAGAGGACAATATTCTAGTGGAGAGAAAATAAATATAAATATTTAAAAAGAAAAGTTTAAAGGTATAGTACTGAAATGCTATTATATCCTTTTTATGAGAGGTGTTTAATATCAAAAAATGGACAGACTACATCAAAGTTTTTTTAAAGTTAGACCTTGAATAAATACCTTGTAGAGAGGACGCCTGACATCAATAGGACAATTCTGAATTACTTCATCTACAACTTCTGAGATAGGCTGTGTAAAGTCTGGATTAGCAAACTGAAAAATAAGTTGGATATATAATAGAGATCATATCACTACTGACAAATATCACAATAAAAGGTTAAGGTTTTCAGTTCAAAAACAAAAGGCCTTTTAGAAACTATTAATACTGGTCTCTAACAGATTCAAATTGAAGACACTGAAATCAGAGAAAACTCAAAATTATGATGATATATACCATTTTATAACTATCAGAATAGCAAACATGTAAAGTCATACATATACTACGAGCTGGCAAAAATCTGGGTAAATGGAAACTTTCATATGCTTGTGAGAGTATACACTGATGTAACCACTCTGGAGAATAATTTGGCAACCATAAAATAGTGACATGGTCTGGCTGTGTGTCCCCACCCAAATCTCATCTTTAATTGTACTCCCATAATTTCCGTGAGTTGTGGGAGGGACCTGCTGGGAGATAACTGAATCATCAGGGTGGTTTCCCCCATATTATTCTTGTGGAGTGAATAAGTTGCACAAGATATGATGGTTTCATATCTTTTCTTTCTGCTTTTGCGTCTTCCTCATTCTCTCTTTGCCTGCTGCCATCATGTAAGACAGGACTTGCTCCTCCTTGCTTTCTGCCATGATTGTGCGGTTTCCCCAGCCACTGGAACCGTAAGTCCAATTAAACCTCTTTCTTTTATAAATTGCCCAGTCTCAGGTATGTCTTTATCAGCAGTATGAAAATAGACTAATACAAATAGCTAACAAAATTGTAAATGCACATACTAGTAACTCCACTTCTTAGCACAAACCCTGAAGAAACTCCTCAAACATGTATGCTGTTACATATGCATATTTACTATAGCCTTGTTTCTAAGAGGAAAAACCTGTTAGTCCATCAACAGGGGATGAAATAAATAAACGTAGTCTAACCTCATTATTCATGATTCCATATTTGTGAATTTACCTGCTCGCTAAAACATATTTATAACCCCCAAATCCAAATATGGTTATTCATGGACATGCACATGTGCAGAGCAACAAAAATTTGAGTCCACTGATGTGCACATTCCCAGTTGAGGTTGAACAAGATGATACTCTGCTTTCTAGTTTCAGCTCTCATACTATAAACAAGTATCCTTTTCACAGTTCTATTTAGTGACACAGTTTTCATATTTTTGTTAGTGATTTCATTATTTAAAACAGCCCCCAACCATACTGCTGAAGTGCTGGCTACTAAACACAAGGAAGCTGTGACGTGTCTTACAGAGAAAAAGCCAAGTTAGATAGCTTTGTTCAGACATGTGTTCTAGTGCTATTGAATATAAATGAATATACTAAAATAATATACTAAATGCAGTGCCTTTAAAAAGAAACCTACGGCCGGGCGCGGTGGCTCAAGCCTGTAATCCCAGCACTTTGGGAGGCCGAGACGGGCGGATCACGAGGTCAGGAGATCGAGACCATCCTGGCTAACACGGTGAAACCCCGTCTCTACTAAAAAAAATACAAAAAACTAGCCGGGCGAGGTGGCGGCGCCTGTAGTCCCAGCTACTCGGGAGGCTGAGGCAGGACAATGGCGGGAACCCGGGAGGCGGAGCTTGCAGTGAGCCGAGATTGAGCCACTGCACTCCAGCCTGGGCGACAGAGCGACACTCCGTCTCAAAAAAAAAAAAAAAAAAAGAAAAGAAACATACATGAAACAAGGGTATACATTAATGGGATAACAAAAATGTTACCAGAGGCTCAAAGAAACCTAACACTGTATTTCCCTAGGAGCAACAGCTCAGTGTTCACTAATTCAGTGCTCTCAAGAACTTTTTGGCACATCTACTTTGAATAACATCAGCTGTATATTCAAACGATGATATACCACAGTCAAAATAAACTTACTCTTTCCAAACAGCTGGCACTAAAGAAAGACACACCTTTTAAAAAACTTAAAAAAAACAACAATAACTTGATGCTGGGCATGGAGGCTCACACCTATAATCCCAGTGCTTTGGGAGGTCAAGGTAGGACGATTGCTTGAGGCCCAGAGTTTGACACCAGCCTGGGCAATACAGTGAGACTGTCTCTACAAAAAAATTAAAAACTAGCTAGGCACCGTGGCACACACCTGTAGTTCCAGCTACTTGAGAGGCTGAGGAAGGAGGACTGCTTGACCTACGAGTTCAAGGTTACACCGAGTTATCATCACACCACTGCACTCCAGCCTGGGGGACAGACAGAGACTCTGTCTCTAAATAAATAATCAAAATCTAGCTCTAATTAGTCAAAAACAAACAAGTACTGCTTATCTCCTCAGCTACTCATTTTTATAATTAGGTTGTACTAATTGAGAGACAATATTCCTTTATTTATTAAACTGAGTCTGTAACTGTATTGATAATTAGTAGGCATGTGTCAATTTTTTTCCAGGTTTTTTTTTTTTGAAACCGAGTCTCGCTCTGTCGCCCAGCGGCGCAATCTTTGCTCACTGCAACCTCTGCCTCCTGGGTTCTAGCAATTCTCCTACCTCAGCCTCCCAAATAGCTGGGATTACAGGCGCCCGCCACCATGCCCAGCTAATTTTTGTATTTTTAGTAGAGACAGAGTTTCGCCATGTTGGCCAGGCTGATCTTGAACTCCTGACCTCAACTGATCCGCCTGCCTCGGCTTCCCCAAGTTCTGGGATTATAGGTGTGAGCCACCATGCCCAGTCATTTTCCAGTTTTTAAGATTAGTTTTAAATTATTTACAGGTTGTGCATACAATGAAAAGAGATTTAATGTTATCGAAGTGACACATACTAATACAAAATCTTTTAATTTAGATCATGTAAAACATCACTAAGAAAGATTCTACTGACCTTTATTATAATAAAAGAAAAGAACCTGGCAGTCAAAATCTATCTTTTTGAAGCATGCTGAGGAGTGTACATTAGGACCTCTAAGAGGAATACACACTGGGTATGAACATGTGGCTCATATGGAGCCTTTAGAACCCAACCTACAGACTAGGGTAAATTTTATCTGTCAAGGAAAACAGAATAGAGCTCAACTCAGCTGACTCTATAAGTAATTTAAAGACAAGCTCATGTGCTGGCAGAAAATGACTTAGTTACTGATTAAGTGTAGCGAGCAGCTTAATCCTAAAAATTTTATTTTCCAAGAACACATCCATGATCTTCAACAACCATTCTCAGTTTCAGACTGTGAAATCTTCTAAAGAGCCTTCAGTTCTCAAAACACTGTATTTTAATGATCCCAAAGTGACACTTTAACCTGAGAACCTATCATTTGCTCTAACTATAAAGAAAAGATTTACTTCTCCAAAATCTGTACAGAGAATATTAACGACCTGACAAAAATGTGTTCCATAATACTCATTTTTAAAAGTGTTATCAAATTGCTAACACAGAACTTGTAAATTTTTACATCGTCCTTTGTCGGCTGTACTCTTCAGTATTTGCCTAAAACAGTAACACACACACACACGTTAACCTTCCCATAGTCCTTTTCCTACCTTTAAGATAGTTTATCTGCTATACCATGCTCAAGTAAAAGGAAAAAATAAGATTATTCAGTACTGTGCTATATCTCTGTGCCCCCCTCCCTTTTTTTTTTCTTTTTTTTGTTTAAGATGGAGTCTTGCTCTGTCACCCAGGTTGGAGAGCAGTGGCACCATCTCGGCTCACTGCAACCTCCGCCTCCCGGGTTCAAGCGATTCTCCTGCCTCAGCTTCCCGACTACCTGGGATTATAGGTGCCCGCCATCATGTCCAACTAATTTTTGTATTTTTAGTAGAGATGGGATTTTACCATTTTGGCCAAGCTGATCTCAATCTCCTGACCTCGTGATCCACCCACCTCGGCCTCCCAAAGTGCTGGGATTACAGGCGTGAGCCGCCGCGCCAGGCCCTGTGCCCTTTTTATAGTAGTTTTTAATCAACAACGCACAGAAGAGGCCAGGCGCAGTAATCCCAGCTACTTGGGAGGCTTAGGCAGGAGAATCACTTGAACCCAGGAGGCAGAGGTTGCAGTGAGCCAAGATCACGCCACTCCACTCCAGCTGGGTAACAGAGCAAGACTCCATCTCAAACAAACAAAAAAAGAATGCACAGAAGAAAAATACAGAACCTTTAAATATTAACATACCCTAGATCCACACACAGAAATGCTAATTTATTTTTTAAAAAAATGAAGTCTGACTTGAGTATATATTTGAAAAAAGTATAGCAACTACTGGACAACAGAACCCCAAGTGAGAACTGGTAAAATACAGAGTAAAGCAGCAAGCGATGACTATTTAGTACATAAATGAAGAAGAAAAAGAATCAACAAATTTAAAAAGTGATAATAAATTGTTAAGAGTATTCAATGCTTTAATACTAACAGATTCAACCTAGGGTCTCTCATACTATTTTTCAGGCCTTTTCTTTTACTGTCAGCAAAATAGTCAGTTCTGCCTCTAACTGCTCCCTGGTCAAGTCTTAAGACTACTGATGCTGAGAACATTAGAAGGGACTATCAAGGAAAGAATATCTTTACCCTTCTCCAAAAAATACAGGAAGTAGCAAATATACCCAAATAAACACAGCAGTCCAAATCTTTCCTATACCTGGAAACTTATTAAACAAGTTTTAAAACCTTAGGATGATTTTCTTAAAAAAAACAAAAAATTTCCTTTTAAAAACAAAATCCAAATGCCAAACCCACTCCTTCTAAAAACAGCTATTTCTAGTATTTGTGATGAACTTACAGAACTACAAAAATAAATTTCCTTACTCTTTCATACATTTTATCCTCAGCGCTGAAGTACTGGACAGTTCAGATGCCTACACTTTCATCTAGCTGAAACAAAAAACCAAGTGAATCCTTCAAATGACAGAGGAACTAGGACACAGAAGTATCCATCTAAAATCACAAAAAAAAAAAAAAAAAAAAAGGTGTGTATGACACACTTTATAAAATACAAAAATCAGGTCTATTTTGAGAAAACATGGTTAATAAACATATGTATCTAATTTTGTTCTCTTCCAAAACACTACTCAAAATATCAGTAAAGAGAATTTTTTTTCTTTTTCTTTTTTTGAGACGGAGTCTCACTCTGTCACCAGGCTGGAGTTCAGTGGCGCCGTCTCCGCTCACTGCAATCACCGCCTCCTGGATCCAAGCGATTCTCCTGCCTCAGCCTCCTGAGCAGCTGGGAATACAGGCACATGCTACCACGCCCAGCTAATTTTTTTTTTTTTTTTGTATTTTTAGTAGAGACAGGGTTTCACCATGTTGGTCAGGCTGGTCTCGAACTCCTGAGCTCATGATTCACCCGCCTCGGCCTCCCAAACTGCTGGGATTATAGGTGTGAGCCACCGCACCCGGCCTGAGAATTTTTTAAAGGAAAAATAAAAGTATTGAGAGCAAAGCAAAACCAGCAACAAATTTGGTAAGCTGGAAAGCAGATGGACAAGACGTTGCAAACACTCCAAAACAATAAGTCATCAGTAAAAAACAAGAACCAAGCTATTTTATACCAAAAATTCCCTCTCCACATCCCCCAAAGAACTGGCTGACCCGGGTAGCTTTGAATTGAGGTGGAAGGAGGCCAGGAAGAAGGACGGGTTGAAAGTC
Organism: Chlorocebus sabaeus; assembly: GCF_047675955.1. NCBI lineage: Eukaryota > Metazoa > Chordata > Mammalia > Primates > Cercopithecidae > Chlorocebus > Chlorocebus sabaeus. Next base: position 17,639,189 of record NC_132913.1, read on the forward strand.
TCTCTAAGAAGCTGTTAAAGCTCTAGATCCTCTCCAAAGAAGCAACAAATGCCGCCGCCTCATCCAAAGAAAAAAGTGATGAATCCTATTCTCTACACTGAAGAAAAGAGTTTCCAGGACTGTAATACACAGCAGAAAGTACTAAAAGGGGAGTTTTACGTGAAGGTAGGCAACCTGCAAAGTCTCTTCCCACTTGGCTGCCGGCCGTTACCCAGCAGCCAGGAGTCTTCTCTGGAAAGTAGCTAAAAAGACCTAAAGTAACACATATATGGCATTCCCCCAAAGAAAAGGCCACAGTCAACAAGCCCTTTTTTTTCTGAAGTGGAGTTTCGTTCCTGTTGCCCAGGCTGGAGAGCAATGGCGCGATCCAGGTTCAAGCGATTCTTCTGCCTCAGCCTCCTGAGTAGCTGGAATTACAAGCGTCCGCCACCACGCCCAACTAATTTTTTGTATTTTTAGTAGAGACGGCATTTTGCCATATTGGCCAGGCTGGTCTCTAACTCCCGACCTCAAGTGATTCACCCACCCAAAGTGCTGGGATTACAGGCGTGAGCCACTGCGCCCAGCCTAGTGTCCCCTTCTTAAATGACTAGTCTGCAAAAGTCTCTAGCAGGAAAAACATAGCAATCGAAACAGAGAACAACCAACTCGAAACAAGACTAAGCAACTTGGAAGAGACTATAGAAAGAAGAAAACTAAAAAACAAAAACAAAACAAAAAATAACCCTATGATTAATATCCTTAAAGAGCCAGAAGATAGACAACAATGAAATAGGAAAACGGTAGCATTTAAAAAAGAATATTCAAAAGTAGGGGTGGGGGAAGCTCTTGAGAATTAAAAATGTTGCCAGAAATTTTAAAACTCCAATAGAAAACTCAGTAGGTAAAGTTGAAGAAATAACCTACAGATTAAAACAAAAAGACAAAAACAAACAAACAAACAAAAAACCAGAAATGCTAGGGAACAAAGGGAAGATCCTACAAGCATCTGTACAGGATAAAAAAACGAAAAAACAGGTCCTATACATATAAATCAGCTTTTATTAACTTCATGTTATAATGGAAAGCAATTAAGCAACGGCTTCAAAATGCTGAAGGAAAATTATTTCCAATCTAGAATTCTATAACCAAACTATCAACAAGCGTGAAGATAAAATGAATACACTTCAGACACACAAGGTCTCGACATTTTCCTGTCTCATATGCCCTAAAAGGAACTCTATTGGCAGATGATCACCAAAATAAAGAACTGGACAGTAGGAGTGAAAAAGACATAGGATACAGGAAAAAGAGATCCAACACGAGAGAGGGAAAGGGAATCCCTAGAATGATATTAAAGGAATACGGCCACTCTATACTGGGTACAGAAAGAAGCAAGTTCAGACTGGGATGTAACAGACACTTCAGAAAATTAAACTGATGAATAAACCCTATACATCTGAATATCCTGAGAAGAGATTTATATAACTAATGAAGAGGATGTGGAGGTGAATGAATGGTATTATTTTAGCACTAAGCAAACAGTTTATTAATAACTTCATGGAAAACAGTTACTTATAGGAAGGGAAAAGATTTCATGGTTAACTACATGGCTCAGATATGAACAAAATTTGCGGTCACAAAAACATAAGCACTGAATTTCAACCTACATGAAATTATAATGTAACAAATGAGATGAAAAGGGAATAGAAAGGTTCTGTCTGTGATGATAGAAGAAGGATTAAAAAAAAAATCTTCCTCTTCCATAGCTGGAATTAGACAGACAACGCCTAACACAGGGCTGGGCACAGTGACTCCTTCCTATAATCCCAGCGCTTCGGGAGGCCAAGGTGGTGAATTGCTCCGGCCCAGGAGTTCAAGACCAGCCTGGGCAACATGGTAAAACCCTGTTTTTACGAAAAACACAAAAATTAGCTGGAAGTGGTGGCACATAGCTGTAGTCCCAGCTACTTGGGAGTCTTGAGGTGGGAGGATCACCTGAGCCTGCGGAGGCTGCAGTGAGCCATGACTGAGCCACTGCACTGAGTGACAGAGCAAGACCCTGTTTCCAAAAGAAAACAAAAAAAGCGCCTAACACTGAAAAAAAATTTGAAGTTGCAATATAACCAAGCAATACATAGCTAAGGAGGCAACCAGCAAAAGAAGCAACTAAGAAGAGTCTGAAGTTGTTATCTCTAGAAATAGAAAACGGGGAAAGAAACATGCAGGGTACTCCTAGTTTTTGTTAGGATCTGTAGACCAAGACTTTTAAACCATGTGCATATATATAACTGAATTTAAAAACAGCCTTTAAAAAAAGAGAAAACAAAACAGGTTTTTTAAAAAGAAACAGGTTTCTCATAGGAAGAAATTACTTATAAGGAACATAAAGCTATACACAATAGAAAATGTTTTAAAGTTAAAAAATTAACAAAGAAAAATTGGTGTATCAAACAATAAAGGTTATTCACACTAATAGAAAAAATGATACATGAAACATTAGCAGCAAGACACAATTTCATCCAGCCAACTATACCTTTCCTAAGCAATATGAAACACATTTCATTTACATATCTAAAGCTTCAGGGTTACGTATTTATGAGACAGGGTCTTGCTCTGTTGCCCAGACTGGAGTACAACGGTACAATGCTAGCTCGTTGCAGCCTCGACCTCCTGGGCTCAAGCAATACTCTCATCTCAGCCTCCCAAGTAGCTGGGACTACAGGCACACACCACATGCCTGGCTAATTTTTTGTGTTTTTTGGTAGAGATGGGCTCTTGCCATGTTGCCCAAGCTGGTCTTAAACTCCTGGGCTTGAGTGATTCGCCCACCTTGGCTTCCCAAAGTGCTGGGATTACAGGCGTGAGCCACCACAACCAGCCTACTTCAAGGTTTTTAAGAAACCAAGGCATCAGCTAAGCTCATTTGTCAAGCACATTCCATTCAAATGCTCATCTCCTATATCCCATGCTATTATCCATCTTGTGGTCATAATCCTATTTATACAGGATATTTGTTCAGGATCTTCTGCAATTTTCTAATTCCTGTCCCCAACTTGGAGCTTTAATATTTTTCTCTAAGATTTCAATTTCATATTAATTGACGTGCCTTAACTGAAATGAGGTCTCACACACTTCTATTAATCTACTCACATATAAAAGGTCCATACAAATATCTGTCCTAACGTCCAGCTATGTGTGGTTATCTCTCCAGTCTCTTGGAGAGACTAAACTGTCTCCACTAAAATGACAGCAAGAGAATTAAAAGGAAAGGTAAATGACCAAGGATGAAACGGGGGCAAAAAAACAATGAATAAAAGATTTCAATCCTGTTTGGAGGGCAAAAAGAGATACTAAAAGGGCATATTGGTAAGAAGTCAATCAAGAACCTTCTAAAGTCCCAGGAATTGAAGGTGTAACAAACCATATAAGTAAAGGTGAAACAAGGCTTGAAAAAAAAGAAAGAAACTGTTAAAATCCTCTAAATAGAATGAGACCCACCTTCCTCGGTTCCCTTCCAGACCTTGTATAACAAGAAAGTTAATTCGAACCCCAATAAATAAATGAAGGAATGAACAAAATGAAGCAAATTATACCATTCTGGACATGGGTACAGGCAAAGATTCCATGATCAAGATGGCAAAAGCAAAAAATGACAAATGGGATCTAATTAAACTAAACAGCTTCTGCACAGCAAAAGAAACTATCAGCAGAGTAAACAGACAACCTACAGAATGGGAGAATATTTTTGCAAATTACACATCTGACAAAGGTCTAATATCCAGCATCTATAATGAACTTAAATAAATTTATAAGGAAAAAAACAACCCCATTAAAAAGTGGGCAGAGGATCTGAACAATTTTCAAAAGACAACATACATGTGGCCAATAATCATATGAAAAAACTCTCAACATCACTGATCATTAGAAAAATGCAAATCAAAACCACAATGAGATACCATCTCATACCACTCAGAATGGCTATTAAAAAGTCAAAAAATATTCTCACAACATCGCTCCTAAAAAATGAAGGAAAGAGAAAATATTTTTTAAAAATAAATAAAATTTAAAGAAAAAAAGGTGCTGGCAAGGTTGGAAAGAAAAAGAAACACTTATACTCTGTTGGTGGAAGTGTAAATTAGTTCAACCATTGTGGAAAACAGTGTGGCAATTCCTCAAGAACCTAAAACATAAATATTCAACCCAGCAATCCCACATACCCAAAGGAGTATAAATTGTTCTATCATAAAGACATAAGCATACATATGTTCACTGCAGCCCTTCACAAAAGTAAAGAAATGGAATCAACCCAAATGCCCATCAATGGTAGACTGGATAAAGAAAATGTGGTACATATACACCATGAAATACTATTCAGCTAAAAAAAAGAATGAGGTCATGTTCTTTGCAGGAACATGGATGGAGCTGGGGGCCGTTATCCTTAGCAAACCAATGCAAGAACAGAAAACCAATTACTGCATGTTCTCACTTTTAAATAGCTAGTGGATACTAGACTTAATGCTTGGGGACAAAATAATCTGTACTACACCTCCATGACAAAAGTTTACTTATATAACAAACCTGTACCTGTACCCCTGAACTTAAAGTTAAAAAAAAAAAAAAAGAAAATGAAGCAAATGAATAAACAAGGTGAAAGTTTTGGAAAAGCTGAATTTTAAGGGAAAAGAATCACATTACTTGCCTCAAAAGTGAACAACAGTCTCAGGTATAATACTATAAATATCACAATACTAATGATTTACCTAATAACAATAACCTCACACGTGGGCAGGCTGGAAGAAAAGAGAGTCTAGAAATAACTAATCTAAAAGGGGGCTAGCACTGAAACCACTAACAGTGACATATCAAGAAACAGCTCCATCCATGTTCCTGTAATACCATCACAGTATTTAGAAACCTGGGGGTTAATACCAACAGCAATAACTAAGAGCTAAAGGATGCTCTATAGAACACAATGGCAGCAGGAGGGTGAAGAGCCGCTAATTTTAAGTCTGTCAGTGTTCTCTGACCTTTAAAGCTGTGTGTATACATCCTTTTTATTTTTTGAGAAACTGCAAAGAAAATGTACCACCAAAAACCTTCACACTCCAGTATACTAGTCTGACCACAATTACTTATCCTTCTCATGCTCACTCCTCTGCTACCAATTCACAATTATTATGTGTCAATTTATCATGATCTCCAATCCCTGTGTCCCTCACTATCCCTAGGTAATTCGGCTTTCAGGATTTGCTCTCTTCTCTATGCTGCAATACTTTAATCTCTGCTTTGTCAAAACCTTTTGCTCCTTTCCCACACCTGTCTGGGGGAGGGGAGGGGACACTATTGTACAACTAAAAGTTTTGGGTATCTAATCTGCTACCTTGAGTACAGCGCTCACTAGTCACCCTCTCAATTCCCCTCAACAGTAAATATGAAGTCATTATGCTTCACAAGCCCTCAATTTTACATCCAATCCCTTCTCCTAGAACATAAGCTTGATTCTACCTCACAAAAAAATTAAAACTATGAACTAAGACGATGAACTTCTTCAACTACCTACCTGTGCCTCTGCTCTTCCTAGTTCATTTTCCTGTACCTATTCTTAATTCCTTCCCTCCTGTCACGGGAGTAAGCCCTCTTAAAAATTAAAACTATCTTGAGCCTTATTCTCGTAACTGAATTCTTACTAGTCCACTGTCTTTTTCTTTCATAGCCATCTCTCAGAATGTCCACACTACTGATTTCCAAACCTTCACCTCTCATTGAGGCAACAAGCTGCTCTAATGTATCACTCCATTGAAACTGTTCCCCTATGATCACTGACAACCTAGATGCTGAAAAACTCCAAGTACTTCTAAGGTTTCCTCTAATGTTACTTCACTGCAGCAACTGGCACTATTTACCTTTCCTTCTTGAAACATTCACTTCTCTCAATTTTATGACCATAATCCTTTAGCTTGGCTTCTACCTCTCTGTCATCTTCAGGATTCTTTGCAGGTTCCACTTACTCAGCCATAATGTGTCTGTGTTGACGAACGCCCTATTCTTCATCTTTCTATTCCACAGTCTCTTCTCAGCCAACCTCTTCCTTTGTGCCCCACATATGGTGATGACTTTACAACACCCAAGTGTTTGTTTTTGAACCTTTTAAAAGATGCATATAATAAACTCATCTGTGTCTATTTCACCTACTCCTCCCTTTCAGTATTACAAATCTCAATGGATGGCACATTGGGCTGCCCAAGTTACAAACCTGGGAATTATCACAGATTCCTCATATTCTTACTCCCTTCATATCTAAGCAATTACTAATTATGTTGATTCTATTTTTCTCTCACCTCCTTCCTCATTCTCATTGACCCACAAATACTATTCATCCTTCATCTAAAATACTGTAGTAAAATCATCTGTTTCCAACACAATTCACACCTCTGTTCCAACCCATCCAAACCAATGCTGTGAGAGTAACCTTTCTAATATGGTAAATAATATTTTCTATGCTTAAAATTTTTGCATGACTACAGAATCCAGCTAACTCCCTTGCATAGCATATCTGCCCTTCAAGACTTGGTCCATGAATACCTACCTGGATCCCTCTCCTACCAATCTGTCCTTTATACTTTTCTTATGTAGCACTCTCATGTCTAAGACCTCTGCCTAGCTAACCTTCTGACAAAAATACATATACTCCCCTACCACACAACTGACAAACACCCATTCATCCTTTAAGTCTCAGTTCAACCATTATCTCCTCTGAGATGTTCTCCCAAGCAAACTTAGATGCTCTTTGTTCCTGTGCCCTCACCAGATACATGCACTCATTAAAGCATCTGTAACCCTACCTGTTTAAATATTCATCTCTTTTATTCTTTGAGCTCAATAAGAGCAAGATAAAATGATTTTTCATCTTTGAATACCCAGTGCTTAATTTAAGCTGGGATCATGAAAATCCAAACCATTTAACATTTGCTGAGTGAATAAACAAAATTTTAAAAATAACTATTATTAACATTAAATAAGCAAAGTACATATTAGTAATTCTATTAACAAAGTTACAATTCTGATACTAAGTTACCAGAAGAATTTTCCAGTATTAAAAGCATGTACTTCTTAATTTAATAAAGCCTTTATGTTGCTAAAACTTCACAGAGAGAAGACTATTTTGCTACTAGTTCTATGTTTTAATGGTCAATTAAAGGTTCTTTGTAAAATCGTCATTTTACACAAATGGGGAAGGGGGAGCTTTCTATAACCTTTCCCAAAATATTTTATTTAAATGATTACAAAACTTTACCTGAGTCCACGACTGAGGGAAGAAAAAAAAGTTTAAGGGCTCCCCTCTTCCCATGATCCCCCACATAAGCCCCCATATTTAAAAAAAAAAAAAGCTTTTTCTAAATCTACAATAGCAACAATTTCACTTGTTTAAACAAAAGCAAATTTTTTCTTTAAAAATTTAATAAAACTTTTTAATAAAACTTTTCATAAAAACTCAAATGGTTTTTAGTATACTAATAAAAGTTTTTGAGATCAATTCTCTCTCAATATCCATTAATTGATATTTGCTGCTGAATATTTTTAAACAATTCCGTTAAAAAAAACTTACCTCTGGATGAAAAAAGATTTCAGGTCCCAAAAATCTCTCATAACCAACATCAATAGAAAATTCTTTCTTTGAGATAGCATTGATTCCAGTATACTGTTTAATCCATTTTGACCCATCTGTATCATACTTGTTAAATTCTTTTACTAAATCTGGGCAGACATAACTATAACGCTCCTGAAAAACAAATAAACAAAAGTAACTTTTTTTGCTTATTATAGGAACAGTAAAAAAGAATGGCATGTTTTCAGTAAACTAGAATCAAATAAAAAAAAAAAAACTTCTTCAGAAAATAAAATTAGGAAATTAAGCTGGGAGTAAAATTTATGTTAGGATGTTATCATATGTGTAGTACAAATAAACATACTCATCTCCTACACATATTTTCTGACTTTAAATATAAACAATATTTGAGAGATTGGAGAGCTGATTTCTACTACTTCAGTGTTACTTCCTGAAAATGTTCATTAATGTCATTCAACATTTTCTGTCTCAGTAATAATGAATCTTGTGCTCTAGGTAAGGAGAATAAAATATAGAACTGAAGAATAAGTAATAATTGTGATAACCACACAAATTAATTAGATCCTTAATATCTGAAACAAAACTGATTACAGTCTGAGTAAATAAATGAGCAAAGAAAGAATGCTAAAAATATAAATTACTCCATTTTGTTGCATATTTGGTTATATGACACCTAAGTAAAAGTTTTCATCAAAAAATTGAAAAATATATTATAGATTATAACATATTTGTAATTTATAAACTCCCAACTGCCAGCCTATATATATATATATATTTTTTAAAGCCTTCCTTTTCCAGTATTTTTATACATCACAGGCTCCATCCGAGATAGTTGCAAATATTACTAGTAATAATTAAAATACACAAAGAGAAAAAATACTGGAAACGAAAGACATTTGATTACACTATTTGAGGTCTTCTCCAAACCTTGGAAGTGGGAATGACAAGAAATGATACTCCTTTAAAGACATTCAGACTGACCATCAATCTTCCCTGGAATAGATTTAAATCTCTGGTGTTTTCTCATTTTGCTTTAATTTTACAGACTTCCCAAAGATGTTGAATCAGTAGTATTCACATTAACTTTTTATATATTTAATTCTTATGCCACCAACTTGGGGTAACTTTTGGCAGTCCTTTACTAATTTACTACCTAGGAAGTAGTTGATAAATTTTCATTCTTAAGCTCTGATGAGCAAGGAAAATCCCATAAACATGCAAAGAGGCCCAGGCATGGTGGCTCACATCCAGCACTTTGAGATTCTGAGGCAGGAGGACTGCTTAAGGTCAGGAGTTCATGACCAGCCTGGGCAACATAGCAAGACCTCCATCTCTACAAAAACTTAGCCAGACATGGTGATATGCACCTGCAGTTCTAGCTACTCAGGAGGCTGAGGCAGGAGGATCACGTGAGCCCAGAAGTTTGAGGCTGCAGTGAGCCATGACTGTGCCACTGCACTCTAGCTTGGGTAGCAGAACAAGATCCCATCTCTATAAAAAATAAATCAATAAAAATAAGAAATAAAAAATTTAAAAATGTATAAGTGAAAAAAAAAAAAAAAAAAAACATGCAAAGAGAGACAAGTAAGTAAAAGTTACTTTTGCCAGGGCAGTTTTACTTTTCAAAACATGTGAGACCCACTGAAATTTTTTGGTTATGTGGCAAATAATAAGTTTGAAAGATGATGCTAAAGTATTTTGATAGTTTGCATGAAGCATTGATATAATACTTACATGGCAGAAAAAATGTAAAAAATACTTTAGACAGCCTTAATGTTTTTCTTCTATGTGCCCTATCACTTGAGCTGACACTGCCTCTATACTATAGCACAATGAATCAATTGTATCAAAATAACTTTTATGACAAAAGCTTTTAGAATTAAAATAAAGAATTCAGTGAAGAAATTGAGATGCAAGCACTTTACAGTGAAATAATTATTTTTAATAAAGAGAATCACAAAAATTTATGGAGAGGTCATTTGGTAAAATGTTCTTATATATTACTCCTCTCAAATATAAAATATGAAGAAAATAGACAAACTGTTGTAATAATAATTTTCTTGCAAGAAATACAGAGAAAATGTAAATATACTTAAGAGTAATAATTTATAACTGGTTAACAAGATTATTTTAAGTACTGTTCTTCAATTAAAAATTTCTCATGTTAATGTTATAAATGTGATTTTAATTTTTAACTAAACTACACTTCTATCACACTTTTTACCTTTACTGCCTTAGCAGTTTCCAAGGATTGTTCTGGAGGGATTCCTACTTCTCGGTCTCTCAGCAGTTGCTGAATAAAATATGTTATATCTCGTCCTGCGATTGGAATGTGTTTAATACAGCTGCCAATCACATACCCTTCAGCCTAGGGGGGGAAAAAGATTTCAAATTTACTTTCAATGCTTTGAAAATTAATACAACCTAAAAATATGAACCAATTTATCAAGTTAGTGTATTCATATTCTCAAGTACTGTTTTATCCCAGAATTCACCTTTATTCATCAGAAACGATAACTAAGAATGGCCAGCAACTTGAGATTTATTTTCCCATTGACAATTTATAACTATGACTAAAATAACAACACAGAAACAGTAAATTTCAAAATAGAAATATCAAATCGTTTAGATAGCAGACTTTATATCAGATAGTACTATTTTAAAATCATTTATAATTTCAGTAATTATAATTTAGAATGCATCGTAAGAAATTTGACAAAGTGCCTATCATTTTTCTAATGAAGTATGTATCCATTTCACAAACCTGAAGCTTTCCACACACCACCATAATGTCAAACAACTAAATTCTGTAGAACTGATTCACAAATTCACTGATGTGTCAGAAGTATAACAAACAGTGTGGCAAAATTAAATTTCATTAGGAAAGAATATTAAGGATGCCTTCATCGGCCATGACAGAATATTAGGGACTGAACTTACCCTCTCAACTTAAATAAAGGACGATTTATAAGAAATAAAGTTTTTCAGACATTTGACAACTGGCAGAGTAGGGCAGAGATACTTTCTAAGAAAAGGGAAACAAATAACGTGAATGTTACAAACACTCTATCCTACTGCCTAGGGAAAGTTACTAGGCCACAACAACGAGAAAGAGAACTAAAACAGAACTGGTCTCATTAAGTTAGGGATATAGAATTTAAAGGTCAGAAAGGCAAAAGTGGCTAAAATTTGTAGGCCAAATTATTGGAGGGGAAGGAGTTGCACCAACGGAGAGCTGGGAAGATGTGAAGAGAGTATCTCCTTAACTGAATACTGATCAGCACATTCCTGTGAGGAAACCATCAAGGTGAGAGAAAGAACCTCTAGAAAAAAGTAGACAGAACCACCACCAGAGCTCACACATGGCCAGAAATAGTTCCTGATCCCACTAGCCAAAGTTGAAAGATGTTTTCAAATACAAGACAACAAGTAGAGTCCTCAGAGAAATATTGCCTCAAGAATGGGGACAAACCAGTCCTGGACAAAAACCTGTTATGGACCTGCTTAATAACATTTAAAAGAGCCCCTGAGAGGATCAAACCAATTCCTGGTATCTTAACTATGTCCCAGGGAAAAAAAATCCTAAATACTTAGAAAGAACTTCAAAAATACAGCACACAACAGTGGATAGCATACCAAATCAAAAATTATAAGTATGCAAGGAAGCAGAAAAACACAACACTTGACGAGAAGAAAAATCAAACAATACAGAGGAATGACAAGGACATTAAAACAGCAACCATATACTCCATATAATGAAGAAGGTCAACAATACGCATGAGGAAGAGAGAAGTGGAAGACATAAAAAGACCCAAATGGAACTTCTAAAGAAAAAAACATAGTATCTGAAATTTAAAAATCTACCAGATGACAAAAAAACACTAGATGACATTACAGTAGACTAGACAATGAAGAAAAACTAGTAAATTTGAAGAAAGAGTAATAAAAACTACCCAAAAATATAAAGAAAAAGATTATTAAAAAAAAAATGAACAGAGCATCAGTGACCTTTGAGACGCTGTGAAGCAGCCTAATACACATGTGATCAGAGTACCAAAAGGAGAGAAAAAGGGAAGATAAAAAATATGTAATCAATAACAGACAAAAACTTTCCAAATATGATGAAAATTACAAATCTATATATACAAGAAGCTCAATGAACCCTACGGAGAAGAGACAAAGAAAACTTTACTTAGGTACGTCACAATCAAATTGCTAAAAACTGATGAACCAGGAATAAAAAGAAAATCTTGAAGACAGCCACCCAAATAAATATTACATTCAAAAAAACACACACAAGAATAACAGCTGACTTATTTTCAGAAACAAGGTAAACCAGAAGACAGTGGAGTGACATCTACAGGAGAAAACTGTCAACCTTCTACACCAAGCAAAAATCATCTTTCAAAACTAAAAGAGAATAAACATTTTTTCAAAGGATGTACAAAAGTTGAAAGAATTCAGAGCCAATGGATCAGCACTATAAGACATGTTAAAGGATGTCATTTTGACAGAAGGAAAATGATACCAGGTGGAAATGTGGACCTTCACAAAGGAATAGAGAGCACTAGATATGGTATGTGAATTAAAGAACTCTATTTCAAGGCCAGGCACAGTGGCTCACACCTGTAATCCCAGGACTTTTGGGAGGCCAAGGCAGGTGGATGGCTTGAAGCCCGGAGTTTGAGACCAGCCTGGGCAACATGGTGAAACCCCATCTCTACTAAAAAAACAAAAAAAACTAGCCAGGCCTGGTGACACACATCTATAATCCAGCTACTCGGGAGGCTGAGGCACAAGAATCGCTTAAACCAGGAGGCGGAGGTTGAAGTGAGCTGAGATCGTACCACTGCACTCCAGCCTGGGCAACAGAGCAAGACTCTGTCTCCAAAAAGTTATCTTTTAAAGATAAGTTTTTGCTACTGGCTTAAAATTGTGTTTTTCCTCCCTACCAAATTCCCATGTTGAAGTCCTAACCTCTATCTCAGAATATGACTATTTTTTGGAGATAAGGTATTCAAAGTAGTATCTAGTTAAAATGAACTCATTAATCCAACATAAGTGGTGTCCTTAAGAGGAGATTCAGACACAGACATGTATGGGGAGGACTATGTGAAGACATATAAAGAAGATGGACAGCTAGAAGCCAAGAAGAGTCTTCAAAAGAAACCAACCCTGTCAAAATCCTGATCTTTGACATCTAACCTCCAGACCTGTGAGAAAATAAATTATTCTTTAGTTACCCAATCTGTAGTACTTTATTATGGCAGTTCTAGCAAACTAACACACCACTCAAAATGAAACAAGTTAATAATGTATTATTGAGTGCACAACATATAAAAGTAAAATGAATGACAATAAAGGAACAAAGACTAGAAGGTCAAAGCTGTTGTATAATTAGTTATGAAGTAGCAGAATGTTATTTGTAATTAGACAGTGATAAGTTAAAGATGTTTACTACAACCCATACAACAACCACCACCAAAAACAAACAAATGACAACAGATATAGCATAGCTAATAAGCCAATTAAGAGAAAATGGAATAATAAAAAATACTCCACTAATTCTAAAGAAGGAAAGAAAAGTAAACAATAAACAGGAATACCCACCCACCCCCCACCACCTTGTTTTGTTGTTGTTGTTGTTGTTGTTGTTGTTTGGAGACAGGGTCTCACTCTGCTGCACAAGGTAGAGAAGCTAGAGTGCAGTGGTGAGATCATGGCTCACTGCAGCCTCAACCTCTCCAGGCTCAGGTTATCTTTCCTCCTCAGCTTTCGGAGTAGCTGGGACTACAGGCATGCACCACCATGTTCAACTAATTTTTGCATTTTTTTTTAGAGACAGGGTTTCACCATGTTGCCCATGCTGGTCTTGAACTCCTAGGCTCAAGCGATCTGCCCACCTCGGCCTCCCAAAGTGCTGGGATTACAGGCATGAGCCACCATACCAGCCAGAATACCCATTCTTAATGTCCTTACTAAAACTCATCCTGTTCCATGTTGATAACTTCTATTCTGAAAATTACCTATTCTAATTATCAAGATACTGATAGTACTGCTCAGATGTGTAGGTGTTAAGAAAAGACTGAAGAAAGGCAGAACCAGGTCAAATCCTAGTCTCACTACCTATTATTTGGTGACCTTAAGCAAGACAATTATTTGCATTTTATTAATGAATAAACTAAGGTACTCAAAGAAAAATATAATATTCATCACAGACTGATTTTCATATTTAAATGAGAATTTTAAGATGAACAATTATTTTATGTACCACTAAGAAAGAAAAATAAACTGCCAAGCAAACTAAAAAAAGCTATCAAATGCTGGACACGTCCTAATTTCCAAGCTTACTAAAGTACCTCCCAAGGGCTACATAAAATCTCATATATCCACACAACGAAATATTATTTGGCAATAAAAAGAAATGAAATACTATACATGCTATAACATGGATGAATCTTGAAAATGTTCACCTAAGTGAAAGCACCCAGTCACAAAAGACCACAGTGTTTAACTCTATTTACATAAAATGGCCAGGACAGGCAAATCTAACACAGACAAAAAGTAGATTCATGGTTGCCAGGGGCTAAAGGCATCAAGGGGAAATGGGTGGTGACTGTGAATAGATACAGGGTTCCTTTTCAGGGTGATGAAAATGTTCTAAAATTGTAGGGATGGATGGACTTTGTGAATATACTAAAAATCAACGAACTGTACACTCTAAACAAGTGAATTGTATGGTATATAAATTTTATCTTAATAAAGTTATCATTAAACAATGGCAGTTATTACTAAAACTATTATGACACATTATGAGGGTGAAAGTGGAGGAGGACCAGGAGTCTAATCCAAAGGTAGTCACCCTGAGGATGTAATCTTCAACAGACATTGCCTCGTGCTTTAAACACTGGAGTGAGAATAATAAAAAAATAAAAGTTCAAAATAATGTAATTCCTTAAATGATATTCATTATAATATAAAAATTAATTTAAAAGATAAACCTTTCTATATATACCCATTTAATAATAATCAGTATGAATTCTAGTAGTCATTTTGAATTCATTAGGCATAATTTTTTAAAAACTTGATTTATCATTAAGAATTGAAGCACAAAGGCCTTGGAAGAAAAATGTTATTTGTGGCAAAAAATCTAATTTGATGCATTTCTCTTAATATGCTTTATTAAATACAACCCATAAAGCATCTACTAAAGTTCATGTACTTACAACTAACTGTTACACAGTTACCCTGTATACCAGTCTGAAATCTGTTAATTATGAATAAAAGAGGTCATCAAATGGTTAGCACATATCCAACTGGAAAACAGAATGAAAGCCATTAATATACTTCCATTCCAGATACTGCAATTCATAATTTTCTTAATTGCAGTACAAACCTACAGTAAAAGAAACATTTTGAAATGTTTATAAAATTTTTAAAAGGTAAGCAAAATATAGCTATAACTGAACAAAAGACCAAATTATAGCAAAATTTTAAAGTGTCATATTTAAAGTTTTTTAAAACTAATATTAATTCATATAATTTAACTTTGCCAGATGTGTTATTTCATGTTCTGTTCAGTAACTGTAAAATAGCCTTACCACAGGAATGACATGAGTGACACCATCTCCACTGTCTATTACTGTACCGGTCAACGTCCGTTCTCCTACTTGTCTTGAGGTCCAAGATGCAGCTAAGGCAAGAACAGCCTTGAGCACAAAGAAAGAAGGCAAAAAAACAAAAAAACAAAAAAACAAAGAGTTAATTGAAAAAAAAAAAAAACTAGTTTCCTGGAGTACTTTATTCAATTTTAAATGTAGTTATCTGTGGAAAGAAAATACATGAAATTAATTTTGTATTATGCAATAAAATAGCTCACTCCCTACATTTTACTAAGACAAACTTACAGGTTTGTATTTGCTTTTAGGAGCATGTTTTATAAGATTTACATATTTTATAAAGGCTATTTCTGTCCTAAAGCTAAAACTGTGGAAGACTGCATTAAATAGTATAGAACTAACTTGCCAGAACTATGTCCACGTGGGCTGGCCTGTTACAAACTGCAATGTAAGGTGAAAAGTACATAATCACCCAGACTCCAGTTATTCAATACATATCTGGCTATGAACAACTATTACTAAAAGATTACCTTCAAATTTTTTTTATTTTTATTTTTTGAGACAGAGTTTCTTTCTGTCACCCAGGGCTGGAATGCAGTGGAGCAATCTCGGCTCACTGCAACTTCCGCCTCTTGGGTTCAAGCAATTCTCTGCCTCAGCCTCCAGAGCAGCTGAGATTACAGGCGCCCACCACCATGCACAGCTAATTTTTTTATTTTCAGTAGAGACGGGGTTTCATCATCTCAGCCAGGCTGATCTTGAACTCCTGACCTTGTGATCCACCCGCCTCAGCCTCCCAAAGTGCTGGGATTATAGGGCATGAGCCACCGTGCCAAGCCTAACTTCAAATTTTTTTAAGGCAACATGTGTTTAGGACTATATGACATAGAGAAAACGCCATTGCACACTTCCAAATACTACTATAATTTAATTACAGAGCAAAGTTGATAAAATTTTTCTATGAAAAACCTTGGCACAGACAATACAACACAATTCTTTTAAGTGTGAGAATTAAGAAATTAACATAGCTCATTTTTTAAAAACTAAATTTCTTATAATCCAAGACTCAAACAAAGTATATGACTAATAATCAAAAACAACTAAACTTATACTGGCCTTATTTTACCTACCTGAACTATAATAGCTAAAAGGGACCTAGAAAGCTATCTAGGTCACCCTCCTGTCTGAACACAAGATCATATTAACACAATCACCACATAATCACTATAGGCTAACAGAACTAAACATTATTTTTTGACAATCTTACAATGAAAAATTCCATCCTAATACTAGTTGTGTGTATATATATAAACACACACATATATATACACATATATACACACACACACACACACACACAGTGTTTAGATTTCATTATGAGATAGCCCTCCTTTATAAGTAAATTCAAAACTATCTATAACCAAGAATTACCTCTGATCACTTTTACAAGTCTTTTGTAAACAGTTAAGGTCCCAAAGTAGAATAGATATGAATCGGCACATCATGTTACAGAAATGTTATCGACTACTGAACATCAATAAAACAGAACAGAGATTAAATAATGAAATTAAGAGCACTCAGAGGCCACTAAGGAAATCACTGAAATACCAAATTACAACTCCAGAGGAATGAAACAAAGCTCATGATGCCAGTGTTTTAAAGTAAGCTATACCTGACAATATGGTTAAACATAAGTTTATTATATTTAATATAACATGAGAAGCAAAAACTCCCAAGTGAAAGATGATTCCTCCCAACTCCTCACTTTATTCAGATTCTAAGAACTAAAAAAGGGCCTCCCACTCAAGACTGAATTCTTCCATAAAGATCATGACAGGTGTATGTGACTCCTTAAATATTTTTAGCAACAGAGAACTAAAAAGGCAGTTCATTAAATTTATGGATTGCATTAAACATTAAAAAGTTCTTTGCTATCCAAGTTAAATATTCATCCATAATTATCATTTATTGATTCTGTGTACCCTGGAGTTACAAAAACCAGTGCGATCCCAACAAAGAGCAGAGTCAGACAGACCTCAGCTGCCTGGTATCACAGCTAACCATTTAACTCTGAATAAGGTGCCTTCCAACTTTAGTTTTCTTCCTCCACAAAAAAACAGAAACAAAAATATCTACATTTAATAGAAATAATGAATTAATACACATATAAAGCATTTGTGTTATGTCAGGTATTGCCTTTGCTACAAGGAAAAAAAAAATGAGGTAAGCTCTGATCCTAAGGGGTGGGAGAGAAGCTGTTCCATACAGATAAATGTACAAATTAAGAGAAGTGAAATATTAGGGTATCAAATATACCTAAAGATAAGTCAATCAAAAAGACTATAACAAAGGAAAAAAAGATGCATAAGGATAAATGATAAAGGATTATTTACAAGGATAAATAAATATATATACAATGTTCCTGTCATGGAGTAAGCATTCAATAAATATTAGTTCCTTTATTTCTGTCCTATGAAAGTCCCTGAAATACCCAAACACCATTAACCTACTTTTTTAACACTTCTCTTTTCCTAACTAAATATCTCCACTTCCCATAATATTACTTCTAAATTAACAATTCAGGAGAGAAGTATAACATGCTTTGACATTACGTTTAAATCTTTGTGGGGGAAAAAAAAAAAGTACTTATTTTAGGCAGCAAATTAAACCAGGTTAAAATTTAAGAATCAAACTTAGATAAATATGAACTTGCTTACCTGCACGGCGATGTACAAGCCTGGAACATTGAAAGACTCAAACATTATTTCAGCAGTATATTCTCTGTTTTCTGGAGTATTCAATGGAGGTTCAGTCTATTGAAATAAATAACATTTTAAATAGATAATATCACATTATTTTGATAACTTTCTTGACAATTTTAAAACAAGAAGTAATTTATTTCAAACATTTTATTTAAAATGCATTAAATTTACAAGTAGAAAGACACAGAGATCAAAGGAAAACTATAGAGAATTCAAACATATCCATACATATCTGAAAATATGGTAATTCACATTTAAAAAAAAAAAAAAAAAGCCCTGAATGCCTGTATCATACCACTCATACAGATTAAACATTAAAAAGAAATGAAGCAGGGAGAGAGAGGGTTGAAGGTAGGGAAAAGGTGGTCCAGTCAAATCATCCTTTAAATACAGTAACGACAAACCTCCAGAAAAAACATCGATGGTATTTGCCACAGAAGAGCCCTCATCTAAGTAACGCTTTTAGAAGAATGTCCCCGAACTATGTAGGATTACAGTAAACAAGCCGAGATTCTACAGATCGAATGGTATAGCTTTCTGAAAAACATTATATTAATTTACCTGTTAAGAGCACAGAATCAAGATGTTTGCAGAGCACTCTTCTGTTTAAGTTATGTGACTGCATACATCACTTAGAAATCTCATAGGTTAAGTCTGGGACAGAAGGCACTCTAAAGAGGCAAGAAAGGACTCAGAGATCTGGCAGTGTCGGACTTCATATTTCACCTATGCCTCATGATCACTTAAATCGTTTTAATTTTTAAAGATTGACACTGGGTAAGACCTCTGATTCTTGTGAGTCTGACTGACACTCTAATCCTCTGTGGTATCTCGAATACTTAAATGTAAAAGAAAAATTTTTTAATTTAAAAGACACAGAATTCTCTTTTTGACCTTAAAGTAAGGAATAATTCCTTAAATTTGTGAAGCACAAATCACAAAGGGAAAAAGTGATAAAACTTGAATCCATTAAAAATTATATCTTTTTAAAATTATTATTTCAAAAGAAATATAAAGTAAAACAACTAAGTACACTGTTACCTTACATAAAACCTTTATAAGCTAAACTCCCTGCGGCGTTTAAACTTATTTAGAAGAGTTCTGGAGCTATGTTTAAAAGTCTGGAGATAATTTACTGATGAATACATACAACATTAAGTAAACTAAAAACCAAGGCAGTTAAATTATAAACTCCAAGAAAAAAAAAATCTACATAAAAGATAATCAGAGGATTCACAAAGGAAAATATACAAATAGCTAATAATAATAATCATACATGAAAGACTGCTCAACATAATCAGTTATCAGAAAATGAAAATTAAAATTAAAAGCAAATGAAAAATCTTTACACACCCACCAGAATGGCTAAAATTTAAAAGACTGACAAGCCAGCAGCGCAGTGGCTCACACCTATAATTTCAGCACTCTGGGAGGCTGAGGTGGGCAGATTACTTGAGGCTAGGAGTTCAAGACCACCCTGGCCAACATGGCAAAATCCTATCTCTATTAAAATTAACAAAAGTTAGCCGGGTGTGGTGGTGCCTGCCTGTAATCCCAGCTACTGAGGAGGCTGAGGCACAAGAATAACTTCAACTTGGGAGGCGGGGAGGTTTCAGTAAGCCAAGGTCACACCACTGCACTCCAGCCTCGGTGACAGAGCAAGATGCTGTCTCAAAAAAAAAAAAAAGTATAAAACATTGACAAGTCAAATCTTGAATAGAGCAACCAGATTACTAATGCATCACCGGGGGGTGTGCAAAAAGGTTTAACACCTTGGGAAATGCTCCCTCGAGTTTCCCTTAAAAAAAAAAACCAATCATGTACCTACCCTATGACGCTGCAATTCCATACCTACGTTATTTAGACATGAGAAATGAAAACGTATGTCCACAAAAAGTTTTGTAGAAGAAGGTTCACAATGGTCAAACTATTTTATTATAGCCAAAAACAGAATTAAGCCAGGCATGGTGGCAGCACTTTAAGAGGCCATGGAGGGAGGATCCCTTGGAGCCCAGGAATTCAAGACCAGCCTGGGTGACAAAGTGAGACTCCATCTCTAAACCAGAACACATTACCCAGGTGTGGTGGCCCAGGCCTGTGTGTCCTAGATACTCAGGAATCTGAGCTGGGAGAACTGTTTGAGCTGGGAGGTCAACACTGCAGTGAGCCATGATTGGTCCACTGTATTCCAGCCTGGGCAACAGAGCAAAACTCTGTCTTAAAAAAAAAGGAAAAAAAAAGAAAAACTAGAAATAGCCCAGGTGTTCGTCAACAGGAAAATGGATAAAGTGAGGCAAATTTATTCAATGGAATACTACCCAGCAACAAAAAGCAACAAATCACTAGTATATGCAATGACATGAATCAATCTCCAGATTATGCTAAGTAAAAGTGTTTCACCAAAACGCACATATTGCATGATTCCATTATTTGACACTCAAACATGGGCAAAACTAATCTCAGAAGAAAAAGAAACAAAACAGTGGTTGTCACTAGGGCATGGGGGCAGAGAAAACTTTCCACGCTGATAGTAATTTTTCTTTATCTTGGTAAGAATTTAGGTTACACAGATGTATGTAACTGACAAAGATTGGACAATCCACATCATGCATCCTGTAGGTCAAATATAGCCCACAACCTGTTTTGGTAAAAAAAAAAAAAAAAAAACTTACACACAGACATACCTATGAATTTAAGTATTGTCTATGGCTGCTAACATGCTACAACAGCACAGCTGAGTAGCTGTGACAGG
The DNA here is from genome assembly GCF_047675955.1 of Chlorocebus sabaeus. Taxonomy (NCBI): domain Eukaryota; kingdom Metazoa; phylum Chordata; class Mammalia; order Primates; family Cercopithecidae; genus Chlorocebus; species Chlorocebus sabaeus. The sequence goes on from NC_132913.1 coordinate 17,659,931, forward strand.
GACCATTGTATAAAAAATGAACTAAGTTTCCTCAGAGACTTTATCCCCTGCAAAGCCAAAAATATTTGCTATCTGCTCCTTTAGAAAGTTTGCCAATCCCTGGTCAAAATCTACTGAATGGTGCAGATCAGTGATTTTATGATATGTAAATTTTATATGAAAGGAATAACCATACACAAATGATAGCTCTAGTTGATGAAATACGTGCTAAAGTATTTAGGGGTCAAATGACTCCCATTTGCAACTCACTTTGAAGTGATTTAAAAACTAAAATGAAGTGACAGATGGATAGACGTCATGAAGCAATTATAGCCAAATGTTAAGGTTAATCATTGAATCTAGATTGTGGGTGTATGAGTGTCCATAGTACGGTTCTTTCAACTTTATAGTCCATCAAAATCACCATAAGACACAGAATATTGATTTAACCAAAAACTGTGATATAACTACAATGTGAGGAAGGGGAAAGGACAGTTATTTTGTGCAGAGGGAGAGAAAAGGAAAAAAGGGAAATTCTCATGTTTTCCTACTAGGAGGTTGATAAATCATGCATAATATTTTTAAAAACCTAAGAAATAAAAGAAACACATTAAATTTATAAGATTACTACCAGGGCAAACTTTTTTAAAAACTGAAAATGTTTGCCTCTGGGGAATATGAATCAAAGGTTGGGAGAGGTAAGAAAGGAAAGTGTTATTTTGTTGTTTTAAATCTTACAAAGGCATTTGATTTAAGTTATGAACATGCATTGCTTTAATAAAAAGACGTTTAAAAATTAAATCATATTGTGTTTTTGTTATGAAGAAATACCAATGATATAATAATCAGACTATTTTTTTAAAAGAAAAAAGGAAGTGCCACAGGTTTCCAAAATTGTTCTGAACCTTACTGTTCCTATCATAAAGATTAGATATTAATTACCAAAAGCACTTCTTACGTGTTTAAAATGTGGTGCTTTGAAATACTACTATTCTCCTGTAGCCATAACTAGATGGTCTTAAAGATGATACAGCTTTATTACAAAATCAATTAGACATATGACAATTTAATAACCAAAGTATACCAAAGAAGTGTGATGAAAATGTTCTCATTAAGTGTATTTAAAAATTTCCTCAGTGAAATTATAATTTGTAACTTACCAAAAGAAAATAATGGTCTTCAGGTTCTGCCCTTAAATACTTAAAGATCACTTGTTCCATAAACCTTTCCATTAAGTCCCAATCTTCAACTATACCATGGCGGATTGGCCACTATCAAAACAAAAAGGGAAATACAAATTAAATCTTATTAATATAAAAAATAAATAAAACTACAAAAAAGGAAATATTAGATCATTAGTGGATATCAGATGAGGATATATTTTCTTAGGTGCGATACTATAGACCATCCTTAAAAGATGTGTACTTAAGGATTTAAAGATAAATTAGTTCAACAACGCATTGTCAGACGGATGGCTCAATAAAAACAAAGTAAATATGTCAAAATGTTAAAAACTGTTAAATCTAGATGGAAGGTCATTGTACTAGTCTTTCCAGATTTTAAAAGTTTTCTAATAAAAGGTAAGTTAGCCTACAAAAATTAAACCTAAAAACTAAACTTTATCACGATTTCCTTAATTTTTAATTCATTAGGTCATTAACAAGTATTTGTTGTATGCCAAATATAAAAAGTGCAGCTGGTAAGTACATACCTAGAATAATCATAAGAATCAAGCATATAAAATTTTATAAGAGAAGTTTTACAAATGTGTAAGAGTCATGCTTCCAAAATTGTGTGCCAAGATACCTACTATGATTTGGATGTGGTGTGTTCCCACCAAAACTCATGTTAAAATTTAAAATTTAATTGCCAGTGTTCCAGTATCAAGAGGTGGTGGGCCTTTAAGAGGTGACCAGGTCATTAGAGGAATTAATGCAGCTCTCAGCAGGACTGAGTTAATTCTCCAGAGAGTTGAAGGCAGGCTATTATAAAGTAAGGCTGTCCCTTGTATTTTGTCCCTTTCCTCTTCCATTTCCCAACACGTTATGAAGCAGCATAACGTCCTTACCAGAGGTCGATCAGATGTGGCCAACTCATCTTGGACTTCCTCAACTCCAGAACCACGAGCCAAAATAAACCCCTTTTCTTTATAAATTACTCCAGCTTCAAGTATTCATTATAGCAACAGAAAATGAACTAAGACAGCACCCCAGTGTAATACCATAAATTCACAAGGGCACCACAAAGTTATTTTAAATTTTCCAGGGAAATACAGTATTACTCAACATCGGTTGGACACTGCATGATCTTACAAGTCACAGTAAGTCAGTTTCAACAATAAATCATACTATTATATATTCCTTTCAATGACATTATTTCTTGGAGAAGTTGATTTGTCAGCAGTTGCTGGGATAAAAACCAAGTTATCACATAAAATAACATCAATGTAAAACAAGAAATCAGGGTGGCAATGTCCCATCTGATTCCAGGTTTGAGAAGTTGTTCAGTGCCTTAAGCACCCTAACAGAAATGTGATTACTCAGCAGTGAAATAATATTTCCAATTTAAGTGTCCTATTTTATTTCACGTGGCTACTAAGTTGCCTACACCTAGGTATTTAATAAGCAGAACTATTTGACATTTCTTTTGATCTAGGTGGCACAGTGAAAAATGTTACTGAGACCCTAATGGCACTGAGAAAGTTTGTGAACCTCTGCAACTGAATATAGTTCCATGAACATAAAACATATTCAAAACCTAAAGTTAGGCAAATTAATGAACAAATAAACACCTTGCAGTATCAATTCCTAACATCTACTTCTTACTCTAGTTTCCACACTACTTTTTAAGGCATTGTATTTATAAAATGACTTCTACCCCCCAGTTTGCTTTAAGGAAGGGAAAAATTGCAGTTTACTGCATCATTCAATTTTTAACATTATTGGAAGTTTACAAATTTAAATATTTTAAGTATTGTTTATTCACCAATTATTACTGTGTACCTACTATAAGCCATTGGCACAAATGGTAAGGACACAGACATCCTGCACACAAAAAACTCAGTCTAGTAAAAGAAATATATATGAACAAATATTACATTACAGGTTTTTTAAAAGATAAAGTTCTGACTGGGCGTGGTAGCTCATGCTTGTAATCCCAGCACTTTGGGAGGCCGAGGCAGGCAGATCACCTGAGGTCAGGAGTTTGAGATCAGCCTGGCCAACATGGTGAAACCCCGTCTCCATTAAAAAATACAAAAATTAGCCAGGTATGGTGGTGCATGCTTATAATCCCAGCTACTCAGGAGGCTGAGGCAGGAGAATCACTTGAACTCGGGAGGCAGAGGTTGCAGTGAGCCAGGATCACTCCACTGCACTCCAGCCTGGGTGACAGAGTGAGACTCTGTCTCCAAAAAAAAAAGTCAGCATGATGGCTCACGCCTGTAATTCCAGCACTTTGGTGGTTGAGATGGGTGGATCATTTGAGGTCAGGAGTTCAAGACTAGCCTGGCCAATACGGTGAAACCCCATCTCCACTGAAAATACAAAAATCAGTCAGGCGTGGTGGCAGGCACCTATAATCCCAGCTACTGGGGAGGCTGAGGCAGGAGAATCTCTTGAATCCAGGAGTCAGAGGTTGCAGAGAGCCAAGATCACATCACTCCACCCCAGCCTGAGCAACAGAGTAACACTCTGTCAAATAAATAAATAAATAAATAAATGGTTCCTTGAACAAGATGATCACCTTGTCTTGTGAGAGAAAAGGTTTCACTGAGGAGGTCATATCTAAGCTGAGTCTTAAAGAAGCAACATTCTCAGTTTTGCTTTCTGGTTTTTTTTGGCAGGGGAATGAGAAGTATGGAGGAACTTGTGGAGAACAGAAAAAGATGTATAGAAAGACAAACACTGCATGGTATACAAAAACGAAAGTGAAGATATCAATGAGAAATGCATGTGCCAAAAGGTTTGAAGAAAGGTATGTAGGGAGATATACCAGTCTAGATCAAAGGGACTAGATTCTCAAAAATTTGCCTTGCATTTAGGTTTTATTCTATAAGAAATAAAACAGCATAGAAACTTTTAAGCAGGGGAATAAGAACAGCTTTAATATTTAGGAAGACTACTATAGCAGCACTGGGAAAGCTCAAATGAAGCTTAACAGAACCAGAACCAAGTGAGAACAAGAGTACCAATAATGGTATGGATGACACTGGGCCACACTGAAGATTTCTCAGTCAATAAGAATAAGAAAGGGCGGGGCATGGTGGCTCACACCTATAATCCCAGCACTTTGGGAGGCCAAGGTGAGAGGATGGCTTGAGCCCAGGAGTTTGAGACCAGCCTAGGCAACGTAGTGAGACCTTGCCTCTACAAAAAAAAAAAAAAAAAAAAAAATTTAATTAGCCAGGTGTGGTGGCACACACCTGTAGTCCCTGCTACTCAAGAGGTTGAGGTGCAAGAATCACTTGAGCCCAGAGGGTCAAGGCTGCCGCGAGCCAAGATCTCACCACTGCATTCCAACATGGGCAACAGGGCAAGACATCTGTCTCGAAAAAAAGTCAGAAGATACCAATAGGTTTCTAGCTTTGAAGTTAGAATGGACAAGATTCATTAATCAAAACATAAAAATTGTGTTTTTTCTGATCTTGGAATAAACAAGAGTGGAGCACATATAATACATTTTGTTTTAGATATATTAAAACTCAAGAGCCATGAAATAGGCAGGTAAAGATGTAGTCAAGGAACTGAAAGTAGAGATCTAGTCTGTGGTTGCAGACAAAGGAATGGATGAGATCACCTAGAGAAAGTCTTTAATGAAAGAACAAAAGATTAAGTCACACCATTTTACAAGAGAAAAAAAAGAAAAGAGAACTGAAGGCAGTGCCTGGAGAAATCAACATTTCAGTAGTGGGTAAAGGAGAAATCAGTGACAATAGAAATAACAAATAAAAACAAACAAAACAAATATTCCATGTTAGGAAGAGAACCATCAGAGTAATCCTGCGAAACAAAGACAAATCAAAAAGGATGAAAACTGTTACATATAATGGGATTTAACAAAGAGCATATCAAATATCTTGAAACTCACTAAGAAGTGTCATTTTAAAAGGAAAGAGAAAGATAGCTAAATTGCTGAGGACAGAAGGTACGAATAAAGATTGAGAGAAGTTTTGTTCTGGTTTGTTTGTAGCACTTGGAAGACTTGAAAATGTGTTTAAAATGAGTGGACAGAATCATTGGAAAGGAACTCTGGCCTCTTGACTGACTGACTTCTCAATGTATCTCTTTTGCATTTTGGCCAGTATAGATTTTATATCATCATCACTATCACCTCTCAATCCCTGAAATGTAGGTATACCCTTCTCTGATCACAGCTTCTTATTATTCTAGCATACTCAACCACCTCAGGAGATCTCTTCTGAACACCAATTAAGACTTTCGGTCCAGTGATTGCTTTAATTATTCCCTAGCCATCAATATACACAGTCTAGATTTTGACCCATCACTTTTGTTTCACGTATCCTCTTTTCATCCCGTCTACCAAAATCCAACCCAGCATATGTCCCTGACATAAACTTGCCTATATCCAGAATACTGATTATACTGCAGAAACATTTGTAACTGGGGTGTTAAAACTACGAATTCATAATCATTATTCTCAAATGGACCTAACCTTGCCTGGCAAGACTTTGCTCCTCTACTCTGTTCATCTTTACTCTCCACAATGATGATTTTCAATGCTGCCCCTACCACTCAGATTTCACCTTCTCCCCGCATCCATTCCATGACCAGCAGATGATGTCACCACATATTTCGCAGAAGCAGCAGAATCCAACAGTCAAGAATTCAAATCTGTAAAATGGATTCCACAGTCTTTTTTCTCATTTACTTCCATTGTAATGTAAGATATTCCTCATGTCAATTCAGTCATCTGTGTTCTGGATCTCATCCCTCCAGCTTTTTCAGAGACCTTGATTATACCTTAACTTTCCTGTTACTTTAATCTCTTTCTAAAAGTTCTTTCATATTAGCACTCAGATATGTCTTCCATCTTAACCTTGAAATGTGTCTCTTCATCTCTCCCTCCCAATCACAACTGAAACTCAATGAACAGTACTCTTACTGTTACATTTTTCCTGGCCTATCACTCAAAAGACTACTTCCATCTAGCCCAACTACTCTTCTAAAACTATTCTCATTCAGGTTACAAATGACCACCTTGTGGCTAAAGACAGCAAATTACCTATGGGCTCTAGCTCATCTCAGCACCATTCTACAGAGTTTACTTCTGCATATCTACCCATGCATTCTCAGTCTCTTTCACAGACTTTTCCTCCTCTACTCAAACCTAACTGGCACATTGCTCAAGCTCTGTCTTAGTTCTCTTCCCCTGTGATATGCTCCCCTAGGTAATCTCATCCCCTCTAAGGTAATTGACACCTTCTGAATCTCTGTCTCCAGCTCTGCCTTGTTTCTTAGCTCCAAAATCCACATATTTGACTCTAACAAAATCTCAGATGTCTCACAGGTACCTCAAACAGAATGTGTTCAAAATTAAACTTATTTTCTCCTCTCTATACTACCACAGTCAAAAGTGTTTCTCATTATGAAACAAGACCTCTGGTTCTCACCTTATACAAAAATCAATTCAAAATGAATTAAAGATTTAAATCTAAGGCCCAAAACTATAAAAGCACTAGAAGAAAACTTAGGGGAAACTTCTCACAACATTGCTATGGGGAAAGATTTTACAAATACAACTTCAGAAACACAGGCAACAAAAGCAAAAATAGACAAATGGGATTATATTAAAGTAAAATGCTTCTGTGAAGAAAACCATCACAGAAGGAAAATACAAGTTATGAAATGGGTCAAAATGCCTGCCAACTGTACATCTGACAGGGGATTAATATCCAGAATATATAAGGAACTCAATTCAACAGCAAAAAAAAAAAAAAAAAAAACTGATTTTTTAAAAGGGCAAATAATCTAAATAGACATTTCTCAAAAGAAGTCACACAAACGGCCAATAAATACATGAAAAAAAAGTCCAACATGACTAATCATCAGGAAAATGCAAATCAAAACCACAAAGAGATATCATCTCACCACAGTTAGAATGGCTATTATCCAAAAGACAAAAAAAAAAAAAAAAAAAAAAAACAAATGCTGGCAAGGATGTGGAGAAAAGGGAACTCATATATATTGTGGAGGGAATGTTAACAGGTAAAGCCACTATAAAGCATAGTACAGAGGTTCCTCAAAAAACCACAAATAGAACTACCATATGATCCAGCCATCCTACTATTAGGTATATACCCAAAGGAAAATAAATTACTATATCAGAGATACCTGCACCCTCATGTTTATTGCAGCACTCTTCACAATAGTCAAAATATGAAATCAACCTCAGTGTCCATATGTGCAGTATATACGCATACTATTCAGCCATAAAAAAAGAGTGAAATCCTGTCATTCCTGGCAACACAGATGAGCTAAGAAGACATTAAGTGAAATAAGCCAGGACCTAAAAGATAAATATTGCATGTTCTCATTCATGTGCAAAAGCTAAAAAACTTGATTTCATGTAAGTAGAGAGTAGAAAAGTGGTTACTAGAGGCTGGAAAGGGGAGGGGAAAGAAGGGAATAGGGAGAGCTTGAATAAAGGATACAAAATTACAGCTGGATAGGAAGAATAAGTTCTAGTGTTCTATAGCACTATAGGACGACTACAGTTAATTTATTATATATTTTTAGATAGAACAGAGAATTCTGAGTATTCTCAACACAAAAAATAAATGTTTGAGGTAAATATGCTACTTAAATTGACTTGATCACCAAACATTGTACATATCAAAACATCAATACGTACTCCATAAATATGTACAATTATTATATGACAAGTAAAAATTTTTCAAAAGCCAGGTGCAGTGGCTCATGCCTGTAATCCCACACTTTGGGAGGACAACGTGGGAGGGTCACTTGAGCCCAGGAGTTTGCGACCAGCATGGGCAACAGAAGGCGACCCTGTTTCTACAAAAAATAAAATAAAAGGCTGGATGCAGTGGCTCACACCTGTAATCCCAGCACTTTGGGAGGCCAAGGTGGGCAGATCACCTAAAGTCAGGAGTTCAAGGCCAGCCTGGCCAAAAAGAGAGAAACCCCATCTCTACTAAAAACACAAAAAATTAGTCGGGCGTGGTGGCACATGCCTGTAATCCCAGCTACTCAGGACGCTGAGGCAGGAGAATCGCTTGAACCCAGGAGGTGGAGGTTGCAGTGAAGTGAGATCATGCCACTGCACTCCAGTCTGGGAGATAGAGCAAGACTCCATCTCAAAAATAAAAATAAAATAAATTAGTGAGACATGATGGCACACGCCTGTGGTCCCAGCTACTCAGGAAGCTGAAGTGTGAAAATCTCTTGAGTCCAGAAGTTTGAGGCTGCAGTGAGCTGTGATTGTGCCACTGCACTGCAACCTGAGTAACAAAGTGAGACACCGTCTCAAAAAAATAAAATAATTTTTAGATGTTTCTCCTTTAAATTTCTCAATTTCAGCAGATAAGGGATAAATAGACTATCTCAGAGCTGGGAATTACCCTCAATTGATACATCTAGCTTATCACCAATATCCCATTAATCACGCCCTGTTACTCTTTAATTATCCACTTTTTTCCCCTTGTCAAAACAAACAAAAACCTCCTATAAATCTAATCAGACTTTTATTTAACTACCATTTACAAGAACAAAAAGTAAATATAGGAAGTAGGGTACCGTGTTACATGACCCAATGAGGATGTAATAATCAGAATCCCTACAATATAGGAAAGTTTACAAGACATCCAAGTTTTTTTCCATAAATAAATGGCAAGAACAAAAAAGAAAAGAAACATAACACACAGGGAAAAGAACCTACAGATAAAAAGAGACTTAAGAGATTTATCAACTAAACCCAGTGAGTAGACCACATTTTAATGCTGATTCAAATAGAATAACCAATATAGAAAATAATCAAAGAAATTTAAGCAATAACTAGATACCACGTAAAGAAACTGCACACTAAATTAAGGTGTCACATTTTTCTTTTTTAGAAGTCTTCATATTTAAGAGTTAAATATTTGTAAGTGAAATCGTATGTACAATATACTTCAAAATAATTGGAGGCTGGGGGTGGAAAGATTATAGACAAAATGAGATTGTCTATAGATGATAACCGCCAAAGTTGTGTGTACACACACGGGGGTTCATGATATTATTTTCTCTTCTTTGACATGTGAAGTTTTCTACAATAAAAGTTAAATGTCTGCATGTGTGATTGCACATACACAATTTCCATTTCTTTCTATTCCCACTGCCGTCACTAATATCTCTTGCTTAGACTACGCAATAGTCAATTATCTGGTTCCCCCAGAATCATGCTTATCTTACCCAAATAATTTCTCTTCATTGCTATGTGGCCTGAGTAATCTTTTATAAGTAAAAATAGCCAACATATACAGAGTAATCATTATGTTCAAAGCAGTACAGTATAACAATTTCTTTATACACATCTCCTTAAGCCTTATAACAATCCTGGGTCAGGCGTGGTGACTCACATTTATAATCCCAGCACTTTGGCAGGCCAAGGGGACAAATTGTTTGAGCCCAGGAGTTCAAGACCAGTCAACATGATGAAACCCCATCTCTACCAAAAATACAAAAAATTAGCCGGGCCTAGTGGCATGCATCTGTAGTCCAAGCTATTTGGGAGGCTGAGGTAGGAGGATCACTTGAGCCTGGGCTATCAAGGCTGCAGTGAGTCATGTTCACGCCATTGAACTCTATCCTGGGTAACAAAGTGAGGCTCTGTGTTAAAAAAAAAAAAAAAGAAAGGAAAAAAGAAAAAAAATCCTGAAGTACTAATAACATCTCCATTTTACAGATGAAGAAATCAAAATTAAGAAAGATTAAGTCACTGAATGATATCACAAAGTTAGAAATTAGCATAGACAGGATTCAAGTTCAAACAGGTAGATTCCAATATTTGCACTTTAAGCGCAAAAGTTATTCCTCTAGGTATATTCATTAATGTTACCTATAGGATAGGGTTCAAATTCTTTAGCATGGTCTCACAACACTTACAGTGCTCTTTCCTGGCCTACCTATCCAGCCTCCTCACTTCTTTCTACCTCATTCTCCATGCTTCAGGCATATTGGTCATGCATTTCTAGTCTCCCTCATACGGTAAAGCCTCTTCATATATTGGTTTCTCTACCTGAAACAACTCAGCCTGCCTACTTCAGCAGCTAACTCCTATTTTATTCTTCAAGCCTCAGCTTAAAGATTTACTCCTCGAGGACATTCCTGAATCCTCACACTAGGTTAGCTACTCCTGTAATACATGTCCAGAGCACTCTGTGTATGTTTCCCTTTTTCTAATCCCCAACATACTTGTAATTATTTCTTCAATGTCTTCCACCACATTATAAAAGTCCACCACATTATAAAAGCCTTGAACTCAGGGGAATTATTTGTCTTATACACCATTTTACTCATGATACTTGGCAAAGTATTTTACAAAGTATTTATTAGTTGTTCATTAATAAATAAATTATGAGAAGGGAAGAAGTACAAAGGAGGATATTTACAAACCAGACAAGGTCAATGTCAAAAAATAAGATGATAAAGGTCAAAATAGCGTTTATTTATTTGCGGGATTGGAGTAGTGACTGTGTGAACAAGTACAAGGAAAGCTTCAGGGTTACTAGATTTGTTCTGTATCTCTACCTGTTATGATTACAGTCATAAAAATTCTTCAAACTATATAATTAACACTTACTTACACTTCAAATAAAAGAGGGAAGGAAAAGGGTAGAAAAGAAAAAGGGAAAAAGAAAAAGAGGGAGAAACAGAACAGCACTTACAGATGGCATAAGCTTCAAAAAAGAGAAAAATGGTATAGGTTTGAATAAAGATGTGGAAAAAATGCTTGCAGAAGTAGCAATGTGGAAGTAAAGCTAATTTTATTGAGAGCCCTGAGGTCCAGTGGGTGTGGAAAAATAATAACTGCTCATTTGAAAGGGCTAAATTTTTCCTCCTAGGGGTTATTAAAAAAAGAAAAAGAAAAAAAAGCAAAGTCAAAGCAACAGGGAAGGATGCCACAGGGAAAAAGAAATTTCTACTGAGAAGAGGTTTGAGGATATTAATAAGATCTATTATAGAGTGTATTCCAGAGGGCACAAGCATTGAACAAACTAATTTTTGAAAATGTTATTTATACAAATCATGAAAACATACCTTTGTTGCATATGTAGGTTTTTCTATTGCTTCATCACCAATGAAGAAGTCTAGGTCATCAACACCTTTCATCACCCTCCTCTGAGCTTGATCACCCACTTTTGCTGACTCCTTAATAGCAATACCTTTAAAATAAGTAAGACATGTCAAATAATTCTTCTTCTTCAAATGAGACAAACTTTTACCTTACACTTCTTCCATTACAAAGTGCTACAAAGTAAAACACGACCTAGCATATTTAAATTGTCAAACTAATTCACAAAAATCATAAGAAACCAGTGACAAAATTCATTTTACACAATGAAACCTCAACTCCCACTCAGAGACAAAGACTCAAATGCAAACAGCAAAAAAAAAAAAAAATCTGTGTGAATGTTTCAAATATATATTTTTTAAATTATAAAAATCCTCTTTAGATTCTGAGTAAAACTGTAATCCCACCAAGTCCACATATGCTTGATGAACAACTGGAAAGAAAAAACTGAAAAACCCAAATGAGAAAAAAACTTCAAGGATAATTTTTTCAACTTTCTTTATATTTCTACCCTATCACTATTGGGTCTAGTAATACTGATTGGGTCTAGTAATAGTAATTACTATTGTGGTCTAGTAATTTAAATGTAATACAGATCTGTTAAACTACATACACAAAAGGAAATCTGAATTCATTTAGGTAAAACCCACAACAACATCCTTAAATAATTTCAGAAATCCAGCATACAGTTTCAAAGCTAAAACTTGTTATGTATTTTTAGATTAAGTTATAAATGTATGCATCCTTCAAGTTCAGTTCTTCATTCAAAATAATTGTCTGAATGCACTTAAACTGATCTGGCATTCACTGTTACTTTCATTTAGTAACAGCTATATCCTTAAGAAAGTGGGCAGAAAATAACTGGAAGAAAAAACATTTTAAATCCACCATCTAGTCCTTCTAAATGCCAGAAATTCTTTCTAGCAATTTACTTATAATGTACATAGACATCCGGGTGGCTCACTACAAATTTCCTAAAAATAAATATACATGTATATAAAAAAAACCTTGAACCAGTCGCATAGGCTTTCCAGATCAAATATCAATACTCATCAGTAAAAGATAGTGGCAATGTCTTTATCTGCTAATTATAAACACTGTACCTGCAGCATTAAAACTGGGTATGAAAAAACACTCAAGAATCAAAAACTTTCTTATACCAGGCAAACAAATTTTTAACATACTGCAACAAGTCATAGCAAAGACTTCATATTTTGGCAGAGAGATTAAATAAAAAATGAATTCAACAGCGATGAGATCCATTGGTTCAAACAATCAAGATTATGTAGGCCTCCAACAAAAAGTTAACACAGCCATTTAAGAATATAACCAAAACCAATTTTGCTAAGATGGCAGAAATAACTTTAGTAGTCTCCTGAAACAATCATAACAAAAGATTATACACAAAAGGTTAAAAGCCATCAGCATTGTTACAGGTTGAATTGTGCACCCCCAAAAAGATATGTTGAAGTCCTAACCCCCAGTACCTCAGAATGTAACTATGTTTGGAAACAGGGTCTTCTCAGTTAAAACGAGATTATCAAGGTGGCCCCTAATCCAATATGACTAGTGTCCTCATAGAAAGGGAAAATTTGAACACAGACACACAGAAGGATGATGATCTAAAGATACACAGCAAGAAGACAGCCATGTGACTGGAGTGATGCATCTACCAGCCAAGGATCCTGAGGAAACCTCAGAAGCTAGAAGACACCAGCAAGACCACGACCCTGCTGCCGCATTGATTTTGTACTTCTGGACTCCAGAATTGTAAGTTTCTGTCGTTTTCAGCCAACTAGGTTTTGGTACTTTGTTACGGTAGCTTAAAGAAACCAGTAAGTACATACACAATGGTCTAACACTAAACTGAAATACAACTAAAGTCAAGTACTAGCCCAAAGAAGTACCTCTACATTAGTCGGCAATAAAGCCAACATGTATCACTGAATTGTTAAAACAGACAAAAAAAAAATCAATGTATTGACATATAAATGTGGGAAAAACTATGAAGAAAAGCAAACCTGTTCTTCATGTTCAGCAGACAACAAACATGCATGAATAAAATATTTAAAAGGTAATAATAAAGGTCACTAGACTCACATGAATGAGCTGTTTCATCAGTATCACCTAAAATCCATTCTGGGTTTTAAAAAAGTATTAGATTTAAGTAGTAGCCTAAGTTCTTACATCATCGATTTCCAGAAAAGTGTATCAAAATATGAGAAACGCAAAAGTCAAATAAGTTTGTTTCTAGAAAGTGAGGAGTGGATAAAAACCCTAAAAACATTTCCGCTTTTAGGTGCAATTTTGACAGTGTATTTCTATTTCTATTTTTGTTTTGTTTTGTTTGAGACTGAGTCTTGCTCTGTCACCCAGCCTGGATGGCATGGTTTTGTTTTGTTTTGTTTTGTTTGAGACTGAGTCTTGCTCTGTCACCCAGCCTGGAATGCAGTGGCATGGTCTCAGCTCACTGCAACCTCCACCTCCCGGGTTCAAGTGATTCTCCTGCCGCAGCCTCCTGAGCAGCTGGGATTACATGTGCGCACCACTATGCATGGCTAATTTTTGTATTTTTAGTAGACACGGGTTTCAACATGTTGGTCAGGCTGGTCTCGAACTCCTGACCTCGTGATTCGCCTGCCTCGGCCTCCCAAAGTGCTGGGATTTCAGGCATTGAGCCACCGCACCCGGCCAGTGTTATTTCCTTAATGTTACACATTTAATTTTGTTCTTACTACAAAAATGACACAACAGTTGACCTCTTGTGTCTAATGAATACTCAAGCGATACCAGAGATCCAGTTTTTGGCAAAGCATAACAATACCTATCTTATTCTCAACCTCATTGATTCTGAAACATACACTGCTTTCATTACTCTCCACATATTCATTTCTCCATTTTCTTATTTTCATAAATGAGTAACAATGAAATACAAAAAATTCAGTCACATAAATAAGACTGTGAAAAATTAGTGACACTCTCAAAATTAAAATATCTAGGAGTGAGAATCATCAAGCAATGGCTCAAAAGGTTTGTCATTTGGTATGCAAAAGTTTTAATTTGGATGTAAGACAAATAGATCAGAAGTGTTACTATATTATGTACAAAAAACGTGAACTGTTTGCAAGTCAAAAGTGTAAAACTACGTTCATCGAGGAACAGATCTATGCTAACAAACAAGAGCACTAATAAACCAATGTCAGAATATTTTTTAAAAACTACTGAAAGTTAATGGTCAGCTTAAGCAAGATTAACAAAAACAGGATAAAACAAAAATACTCTAAAGACATAATATACAACAGTATGGTTATAGGATATTAGAAAATAGCTGAGGTCAACATCTCTCAAGGTGAGATACTGTCCTTCCATCCTTATTTTGAAACATGGACACTCAGTGAGGATGTCAACAGATATAGGCCTTGCAAAAAGTAGTCATATCCACAAACCAAAGGACAGTCTTCATAGGTATATGATGAGGAATAGACTACTTGATAATTAGTTATACCCACATACTATTAACTACAATATCACCCTAAAAATGGGGGTACTGTTTTATTATCAGTTCATTTCTTTTTTTCTTTAAAAAGAGATATTTGGTAGACAAGGCAAATGGGGAGCTAAACAGAAAGCTGAAATGGTCAGAGGTACAAAAATGAGGCCACACTTAAGAACTTAGCAAATCATGTTTTTAAAGAACTAAATCTTACAGGACTTCAGAACTGATTACTTCTTTTACTTAAATTATAAGGGAAGGAGATATTTTAAATCAGCTCATTTGTGACTTAAAAGAAATACTTACAGGAAGGGATGATAAACTGTGGTTCTGTATTTCCAGCATATCCTAGTTTTGTATACCTGCAAAACAAAATAATTTATAAAGATTTTACTAATATTTTAGCAATTATACATTTATTTCTTGGAATTTCATTTGTTATGAAGTGAGATTCCATCATAGGTAAATCATATACCAAACTCCATAGTTTCACTTCATTTAACCCCACTTTCACAATTGTATCAAAATTATAAATGCCTAGAGCTTTTGAAAAGAAATTCCACTTCAAGAAATTGATCCTTCAGGAATATATGTGAAATAATATACAACCAAGGTCGTTAGCTACAATCTTGCTTCTAACAGCAAAAGACTGGAAATAACAATCAAACTGGAAACTACTGAAATACGCTAAGTTTATATTATGGAACATTATGCAGCTACAAAACACAGACTGAGGAAGCTCTTAGTACAGCAATATGAAACAATTTCCAAAATGTATTCCTAATTGAACAAAGACACAGAACAATGTATCAAGTATGGTATATCTGTATAAAAGTAATGGGGAGGAGTAAAAACACATAAAATGTTTTGTATAGGCACAAGATATCTCTAGAAGACTATACAAGAATAATTTTGGTTGTCTCCAAAAAAGGGAACTGGGGAGGTGATGAACAGAAATGAGAGGGAGATTTTTTCAATGTACATCATTTCATACCAAATTAAATAAATATAATATTTAATATTTTGTCACAGCAGATTTGGCCTATATTCTTCTAACAAAATAACAACATAAATAAGGATCAGAAATTATGAAAGCTGAGCTCTGACAAGCAGTATGTGCGGGCTACTTAGGAGACAGCTGGACACTTTTTAGGTATGTGGGAAAAGCTATTAACTATAAGCAGGCTTTAAAGAGAATATAACATTTTATTTTATTCCATATTCAAACTCACTGCTAAATAGCAGACAGGTAATTGCTGTGACATTCTTGGACTCTTAATATCTGTAGAATCTTTTTTTCTAAGATAAAATGAAAAAAAATAAAAAAACTTACTGGGCTACAGAGGTTCGAGACCAGCCTGGCCAACATGGTGAAACACCCTTGCTACTAAAACTATAGAAATTAGGCTGTGAGCAGTGGCTCGTGCCTGTAATCCCAGCACTTTGGGAGGCTGAGGCAGGTGGATTACTTGAGGACACGAGTTCAAGACCAGCCTGACCAACATGAGTAAACCCCCAACTCTACTAAAAATACAAAATTAGTCAGGCGTGGCGGTGGACACCTGTAATCCCAGCTACTTGGGAGGCTGAGGGAAGAGAATCGCTTGAACTTAGGAGGTGGAGGTTGCAGTGAGCCGAGATCACACCATTGCACTCCAGCCTGGGAGACAGAATGAGACTCTGTCTCACAAAATAAACAAATAAATAAATAATACCTTTGTGGAATATTTTAGCCTCTAAATTAAGTTCAAGAACTGAGTGTGCCAAGGCCGAGGACAGACGATCACTTAAGGTAAGGAGTTCAAGACCAGCTTGACCAACATGGGAAACCCCATCTCTATTAAAATACAAGAATTAGCAGGGCGTAGTGGCAGGCGCCTGTAATCCCAGCTACTCAGGAAGGTAAGGCAGGAGAATTGCTTGAACCCATGAGACAGAGGTTTCGGTGAGCCAAGATCATGCCACTGTATTCCAGCCTGGGTGATTGAGCAAAACTTCGTTTTTTTTTAAAAAAAAAAAAAAAAAAAAAAGGTGTGCCAAATAGAGTAAATCATCAAAAATAAGGGGAAACCGTAATCTGTTTAAAAAAAAAAAAAAAAAGTGATATTGGTCTACTGACTAACCTCTTCAACAGTTCCCCACTGTCCATGTTTTTTTAAAACAAAACAAAACAAAAATTTCCTTGTAAGGTACACAAAAAAGTCCATTTATTATTTGGCCTCTGACCTCTCCCAGCTGCGCTGACACCACATTAAACTCCTTAACCATAAAAACAGCTGACAATTTCTCAACACTCCAACCCATTTCATGCCACCAAGCCACTATTAACATTGCTCCTACTATGTTAGGTGCTCTCCTTCCCATCCAGTATAGTTTAATACCTTACCAGTGGACAAATGGAACTGACTAGTATACCATATGAAAATAAAAACTTGTTTAATACAAGGCAGTCTAAAACTGTTGAACTAAAACACTCTATTTAAAAGCCTACTACTATCTGACCAATACTTAGTGAATTATTAACACCTAACTATTCCTTGGTCTGATCCCATATATTAATCTCTCTACTTTTACTCTTATTTGTCACCACTGCAATTCAAGTTGCTACATCCAACAATACCCTAAAACAGGACAAAACAGTATTTTCAACTCTAGAACTCCTACAAAGGACAAGAGAATAATATACCTAAAAACCAATGCTCAAATTGTTTTTTCCTCTGCTTTCACACCACCACCACAACAATCAACACAGAAGACTTCCGTGACCAAATGTGTGGAGGGTTTCTCCCAACACCAAATGTGTGGAGGGTCTCTCCCAACAACAAAAAAGCAATCAGTTCTTCAGTGGACACCAGCTGGGTGTTCTGTAATTCAATTCCAGTACTATCTACCTGGAGACAGCATCAGAATTCACAGGTTGAAGGTTCAGTCCCCAAGACTGCCCCTCTTCTTCAGACACCAGTCACAAGCCCCAGCCTCTGGAACTTCTGACTCACCAGCTTGAAGATGAACTCTTTGAGTTCAATTAATTTGCTAAAGTGGCTCACAAAACTCAGAGAAACACATTAGCTGGTTTATTATAAATAATATTACAAAGCACACAGATAAAGACACACACAGGGTGAGGTGTGTGGGAAGAGATGTGGACGTTCCACACCCTCTCGAGCGTACCACCCTCCCAGAACCTCCACGTGTTCGGCTATCTGAAAGCTCTCCAAATGCTGTCCTTTGGGGTTTTTATAAAGGCTTCAGTGCAGACAGGATTGATTAAACCATTGTTGATCAACTTAACCTTCAGCCCCAGTGGTTGGAGGGTGGGGCTGAAGTCCCAACTCACTACTCATGCCTCGGTCTTTCAAGTGACCAGCCCCATCTTGAAGTTACCTAGGGGCTGCCAGCCAACAGTCATCCCATTAGCACTCAAACAGACATTACTTTGGAGTTTCTAAGAATTTTAGGAGTTGTATGTCTGAAAACAGGATTGAAGACCAAATATATATATTTCCCAATTTCAAACGGCCTAACTCAAAAATCTTCAAATGATGCTCTATTGCCTACAAGATTAAGTACAAGCTTGTTTCCATTTCTGTAAAATTATTCATTGTAAAATTGTTCCTAAAGGTCCATCCACATGAACAATTATATCATTCTCTGATTCCTGCAGCTGAATATTAAAGTTCTCCATAATCATTTCCAACTTTTATAAGCATCTGCTATCACTTGCTTACATAAACCCAGTTCTAAGCTTACTACACCTGCTACTCTTTTTTCCCCTGTATCTTGTCCATTCCCCCTCCCCCACATTATCTACGCTCACACTGCACCCGCTTTAAAAAAAAAAAAAAAGAAAAGAAAAGCTTTTATCACAACTTAAAACTTCTCCAGGAAGTCTTTCTTGATCATTTTAACTATCAGGCATCCTTTCTTTCAATTACTCTTCATTTCAACTACAAGTCACACATATTTTTATGTGTGTAAATACCATCTCCTAAATACAACAGTCATATTTGAAGTACAGACCACATTGCAGTAGAAATTCCCTTAAGAAACATTCATTTAACTAGCTTACCAGACTGATCAAGACCCCATTCCTGGCCAAAATTGAATTTCCTAGGCTGAGTATATTCATCAATGAATTACTTTCATAATAAACACCAAAAGAATCGAATGAATCTAATACAAAACAGTCAATACATAATCAAAACAAATATGCTATTCCCAAAATACAAAAATAAATGCATATGGTATCCAACTGTATGGATATACCGTAATTTACTTAATTACCTCTAATGCATTTTAAATGCCACAGCAAAATAATCCACTACATTTTGGGGAGCAGCAACTAATGTTCTACTACCTTAGATTTAAATTTTTAATATCCCAAGAGAACTAAATCATGTAAAGTCTGTCTACATTAGTTCTGCAGACTGCTAAATTACAGCATTTGATAATAATCAAAGACAACAGTATTTTCACCAATTCTTAAAAAATATGAGGGGAAATATCACAGTTTACTTAACTTTATAAATTGCTTAGACTCTAAAAACTAATTTGGTTCCTGGCTCAAAAAAAAAAATGTGGTACAGGATACAATCTAAAAAAATAAAGTTATCTCCTAAACTTTTAAAAAAGGTTTGAAGGCTCAACCTTCAAAAACTCACATTTTCTCCATCAGGGAGGAAAGTGCTGAATGACCAAAAAACATCACTCTTTAAAACCACTTGTCTTATATTATTAGCAAACTTTAAAAATTAAGATTTGAAACTAAAAAAAAAACCCACAAGTCAAAGTTCAGAGAACAAGCATACAGAAAATACACTGCAATAATTTTAAAAATAAGAATAGAACCATAGAAATCTCAGACTAAAAAAAATACTTTTTAACATTCATATAAAAATATTTTAATGCTCATATAGGAGATACGAAACATTTAAGGACAACAAGAGATTTAAAAGTTGAGTCCAGAAAGACCTGAAGGAAATGCTGAACTGAGTTAAAAGGATACAACGGGACAAAGTATATCCCCAACCATTTTCAAATTAACACAAGTAAAATACAGTAGTATTAGAGAAGCACAGTCAAGTAAACTGGAGGGGATTTAGAGACAGCTATATAACTTTTGCTTACAAACTTCATTTGAATTTTCTTTATAATAATAAGAAAAAAGAAAAAAATGAGAAAGAATATTAAATACTAAATTTGTTTAAAACTTCAAAATAAAAGCTTTCCAAATGTAAACTAGCCTCCATTAATCTACCAATTCTATTGAGTTTTACACATGAAATAACTACGTATTATTAAGATATTTTTATAAACTCTAAAAATTAGTCACCATAAAGAAGAAATTTTGTATAAGCAGATGGTAGAAGAGTTTTTCTCGCTTTTTCTTTGACTAAAAAAAAAAAACTGTTGCCTAACAATTAATTGGCACTTGACATATGAACTTTTAAAATTATAATTTAAGGATGTAATCACTATATTTAAATTCAAGGCTCTTGTTTTTTGTTTTGTTTTCTTTTTTTTGAGACAGAGTTTTGCTCTTGTTGCCCAGGCTGGAGTGCAATGGCGAGATCTCGGCTCAGCGCAACCTCCACTTCCCAGGTTCAAGCGATTTTCCTGCCTTAGCCTCCCAAGTAGCTGGGATTACAGGCATGAGCCACCATGCCTGGTCAATTTTGTACTTTCAGTAGAGATAGGGTTCCTCCATGTTGGTCAGGCTGGTCTCCAACTCCCGACCTCAGGTGAGCTGCCGGCCTCAGCCTCCCAAAGTGCTGGGATTACAGGTGTCAGCCACCACGCCTGGCCACAACCCGCTTTTAACCTTACTTTTCCAAAATAAATTTTTGCTTTGAATTTATAAATCCTACCAGTGTAATTTATTTTTCCATAGCCCTTGCAATTTTCTGTAAAGTTTTCCTGGATATTCAAAAAGGTCATTTATGAGCTGGGTGTGATGGCTCACGCCTGTAGTCCCAGCACTTTGTGAGGCCAAAGCAGGAAGGTCACTTGAGGACAAGAGGTGAACACCAGCCTGGGCAACAAATCGAGATCCCCATCTCCACAAAAAAATTAAAAATCAGCTGGACATAGCAGCTCACACCTGTAGTCCTAGCTACTTGGGAGGCTGGGAGGATCACTTGAGCCATGGAGGAGCTATGACTGCCCCACTGCACTCCAGTTGGGCAACAGAGCAAGACCACGTCTTTAAAAAAATTATTATAAAATTACAATAAAAAATAAACAAAAAAGTAATTCATAAAAGCAGCTTCTCCCCTGCTCTAAGTTACTTTTGGCAAAAACTCTTTTTTGGACAGCTAGTAAGCAATCTGGTCTCATTCCCTCCTAATAAGCTTTAAAAATAGGTTTAAATGGCTTCACTTTTTTCTTAACTTTGCCATCTGGACAACTGCATTTAGTATAGCATTCAGACTTGGGACAAACTTTCATATCTCAAAGCTATTTACCCAAATCGATCCACAGATTCAGGCAATTACCATCAAAATCCTCATAACATTTTTGCAGAAATAGAAAAATCCATCCTAAAATTCATATGACTCTCAAAGCATCCTGAATAGCCAAAATAATCTTGAAAAACAACAAAGTTGGAGATCTCACACTTTCTCGTTTTAAAAGTTACTACAAAGCTATAGTGACCAAAACAGTATGGTATTGGCATAAGGACTAACAGAATAAGGAGCCCAGAAATAAACTCTCACATATATAATTAAATGATTTTTAATAAGGATGCCATAACTACTAAGATGAAAAAAGGGCAGTCTTTTGAACAAATGGTGCTGGAAAACTGGATATCCATATGCAAAAGAATGAAATTGTACCTTTACCTTATACTATACACAAAAGTTAACTCAAAGCAGATCAGAGACCTAAACACAAGAGCTAAAACTATAAAACTCTTAGAAAAAAAACATAACGTGAAAAGCTTCATGATACTAAATTTGGCTATAATCTCTTGACTATGACACCAAAAGCACAAGTAACAAAAGAAAAAAAGAGAAAAACTTCATTAAAAGTAAAAACCTTTGTGTATCAAAGGACACAGTCAACACATTGCAAAGGCAACCTACAGAATGGGAGAAAATATTTGCAAATCACTATCTGTAAGGGATTAATATCCCGAATAAAGAACAACACAACAATCAAAAAAAGCCCAACTGAAAAATGAGCAAAGAACTTGAACAGACATTTCTCCAAAGAAAATATACAAATGGCCAATAGACACATGAAAAGATGTTCAACCTCACTAATAATAAAGAAAATGCAAATCAAAACCAGAATGAAATACCACATCACACCCATTAGGATAGCTACTATCAAAAAAAAAAACAGAAAATAACAAATGTTGGGGAAATGTAAAGAAACTGAAACCCTTGTGCAACGCTGGTGAGAGTTTAAAATGGTGCAGTGCTGTGGAAAACTATAAAACAGTTTCTCCAAAAATTAAATAGACAACCCAACAATTCCACTTCTGGGTATATACCCAAAAGAACTGAAAGCAGGAACTTGAACAGGTATTTGTACATGCATGTTCATAGCAGCAATATCCGCAATAACCAAAAGGTGGAAGCAACCCAAGCATCCATCAACATGTGAATGGATAACAAAATATGATATATACTTCCGATGGAGTATTATTCAGCCTTAAAAAGGAAACACATGATACATGCTTACAACTATGGATGAACCTTGAATACAGTAGAAGTAAAATAAACCAATCACAAAAGGACAACTATTGTACAATTGCACTTACAGGAGGTACCTAGAAAAGTCAAATTCAGCCGGGCGCAGTGGCTCAAGCCTGTAATCCCAGCACTTTGGGAGGCCGAGACGGGTGGATCACGAGGTCAGGAAATGGAGACCATCCTGGCTAACATGGTGAAACTTCGTCTCTACTAAAAAAATACAAAAAAAAACTAGCCGGGCATGGTGGTGGGCGCCTGTAGTACCAGCTACTCGGGAGGCTGAGGCAGGAGAATGGCGCAAACCCGGGAGGCGGAGTTTGCAGTGAGCTGAGATCCAGTCACTGCACTCCAGCCTGAGCGACAGAGACTCCACCGCAAAAAAAAAAAAAAAAAAAAAAAAAAAAAAGAAAAGTCAAATTCATAAAGACAGAAAGCGGAATGGTATTTGCCTGGGACTTTGCATGTGGGGAGAGAATAGGAAGTTACTGTTTAATGGGCAGAGTTTCAGTTTGGGAAGATAAAAAAGTTCTGGATCATGGAGGATGGTGATGGCTAGACAATAATGTGAATGTACTTTATGCCACTAAACTGCACAATTAGAAATGGTTAAACAGTAAACTTTATGAGTATTCTACCACACACTTTTTTTTTTTTTTTTGAGATGGAGTCTTGCTCTGTCGCCTAGGCTGGAGTCCCGTGATGCCACCTTGGCTCACTACAACTTCTGCCTCCTGGGTTCAAGCGATTCTCCTACCTCAGCCTCCCAAGTAGCTAGGACTATAGGCATACGCCACCACGCCCAGCTAATTTTTGTATTTTTAGTAGAGACGAGGTTTCACCATGTTGGTCAGGCTGGTCTTGAATGCCTGACCTCGTGACCTGCCAGCCTCAGCAGTTATGAGAAAGAAAATAATACTGGATACCTACTGTACATGTTAAAGCAGGATAAATCTAAATATATCAAATATAAGGTTTAAAAGAAAACGTGATACAGTTTATAACCCTGGAGTGCAGGAGACTTTCTAACTTAAAATCCATACACTGAAAAAGTTTATTTCAATTATGTAAAGATTAAAAACTTCTTTACAAAAACACACCTAAAGTAGCCAAAAGAAAAAATGAGTAACAGAGAAAAATTATCTACACTGAGAGACAGAGATAATCTCTTCAACATATAAAGGGTACCCAGATGTTCATGACAAGGGAGAGATGGAGGAAGAGAGGAAACAAAAGAAGGAAAGGCAAAAGACACTAACCATTCCCAGAAAAAGAAAAATGGTTATTAAACAAAAGGACATTCAACTCCATGGGATTTTTTAAATGCAAATTAAAAGTGCACTGAGGTGCTTTCAAACATTACTTGTTAGAGGGAGGGCTGTATAACAACAACAACAAAAGTAAAAACATTACTAGTTAGAATGCAAAATGATACAGCCACTTAGGAAAACAACTTAGCAATCACTTAACATCTGACCCAGGAATTCTACCTCTAGTTAGAATCCACACCAGAAAAACAAAAGCAGTTGTCCACATGATTGTGTACATGTATGTTCACAACAGAATAGTTCATAAAGACCCAAAACTGGAAGCAAAACAAATGTTTAAGAAGAAAATGAATAAACAAGAGTGTTACATTCATACAAACCAAAATTACTTCACCTAGGAAGAACCAGGAAAATGTAACCCATTCTCCCAGAAGACACTCAACAGAAGGCAATTCTAAGATGACCCAAATGCTGGAATTATCAGATAAAGACTTCGAATCAACAATGAGTATTAACATAGACTTGCAATTGATAATAAAGGAAATATCACCAGATAAACGAAAATAAAGGCCGAGCAGTAGAAATTATTCATTCTGAAAACAGGGTGGGAAAAAAAACAAAGAAAGTGAAAATAACAGAGCTTCAGGGACTTATCAAGGACAATATCAAAAAGGTGACACACACAGCCAGGCGCAGTGGCTCACACCTATAATCTCAGCACTTTGGGAGGCCCAGGCAGAGAGATCATGAGGTCAGGAGATCGAGACCATCCTGGCTAACAGAGAAACCCCGTCTCTACTAAAAATACAGTAACAAAATTGAATGGGCGCAGTAGCAGGCGCTTGTGGTCCCAACTACTTGGGAGGCTGAGGTGGGAGAATGGCGTGAACCCAGGAGGCAAAACTTGCAGTGAGCTGAGATTGAGCCACTGCACTCCAGTCTGGGCAACAGAGCAAGACTTCGTCTCAAAAAAAAAAAAGAAAAGAAAAAGTGACACACTGAAGTCCCAGAAGGAGAAGAGAGGGTAGTAAAAATATTTTTTAAAAGAAATAGCGGCAGGCTAGACGGGGTGGCTCACGCCTGTAATCCCAGCACTTAGGGAGGCCGAAGCAGGCGGATCACTTGAGGCCAGGAGTTCAGGACCAGCATGGCCAACACGACGAAACCCCACCTCTACTAAAAATAAATTATGGGAGGCTGAGGCAGGAGAATCGCTTGAATCCAGGAGGTGAAGGTTTCAGTGAGCTGAGATTGCGCTACTGCACTCCAGCCTGGCAACAGAGCGAGACTCCATCTCAAAAATAAACAAACAAAAAAATTAGCCGAGCATGGTGGTGCGATCCTGTAATCCCAGCTACTCAGGAAGTTGAGGCACAAGAAACACTGAACCTCGGAGACAGAGGTTGCAGTGGGACAAGACTGCGCCACTGCACTCCAGCCTGGGCGACACAGACTCAGGCTTAGAAACAAACAAATAAAAAGAAATAGTAGCCAAAAATTTTCCCAATTTAGTGAAAGAAATTTAGAGATTTAAGAGGCTCAAGAACACCCAAGCAGAATAAATATAAAGAAAACCACACTTAGGCACAAAGTCAAACTACTGAAAATCAAAGATAAGGAAAACAATGTATTCATATATGGGGATCTAAAATAGAACCTGAGAAATAAGTAGAATGGCAGTTGCCAGGTATTGAGAGATGCAGGAATTGGAGAGATGTTGATCAACGTGTACAAGTTTCCAGTTATAAGATGAATAAGTACTAGAGATCTAAGCTATAGCATAGTAACTACAGTTAATAATATACAGTATTTTACAGTTAAAATTTGCCTAAAGGAGATCTTAAGTGTTATCACACAAAAAAGGTAACAAATACATTAATTAGCTTGACTGTAAGACTCATGACACAAGATTTCCTTATATCAAAATATCACGTTGTGGCCAGGAGCAGTGGCTCATGCCTGTAATCCCAGCACTGTGGGAGGTCCAGGCGGGTACCCTGGCCAACATGGCAAAACTCCATCTCTACTAAAAATATAAAAACTAGCCAGGCATGGTGATGAGCACCTGTAATTTCAGCTACTCAGGAGGCTGAGGCTGGAGAATCGCTTGAACCCAGGAGAAAGAAGTTGCAGTGAGCCAAGATCACGTCACTGCACTTCAGCCTGGGTGACAGAGAGAGACTCTGTCTCCAAAAAGAAAAAAAAAAACTAAACCAAAAATGTTTCTTTGTGACTTAGAGAAGCAAGTTAAATACAAAGAAAAGCTCTTACTATGGCAGCAATGAAAAACATCTACAATGCTGATTTTGGCTGGGAAAGGGAAGTTTTAAGGGACTTGAAAAATGACTTGCTTAGAGAAAGGAATATAGAGAAAAGAATTCAAAAGCACTTTTGAAGCTATCAAAGCCTTGGTGACTAGAAGAATAACAGTAGAAATATAAGAAGACTAGGTGAGAGAGGAGGCTGGACTGGCAGAAATCAACAGCAAAAGAAAGATGAGTTTTATACAAAAAAAAAAAAAAGGTGAGTCTGTCACAACAGTAATTGCCTCTGAGGAAAGGGGAAGTGGATTCGGGGACAGTCACCAATAACGCTGTTTTGTTCCTTAAAACAATGAATTCAGGTATCTGTTATATTATTGACTGTACTTACCTAAAAGAAAAGAAATCCATTAAAAGAAAGAACCTTTTTCAGTAGTAAAACAATTTATGCCTGTATCGTAAGAGCATTAACATCCCTTGCATTGGATATTATTTTTAATTTTACAAACTTCAAATGCTTGTACATTAAAAGCATGTACAATTATACTCTCTTGTTAGGGGTTAATATAGTGGTGACTTTGAAGCCAATGTTCCATTATAATTCTGAAAATTATATAGGGCCCTTAAGAATGATGCTAAATCTACTCTGCCTGTGCCTCTATATATGGAACAAGTTTTAACTTTCAATAGTTCAACAAATGAAATGATGTAACAAAATAAATACAAGACCCCAGAACTTAAGGATAGAAGAGACTTTAAGGACCTAGCACAACTCTTTCCAAAACCTTAATACTGACAACCACTAAAGTTCAAATAATTCTACCCTAATATGAATGACTTGCTTATACCCTTACCATATCATAAAAATAAAGCACATCTTACATAATTTTATGTAAGATATGGTTACCAAATAAATCCCAAATGAAAATAGAGGTTTACAAATTGATCCCAATGCCTACTCCCATAATATCTCAATTCTCAACTTAGTTTTTGTCATACAAAACCAAAGCTCAAAAAGGTAATTTGGTGTTAGAAACTTTGTCGTTGCTGTTGTTGTTGTGACGGAGTTTCGCTCTTATCGCCCAGGCTGAAGTACAACGGCACAATCTTGGCCAACCACAACCTCCGCCTCCCGGGTTCAAGCGATTCTCCTGCCTCAGCCTCCCGAGTAGCTGGGATTACAGGCATGTGCCACCACGCCCAGCTAATTTTGTGTTTTTAGTAAAGATGGGGTTTCTCCATGTTGGTCAGGCTGGTCTCAAACTCCTGACCTCAGGTGATCCGCCGGCCTTGGCCTCCCAAAGTGCTGGGATTAAGGCATGAGCCACTGTGCCCAGCCAGACACTTTTAAAATAAGAATGTAGTGGCTAATTCACAGGGAAATTTGTCAAGTAGAGTAAGACAATATTAGCTATAAAGATAAACAGCAATGGTTTAAAAAACTTTTCCAATTCCTTCCAATATTTTTCTCACCATATGCAAGTCAATGTTTAACCTGACACAAAAATACTGATGGACTGTTGAGTGGAAGAACCTGGACGCCTACTCTGTGTCAACAGAAACATTTTCCTGGTCCCTTTAAGCCTAAACCTTAAAATCTTAACTTGCTTTTCACTAGTGGGGAGAAAAGAACATGAACCTTGAAATTAAAAAGACACTAGTGAATGCTTGTTCCACCATTTACTAGCCTGTGATCCTGTGATCATAGACTATTCCTAATGCATAGGGAATAAAACTAAATTCAGAGGTTGTCATAAGTATTAAACGACCTAATAGTGAATAGAAATCACTAAGTATTCGGTAAACATTTCCCTCCCAAGATGATTTTCCTTTATCCATAGGCCTCCCTTTATTCCTCTACCCATTCCTTTAATTTTGCTTTCAAAGATTCTCAACCATGTCTTCCCAATCCCTTTGCTACAGAGGTCCAACTATCCCCACTGAAGACAACTACAGCAGTTACAGCAGTCAGCAGTTGCCCCATGAAAGAAATCAGTCACAAAAAGCCACAGATTCTATGATTCCATTTACACGAAATGGCCAAACTAGGCAAATCTATAAAGACAGAAAGTAAATTAGTGTTTGCCAAGGGTTGAGGGTAGAGGTAATGAGAATGACTGACACTGGGTGTGGGGTTTTTTGGGGTCATGAAAATGTTCTAAATTGACTAGATTCCAATAAGTAGCATCCAGGCATTAAAAAATAAAATAAGGCCGGGTGCGGTGGCTCAAGCCTGTAATCCCAGCACTTTGGGAGGCCGAGACGGGCGGATCACGAGGTCAGGAGTTCGAGACCATCCTGGCTAACATGGTGAAACGCCGTCTCTATTAAAAAATACAAAAAGCTAGCCGGGCGAGGTGGCTGGTGCCTGTAGTCCCAGCTACTCGGGAGGCTGAGGCAGGAGAATGGCGTAAACCCGGGAGGCGGAGTTTGCAGTGAGCTGAGATCCGGCCACTGCACTCTAGCTGGGGCGACAGAGCAAGACTCCATCTCAAAAAAATAAATAAAATAAAATAAAATAAAATAAAATAAAATAAAATAAAATAAAATTGACTGGAAATGGTTGCACAACCTTGTGACTATACTAAAAATTACTCAATTATACACTTTAAAAGAGTAAACTTTATGGTATGTGAATTATAACTCAATAAAGCTGTTAAAAATAGAATAAAATGGCCAGGCACGGTGGCTCACGCCTGTAATCCCAGCACTTTGGGAGGCCGAGGTGGGCGGACCACGAGGTCAGGAGATCGAGACCATCCTGGCTAACACGGTGAAACCCTATCTCTACTTAAAAAAAAAAACAAAAAAATTAGCCGGGCATGGTGGCAGGCGCCTGTAGTCCCAGCTGCTGGGGAGGCTGAGGCAGGAGAATGGCGTGAACCCGGGAGGCAGAGCTTGCAGTGAGCCAAGATTGCGCCACTGCACTCCAGCCTGGGAGACAGAGTGAGACTCCGTCTCAATAAATAAATAAAATAAAAAATAAAAATAAAAATAAATAAAATAAAATAAAATACTAGACCCAGACTAATACTGCATAAATTTACCTTTTATCATTCTTTTGCTTAATGATATACACAATTTACTACTGCCTATCAAATAAATTGCAAACCATTCTGCCCCATTTAAAATCCTTCTGAAATAAGGCAAGATGAGTAAATAAACTACTTGCTGTCCCACAGCTCCCAATAGAAATATCTGAATTCCAGGTAGGGCAATTTCCTAACTGACCCATCCCCCAAATACTTTGAAACTCCTTCATGTCTTCCCTTCATCAGTAAAATATTTACTGGGAATTATTAAAAACCATGCAGGAGGCTATCACTTGAATAGAGAATGAATGAAAAAGAAATAAACCCTGCCATTATGGAGCTTTCAGTTTAGCTCACATCCTAGATTGTTGAAGTCCTCCTTCCCATATATCGATCACATCCTATTCATGCTCTTCCAAGATCTGATCAAATTCAGCTTCTTCATAAATCATCCTCCAAATACTACAGCCCTTATTAATCTCCCCAAATAATTAAATGCTAATAAGCCATCCATAACTATTTCACACATATTAGTTTCATCTTTGAAACTAAACTGTAAACCTCAAGTATAAAATCATGCCTTAGTTTTCTTGTATATACCATGGCGTTCAGCATAGAACTGAGATTGAAATAAATACTTGATTACTTTCTTAATTCTTCTATTTTTTTTTACTTTCATTTGTGTTTTGTGCAGTCATTAATGAGCACACAATACACAATGAGTAAAATATAGTTCAGTGGAGATTATTCATTTTCAAATTGCAGCTTCAGAAATATGTATGCCTTCCTTTTGAAGATATATGTAATTAGGCATCATTTCCTTGAGCTGTCCCGAATTTATCAGCAATTACCAGTCCTTGCAATACGCAAATAAGCAGTAAGTAAATCCATATTTCACTTTAATGTGTTATAGGTTAATCACATCAGTGAACTGGTCACTAAGACCTCCCTATATGTTTCATATTTGTACTAAAAATTAGTAGCTCTGGGTTTAAGTATGTATAAAATGAACACTCTTAAAAACTGGACTAATAATTGGACTACTCTCCTTGGATGTATCTCAATTAGGGAACAGTAGAGTTGTGAGCTCTGGAATGAGACTATGCCAGGGCTAAAATTCTAAATCTACCACTTAACTATATCGTCAGTTTACTTATCCTTGAAATGGGATTTAGATAACAGTAACTACCTCATAAGGCTTCTGAAAAGGTAATAACATAAAAAACAAAACGTCTAGTAAAGGGCCTTGAAATGGCTGCTGGTACACATCCCATTTCACACATCTTTAATAACTAAAATCCAAAGATCTAAATCTCTGAAACCATAAAAAAAAAGTTTTTTAAAAACAGCATTCATTTTATGAATGTCATCTGTCCTGGCACCTACAGAGTACAACTTAAAAAAAGTCTCCAAACTTGGTTTAAAACATTATTATTGGGAAACATAAAATTAGTTTCTCATGTGTGCCATACAGTATGCCTCTGCATTACAACGAAACACTGAAGAATTTTGATGCAGGCCTCAACTAAAACTACTTTAACTATAAATAAAATACATTCTGTTATTCCAACTACTTCATTTCAACTACTGTAACTCATAAATGTGAACTCACAAGAAAATTTAAGAGAATTCAACAATACTATCAATTAATTATTAGGAACACTCCCAAAAGACATTTCTCAACTCTGAGCCTCTGTTTCATTTGTAAATGAAGAGTAGATTAAATTATCTCTCAAAATCCCTTTTGAGCTCTATAATTCTGCGTGAGTCATTAGGCATTTCCCTTAATTTACTAAAGCAAGTTTCACAAATACACATTAAATGCTATATTTGTACCCCTGAGTAACTGAATTTTAAAAACGCTTATAGCAGAAGAAAAACACACTAGATTTAATTAAAATAATCTCTATAACTAGGCAAACACTTGTGTCCTGTTATACACTAATACTAAAAACATGGTTTACACGTTTACAGTAGATTAAGCCAACCCTAAACTACAAGGTCTTCCGCACCCTAATTCTCTTTCTAGGACTTTTATCCTCCTCATTGTAATCTCTCCTTTACACTAAATACTGAAAAGCATCAAAACCCTTCCCAAGAGTATCGCAGTTTCACAAATGACATGAAGTCCCAAAGCAAGGACAAAATGTTTAAAAACAAAATGTTTAGGTAGTGTCCTTGGGCAGGAGGAAAAGATGGCATATTGAGTATCCGAACAGATGAATATTTTTCTCAGGTGTATTAGGGTTGGGGCACAGAAGGAAAGCTAAAAGAATACATCTGGCCAAGGCGGGCAGATCACTTGAGCTCAGGAGTTCAAGATCAGCCTGGCCAATATGGTGAAACCCCATCTCTACTAAAAATACAAAAATTAGCCAGGCATCGTGGCAGGTGCCTGTAATTCCAGCTACTCGGGGACGCTGAGGCAAAAGAATAGCTTGAACCCAGGAGACGGAGGTTTCAGTGAGCCAAGATCACGCCACCACACTCTAGCCTGGGCAACAGAGTGACACTCTGCCTCAATTAAAAAAAAAAAAAAAAAAAAAAAGAATACATCTGGCTAAACAAATTCATGCTATTCCTTTCCTGGTTTCAAGGAGTATGCAAGAATGACTTGAGTTTAAATCAACAGTTTGGAAAGAATTTTGAAAATTCTGAAACAAAATTATTATTAAAATTCTGCAAAATCGTCTTTAAAAAAACTAGATTTTTTTTTTTTGCTCTGCTATTAGTCAATTATGTAAGTTATGTTGTTTCCTGATATAAAGGCCCACAGTTATAAAATCAGCACACAAACTAATATTAGTAATTATCCTATTTTAAAGAACTAAATTTAAAACAATCCAATAACATCGCCTTATCTCCTATCTAATAATTCATAAATGTTGTGTTTGGTAAGCTACAGCACACATTTTTGTAGCGCTATTATTACTTAATCGCTTTGCACTTGCTTCTTTATGCTACTGCCTATCACTGATTATGGCTGTGTCATTAAAAAGGCTACATGTCTAATAGAATTACGAGGGAGCATTCAAATGCTTTTTTATTATGGTGGAATTTTGTTTCAGGAAACACATGTTGCTACATTTTAACCATTCCAAACTTCTGCTCCTAGTCCAATCCTTTAACTGTTTCCACAAGTTGGGGGAGGAGGAGCATGCTGGACAAGGGAAACTTAGCTAGAGCTGAACTCTCATCCGGATGAAGGATTTTGCCTCTCAGAAAACAGAATGAGATAGGTAGAGATTGACTGTCAGCATAGAGATCAATCACCACGAGCCGATCAGTCACTGTGATGCTCAAGAAGCTAGATCACATATCCACAGTTTTTTAAAGAAGGGAAACTGATAATCTTTCTGTTCTTTTCTCTCTGAATGCTCTCATTTGATTAACTTCAGTTAACAAATCATGATTCCCAAATATCCTTCATTCCCAAAGCTCCTGTATTTTTAATTTCCTCTAGAATGTTTCCGATTATAAATCATCATTCCAAATTCAACAACAAATTCCAATTTTACTCAGCTTCTTAAAACTAACTCCCTTATTGTCCCAACCACTCAGGCTTACAATCTTGAAATATTCATTGATGCCTATTTACAATCCACTGGAATCAACTGCCAAGTCCTAGCTATACCTCCTTCAATCTCTCAAATCAGCAAAAACATTTTGACTGTGCAGAGAACTGTGCCAAAGCCTGCAGGAGATAAGAAAATAAGCATAGCAGTATTCCTTTCTTTAAGAACTTAAACTCAAAAAAAAAAAAAAAAGAAAACCAACTGATTAGTATAATATACTGTGCTCTTACTGTGTGCCAGGCACTGTACCGAACCATTTTCATGCATTATCCAAAAAAAAAAAAAAAAAAAAAACACCACTGGGCGTGGTGGCTCCCTCCTATAATCTCAACACTTTGAGAAGCCAAGGCAAGAGGATTACTTGTGCCTAGAAGTTTGAGACCAGCCTGAGGCAACACAGTGAGACCCCATCTCAACAAAAAATTTTTAAAAGTAGCCGCACACGGTGGCATGTGCCCGTAGTCCCAGCTACTCGGGGGACTGAGGTAGGAAGACAGCTTGAACGTAGCAGTTTAAGGATGCAGTGAGCCATGATGTTGCCACTGAACTCCAGTTTAGGCAAGAGACTCCGTCTCAAAATCAAACAAAAAAAACCTATATGGTATACACTATCATCTCCATATTACAGATGGGAAGAAATATGACCTGCAGAGGTTGAAGTGTATAAAGTCATATAGCTATTAAGTGATAGAGCTTGAACTCAAAAACAGACGACTACAAAGCCTTTGCTATCCATAAATAAAATAACCCAAAATATAACTGCCAGAAGAAACGTAAAAAGAAAAGAATAATGACGAGTTGATGGGTGCAGCACACCAACATGGCACAAGTATACATATGTAGCAAACCTGCACTTTGTGCACATGTACCCTACAACTTGAAGTTTAATAATAATAAATAAATTAAAAAAAAAAAAAAAAGAAAAGAAAAAAACAATCTTTTTTTAACTTATCTCTTCTGCTCCATCTCTACTGCCAATACTAGGTTTCAGAATTTCTGCAGTTGGCCCTTGAATGGGCTGCTGAAGAATCATCTAGGAAGCCTATGTAAATGAATATTCACAGCCCAACCCTTGAGATTCTGAGTCACTGGGTATGGAGTGTTTCTGATGTGTAGTTTTTTTAAAAAACCATATTCCTAATTCTTCATTCATCCACACAACAAAGATTTGAATTCCTACTATCCACCAAGCCATGTCAAAGGTTTATCTTCTACAGAAGGAAGATCTAGTGTAGAGGCTCAGACACACTTACTTGCTACAGTATCTTGGGTAAGTAGCTTAACCTCTCTTAAGTCTAAATTTTCCAGCCTATAAAACAAAGATAATACTTTCCAGGTTATCTTTTGTGAAAGTTAAGATAATATTTAGCACAGGGCCTGACATACAATTATTGATAAATGCTAGCTATTATTATTTCCTGAGAAACACAACCTAGAGAGTAATTTTTTTCTAGAGATGAAATGTAAGCAAAGTAACAAGGAAATAGTCTAGGCATTCACACATCCGGGCGGGGCCGATGGGGGGGGCGCGGGGGGGGGAATCTAAACCAGGTAAGAATGATTACACAGAGGGGTTTCTCTAATTAGGTGAATCAAATTCATAAGGCTGAGTTTTTTTTTTTTTTTTGTAAGATTTCTTTAAACAGAAATAGAGTTAACTTTACTGACAAAAATGAAGCAACACAAAGTTCTGAAAAGGCAGTCAAGAGTCCCCAAAGTGTTAACAGAGAGAACACAGGACTTAAATACAGAAGAACTCAGGTCCAAATAGCAGATTGAACCACCTGCCAGCTAGACAGCATCAAAAAAGTAATTTAAATTCTCTAATTCTGTTTTCTCACTTATAAAATTAGGTTAAAAAATAGGTGTCACAGAAAGCATAGCCAGCAGGTCCTCTATCGGACCTTTCCCTTCTGTGCCTAAAATTCTGAACTGTGTTTTACAATGAGCCTGAAAGTTCATTCACCGCCATATAGTATTTGCAATCCAAAGTCAATATCTCAACACAAAACTGGCAGGCAGGAAAGGAGGGTGAGTTTTTCGCTAAGTCTAAGTAAGAATCTGACTTCTCACCAGGAGCATGTCTGTTGTACTTACTTCAAACAGCATGCAAAACATGACTCATCAAGGAATAAGAATTTCAATGAGTGCTTTTTGGTTAAGATATTGTGAGTATTTCTGCCTTTGGAGATGGCTAAAGAAATAGCATTATTCGGCCAGGTGCAGTGGCTCACGCCTGTAATCCCCACACTCTGGGAGGATGAGGTGGGTGGATCACTTGAGGTTAGGAGTTCAACACCAGCCTGGCCAACACGGTGAAACTCTGTCTCTACTAACAATACAAAATTTAGCCGGGCATGGTAGCAGGCGCCTGTAATCCCAGCTACTTCAGAGGCTGAGGCAGGAAAATCACTTGAACCCAGGAGGCAGAGGGAGGTTGCAGTGAGCCGAGATCGTGCCACTGCACTCCAGCCTGGGAGACGAGAGCAAAACTCCATCTCAAAAAAAAAAAAAAAAAAAGAAACAGCATTATTATTAAACAATATGCACAGAATTTATGGAAGAAACATGAACTTCCCACATACATTTCCCTCATTTACCCAGCTTTTCCCTACTGCTCTTCAAACAAGATCATTCTTATCTGCACTAATTGCTAGAATGTGGCCACAAGATGAACAGCTCCTCTTTCACTGACTCCTACAAAATATTTATGCTTACATTTTAAGATTGCTAAGAAGTTGAAGTCAATCAGCAAAATTCCTTAATCCACTCCAGATATGAATATATCCAAGACTTTGACCATAAGGCTATATTAACCTCTGCTATCATAATCAATGAAACTAATTTACCAATATTGTATTTACCACGGGGGAAAAAAAAAGACAAAAGGGAAAAGGAAATTCACAATGCAGTTCTGTAACCAAGCTACAATTTAACAAAAGTATATAAGGAGTCCCCTCATTTGGCTTGAATGATGGAGAAACTTGAGTAAAAACATGCATTTTAAAAAATCATTTAAGGTCGGGCATGGTGGCTCAGTTCCGTAATCCCAGCACTTCGGGAGGCCGAGGCGGGCGGATCACAAGGTCAGGAGATCGAGACCATCCTGGTCAACATGGTGAAACCCCATCTCTACTAAAAACACAAAAAATAACTGGGCGTGGCGGCACGCGTCTGTAGTCCCAGGTGCTCGGGAGGCTGAGGAGGCTGAGGCAGGAGAATTGCTCTAACCTGGGAGGTGGAGGTTGCAGTGAGCCAAGATCGTGCCACTGCACTCCAGCCTGGTCACAGAGCGAGACTCCATCTCAGAAAAAACAAACAAACAAACAAAAAAACGAAAAAACAAAAAACACATTTAAAAAAATGATCCCCTCCACTGCCCAGAAAAAAAAAAAGCCTTAGGATGATCGTACAAGTGTTACAATGGTTTTTTTTTTTTTAAATGTTTGTGAATGCCTTTTTAAAAAAATGCTTTCTTCACCACTAATAGCAAGTTTGAGTTCTGTTGTTTAGTTTTTAAGCCATCAATGGGAATCTATGTGCCCAAATTGTATTTTACAATACTTTCCAATACAAACCAAAAAAGTGTGTATATAAGGGTATCAATGTGAATGAAGTATTCTTTTCAAATTCTTTTCAAAATAAGCATTCTCTTTTATGACCTGAATCTAGGTGATTCATATGTTGAGTTCTGCTGGACGATCCTGACAAGTTTTGGGATTAAGTTTCAAGTTTCCTAACTCTTAAAAGCTTTCTTATCTAAGACGAACAAGTTTTACAGATGGCCACTTTTTTCCAGCCACCTTTTCCCTAATTTATATAACGAATGAAATGAGCAACCTGATTCAGGTTACAACTTTTTACTTAAACTAAGTGGGTAATTGTAATTTAGAGACCTAAGAACTGAATGCATTCTCTAAAGCATAAAGAAATAGACAAATTATAGGTGCACAATTTGCATTCGGGGCCCAAAGAATTTTGAAATGTAAAAGCTTCCTGTTAAGGCCATACTTAGAGATGCTTATCTCAGGGTCCTCGACCTCAAGGACTTATCCTCCATGTGCTAATAAAGCTGAAGGTGTAACTTCCCAGGAGGCACCACTGGCAACTTGCAAGACCAAAAAGCCTTTTGAGGACCAAAATAACTGAAACTCTAAAGGGGGAATTTCAGATTGTGACAAATGGTAAAGAGAGGGAGGTGGCAAGGGGACTCCTAATCAGTTCCATTCAAATCATCAATGTGCAGTTAACAACCTCTCCGTATCAGAGAAACCAGTGTAATAACTTAAAAATATACTATTGTAATAATTATAATTTTAAAACAGAAATACTCTAGGTTAAATTGAACCCCTCTCCCCGATCCTACCGGTCATTCAGCATGTTTTAAATTCAAGGTTGCCCTTTAGGAAAGGAGGTCACTTAAGGACAGCTGACCTCAATGAGACATCTTGTATACTAATTCGAAACTATTTCAAAGAGGGAAAAATGGAGATTAGAAAAGTAACATACTACTTGAGATGTTACCATATTATTTCTTAGGGCCACAGTTATTTACACTATTTTTTTGACAACTCAGTAATTTCTAAAGCATTAATTATGTAGCAATATTCGTCACTTTAACAAAACACATTTAAAAAGTTCTATCCTACTGACTCAGGCCAAATCTAATTTTAAAACTGAACTTAGACATAAAACTACTCACCAATTAGACTAAGAAGGGGGAAATTAAAAAAACTATTGGTTCCGAGAAATAAGAAACAATTAAGAAAAAACTTTATAATAAAGTGTTCATCAAAAACTTTATAATAAAGTGTTCATCAATAAAATACATAGAAGTTCCAAGGCTAATCTAGGCTAGTGCTTTCCTAGGGAGAATATTAAGAAGTTGGTTGTTTCTCTCTACCTAACTGGGATTTTAGAAACTGCCACACTAGCTAGTTATGAGAACGAAGATTAAAGAAATTTCACATAAAGAGTGAAGGACATACAATCTTTTAAGTAACAATAATGAAATTAATAATTATAATTAATAATTTAAAAAACAAGCCTCTCACTGCCTTCCCCCTCAAAAAAAAAAAAAAAAAAACTGGGAGTGTTTTAGGAAAAAAAAACCCTTTCCTATAAGTCATCGTGAAGCAGTGATTCTACATTAAAATAAGAGTAGTCTATTCTCTATGTAGTTATGAGTGTGGTACAACTCTCTAAAACGTCTATTAATACCAAATGAAAGACCACTTTAAAGCCATTCTACATTTTAGCAAACTACCCTACAGATCTAGGAGTAACTACTTGCAACTTAAACACATTCCTATATACCTCTATACCTTCCTGCTTCCTTCAAGATACCATCACAGAATGAACGAATACAACTTAAATTAGTTTATTTTCCAGGGTGCTTCCTTTCTCCCCTCTCCATGAAACATAAGCACATTTTTTTAAGTCATATAAATAGATACCAAGCACCTGTAATTCGGCCTCTTTAAAATCTGCTTAATTTTAAAAGTTCTAATAAGATGTGTTCAGGTTGGAAACTAAAAACTACCTTATAAGGGTATAAAAGACTGAAAGCAGGAAGCGGCTTTGACAAAACTAAGGAAGTTACAGCGCGCTTGCTCACTGGGGGACTTTTTTGAGGCTACAGAAGTAACACATGACATCTTTCTCCCTCGAATTAAAATGTGACTCGGTTCACTGGTTGAAACGCAGAGGGAGATGGCAATGACCGGGAGTCGAAAGGAGAAGGTGGGTGGTCAAATGAAAACCCCACTGTAGGTTCCCATTTTCAGAGTCCGATTCTTCCCTTTCCCCACCCACACCCTGGGCAGAATGTTGTCACAGCGATCTTGCAAAACCTACCAGGAGCGCTTCTCTTTTCTAGCTCCTCTACCAGGCCAGTCCCCGAGCTCGGCCCCTGGGTCCCCAAACCGACTGGCAAAAAGGGACACGGAGGGAAAGCAAAGCCGGATGGGTCGGGCCCGGGGACCACCCCTAAGACGACCGTCCCTAGCACTCTCTGGGCGGCACTGCCCACCGCAGTGGGGGAAGGGCCGGGAGGGGTCGCGCGGAGGAAGCTGCTGGGAGGGTTGGGGGTTGAATCTGGGGCCCGCGCCCCCGCCCCAGTCCTAGGAGGGAGAAACCAGGGGACCGGCGAGGCCCTGGCTCCGGGCCCCACCCCTCGCTGGCCGGCGAGTCTAGGACTGACAGCCGGCGGCATCACCTCGCCGCACCATTCATTTCCCGGCCTCCTCCCTCCCCCGCCATTTTCCTTCCTCCGCCTCAGTTTCCCCACCCCCGCCCGTAAGCCCCCTTACCCCGTGCCACAGTCCACCACACAGGCCGGCAGCCGTCCCGCCATCTTCCTCCTCGCCTGCTGCTGCTGCTGCCGCCGTCTGCTCCGTGCTGCTAGGGGCCAGAGATTGGCGGCGGGAGACAGGCGCTATCTGACCATCCACAGCCGGGCCGCCTTCACCGTCCGGGGGGTAGCCGGGAAGCCGAAGCAGTAGCAAGAAAGCAGCAGGCTCGGTCAGCGGCTATCACTTCCGCAACCCAAGCAGGCAGGCAGTCCCCGCCCTGCCCCGCCGCGGCCTCCTCCCCCTCTCTCTTCCCTCCTCCTCACTCCTGCCCCCACCCTACAACTTCTTCCCCTCACGCCGCCTTTCCCCGGGAAGCCAAGATGGCCGCCGGTGCCGACGCCCCGGCCAGGCCAGGCCCAGGCCCCGAGCACTCCCCCTTCCGCTCCGAGCGGGAGGGGCTAGCGAGCATGCGCAATAAGGTGCGTTCGCCTGCCGGGGCTCCGATCCTGAAGTTAGTGAAATCCACTGCGGGTTTTCCAGGAGGGTAGAGACGGAGAAGTCTAGCCGAGCTTCTAGTTCTGCTTCTGAAGCTGGAAGGGGCTTTTCGGTGGTAGCCCTTGGGTTAGTTTCAGTTACTTCTTTGCTAGGTTGAGGAAAGAGTGGAAGCGCCTCCTGCAGCCACGAATATCCTCCAGTGCCTGGGAGAAAACGGCCTAATCGAAAACGTCCGCGGCATGCATCCATTCTTAAAACTTGAGTGGCTGCTTTTCTGGGTGGAAAAGAGCGATATCACACAGGGTGAGCAGTCGGGGAACGGATGAACAAAGGCTTGCACCGTGGCCCTGATGCCTTTGTTCCGAGTTTTATTCAGTTGTACTTGTGCGTTGTTACAGGACTTCAGAATGTAGCCCTGCCCCCCAACCCCCGCCTCCCAAGGCCGACCTGTGCTCCTGAGGAAGGCAAACCGTCCAGGAATATATTCTGCAAAACTACAAATAGCCTTTATTCAAGGCTTTTGGATTTTGACAAAGATTACCCTCAGGAGTAGTAAGATTCTACTAGCAGGATAATAGAAAGGATTAAGCCCCCCCAAAAAAAATTTTTTTAAGTTAAAGACGGAGGCGGGCCGCAGTGGGTCAGGCCTGTAATTTCAATGCTTTGGAAGGCCGAGGTGGGAGGAGAGGATAGCTTGAGGCTAGGAGTTCGAGATCAGTCTGGGCACATAGGGAGAACCCCCCCCCCCCCACCACCATCCCTCCAAAAACACAAAAGAAAACTGGAAAGCCTTAAAGAAACCTTTCAAACTTTAGTGTGTGTCAGCATCACCTGAAAGGTTTGTTAGAACGGATTGCTGGGCCACACCCCCAGAATTCTCTGACTGGGCTATCTGAAATAATGCCTGAAAATCTGCGTATCTAATCAGTTCCTAGTTCCACTTTAGGACCCTTGAAGGTTAATAGCTTTCCTCTCTACCAGGCTCATCTTACAATAAACCATTCTGAGTTTGCTAATGTGAAGCTAAAATAAAAATATTCTTTAAAAGGAAGGATGTCTTATTCAGTCCGTGAGATCATCTAACGTGGTATTAAGCTGGCCTGGGGGATGGAATCGGGTGTTTCATTTATTCACTTGACAGGTAAGTATTGCTTACCTACTCTATTATGGCAGGGACTGTGCTGACTCTGAGTATTCGGTGGGACAAAATAGTTAAGGTCTCTTGTAGAGTTTGCAGATTAGCGGAAAACAGACAAATTGTGTCAAGAGCAGTAGAAAGGAGAGCTGAGGACTCTGAGAAATGAGGGCGAGGAGTGGGAGAATGGGAGGAAGGTGGAAGGCAGGGAAGGAGACTGACCAGCTGGTATTTAAAAGCTGAGATGGGGGGAAGAGTCTCCCAGGAGAGTGAACAGCAAGTATCAAGGACCTGAGGAACGAACAAGCTTGACATCTTCCACAAGTTGAAAGAAGATCCATATGGTCAAAACGAAAGAGTCAGAGAAGATGCAATGGGAGATGAAGCCTGAGAGATAAGGAAGAGTCAAACAGTGCAAGAATTTGTAGACTGCTCTAAGCATTTTAAAGTTTATCTTAAAAGCAGCTTGATAAAGTAGATTTATAGTAATTGTTTAAAAATAAAAATTAAGCAAGTTGACAGGATTTAGGCAAGAAAAAGTTGTGGCTGCTTTGTAGAGAATGGCTCCAGCAGAGTCCAGATTAAATCATACATTGTATGATATGTTGTGTTCCAGAGTTCAGGGATAGAACTATGTGAGGGTCAGCATCCAGATGGAATCAGGTATGTGCAGAGAAGACTCACTAAAGGGCGTCATCATTAATTAGTGTCCAGCATGTCTACAGCTATTCACGAGAGAAGGCTTTTCTTAGAGGTTGTTTTCAAAGAAGTCAAACAACTGGTTTTCTCAGATTTGTTGTCGTTGGTTTCTCCACTACCTTTTAGAAGGTGCTAGATGGGGATTCTTTGCTCCCACTTCTACTATCTGGTAATTGAAGTCCTTTGAGGAAGCATATGCTTGAAGATTGGCTCTGACAGAAAAGACAGATGTGGCTTAGTAGGGGTAGAATAAGTGATTGTTTCCAGCAGTTACAAGTAGTAAGTCAGGAGTGAAGAGATCCTACTAAAGAAGTTCCAAGAGCAGAGGTTAATACCCTCAGTCACTTGGGCAGCCCATGCCAGTAACCCTCAAGATGGCTACCCACACTCTGGCCTTGCACAGTTGTCATGGAAGTCGTTAACTCAAGCAGGGTTGAAAACTAGTGCTTCGAGGTCTAGGCAGGTACTGTTATTAGTGAAGGGGGCCATAAGGAGGGATGGCAATGTGAAGAACCCACAACCCAAC
This sequence comes from Chlorocebus sabaeus, assembly GCF_047675955.1. Taxonomy (NCBI): domain Eukaryota; kingdom Metazoa; phylum Chordata; class Mammalia; order Primates; family Cercopithecidae; genus Chlorocebus; species Chlorocebus sabaeus. The sequence goes on from NC_132913.1 coordinate 17,701,694, forward strand.
AGAAGGCAGCAGACAACTGTTGTCATGTGGAAATACAGCCCTGGTATTGCCAGAGCCTTTTTTTTTCCCAAGAGAAGTCTGAAATCTGCATTTTTATCTTTGGTTACTGTAACGGTTTGAATGTGTTCCCCCAAAGTTCATGTGTAAGAGATACAATTTCCGATGCAACAGTGCTGAGAGGTGGGAGCTTTAAGAAGTGATTAGGCCAGGAGGACACTGTCTTCATAAATGGATCACAGGACTGGGTGCCTGATAAAAAGGAGTTTGCCCCCCTTCCCTCTCTCTTGCCCATGTGATGCCTTCCATGGTGTTTTGACACAGCAGGGGTGCCTTCACCAGATGATGGCCCATTGATCTTGGACTTCCCAGCCTCTAAAACTATGAAAGATAATTTCTGTTCTTTATAAATTACCCAGTCTCTGATATTCTGTAAGCAGCACAAACTAGACTAAAACAGTAACTCATTTTTTTCTGCATGTCATATCTGACCTGTGGCCTGCCAGTTTGCGTCTTTTGATTTCAGAAGCTACATGTGGTTCAGAAGTTTGTTGCCTTCAAATACGAAGCTCATGTCAGTGCTAAGTACTGTCTGTCATTTCATAGGCATGAGGAGACTGTCACAGTCTCACATGGCCAAGACTGTCCTGTGTTTGTAAAGGCAGTAACTGTTAGAAGCATTTGGAAGCTTTCAATGCTTGTTGGAAACGTCATTGGTGCTTATTCCCCATAATCTTGTCCACCCACTTTGCTTGCTTAAGATCCCTTCTACTTCCTGTTTGCTGCATGCCAACTTGGCCAACCTCTCTGCTCCTGTGGTGGCCCAGCCTTCCTCAGCTGCACATAGCCTTCAGATACACATCCGGCCAAAGGGTTTCTGACCACCCCGTTTGCATATGCACCCCCTCCCTGCTTACTCATCTCCAAACACAGAAGCAAAGGATGTCAGACACATTTCATCCTTCATTTCATATTTCTCCCTAATAGCACCTCAGTTTCCTTTCAGTTCAGGTCAACCTGGTGCTTGGTTCTTACCCATTTCCAAACCTGTTCCCAACCTTTCAAGCGTGTGTGAGTCTTGCAGTATCTTTCTCCTGTGGCTCAAGTAAGCCATAGCAAGTTCCTGTTACTTGCATCAAATTTGAGAAGCCTAAGTGGTACAGAAGCCCATAGAGTTTAAGTGATTTTTCCCAATATCTTTTTTTTTTTTTTTTCTTGAGATGGAGTCTTGCTCTATTGCCCAGGCTGGAGTGCAGTGGTACGATCTCGGCTCACTGCAAACTCCACCTCCTGGGTTCATGCCATTCTCCTGCCTCAGCCTCCCAAGTAGCTGGGACTACAGGCGCCTGCCACCGTGCCCGGCTTTTTTTCGTGTGTGTGTGTGTCTGTGTATTTTTAGTAGAGACGGGGTTTCACCTTGTTAGCCAGGATGGTCTTGATTTCCTGACCCTGTGATCTGGCCGTCTCGGCCTCCCAAAGTGCTGGGATTACAGGCGTGAGCCACCACTCCTGGACTGCAAAATCTTAAAGAAACTAAGGAACAGAGTCCAAACCAAAATCTAGTTCTTACGCCTTTTAGGGGCTCTTTAATTGTAACGACAAATTAGCAAATTGTCTTTGGATCTTAAAAAGTGTCCAGGAAATTCATGCCACTCAATTTCCATTATTTTAAGATGAAGAATCGTATTTTAAAAATCAACCTAGGTGTGTACTACAGGGATGACTTTGCAAATTGGCAGATGAACCAGATTCACAGAGAGCATCAATTCAGAGCAGATAAGTGGTCGAGGTACCCCACGCAGCCTAGTGGTCAGAGGGGAGGGACTGATCTTAGCAACTAACTTACTGTGTAGGGAGAGCACCGATTTTATAATCAAAAGACTTGAATTGAGTATGAACTCTTTGACTTACTCTGTTTCTTCATCTATAAAATTTAACCTATAAGGTTGTCGTAAAGCTTGAATTTTGTAAGAAGCCTATTGTAAATTACAGAGTGATTTTATTTATTTGGACAGATCAAGAGGAAAATGGTTTAGTTATAAAGTCATGACTGACTTATTACTTAAACATACAAAATGAAACACACAAAAGTTTGTCCTCTTTCCAGATGTTATCTTGGGGCCCGTGTGCCTACACTTTTGATGCTACCATTGTGCAAAATATTTTTAGAAGCTCTTCTCTAGACTTGCCTTCAAAGCCTACAGCACATTGTTTTAAATGTCTTCACTGGTGGCAGATCTTGCCCTTTGTGAGTAGATTTCATTTTCGGGATTGGCCAAAAGTCATTTCTTCAGAGCCAAGTCCAGTAAATAAATGGCTTATCAACTAGGGTTGTGTTTTATCAGAAGTTTTATGTGACTATAAGTAAAACTGGTTTTCTTATGTGACTTATAAACTGCCTCTACCCTGGTTTTAAAATGTAGTTCTAGAATATTTTATTCAGTGGCCACATCCCTGGGGACTATAGACTGAATGTCTGTTCTCTCATCCCCCCACCAATTCATATGTTGAAATTCTTGCGGCTGGGCGCGGTGGCTCAAGCCTGTAATCCCAGCACTTTGGGAGGCCGAGACGGGTGGATCACGAGGTCAGGAGATCGAGACCATCCTGGCTAACACGGTGAAACCCCGTCTCTACTAAAAAATACAAAAAACTAGCCGGGTGTGGTGGCGGGCGCCTGTAGTCCCAGCTACTCGGGAGGCTGAGGCAGGAGAATGGCGTAAACCCGGGAGGCGGAGCTTGCAATGAGCTGAGATCCGGCCACTGCACTCCAGTCTGGGTGACAGAGCAAGACTCTGTCTGAAAAAAAAAAAAAAAAAGAAGTTCTAACCCCCAGGGTGATGGTATTAGGAAGTGAGGCCTTTGAGAAGTTATTAGGTCGTGAGGGCTGACCCCTCATGAATAGGATTAGTTCCCTTTTAAAAGAGACCCCAAAGAACTGCCTTACCCTTTCCACCGTGTAAAGACACAAGAAGACAGCCATCTATGAACTGGAAAGCAGCCCTTCACCAAAGGTGCATCTGCTCACATCTTGATCTTAGACATCTCAGCTTGCAGAGCTATGAGAAATAAATTTCTACGGTGTGTGTTTGTTTGAACTGGAGTCTCACTCTGTCGCCCAGGCTGGAGTGCAATGGCTCAATCTTGGCTCACTACAACCTCTGCCTCCCGGGTTCAAGCAATTCTCCTGCCTCAGCCTCCCGAGTAGCTGGGACAACAGATGCATGCCACGAAGGCCTGCTCATTTTTGTAATTTTGGTATAGATGGGGTTTCACCATGTTGACTAGGCTGGTCTCAAACTCCTGAGCTCAAGTGATCCACCTGCATTGGCCTCCCAAAGTGCTGGGATTACAAGTGTGAACCACCACACCCAGCCAAATTTCTATTTTTTTACAAAGCCTAAATTTTTATTATTTATAAATAAATTGTTTTTGTATAAGGGATTGAATATCCCTTATCCAAAATGCTTGGGACTACAAATATTTAAGATTTTGGATTTTTTCAGATTTGGGAATATGCACATATACAAAATGAAACATCTTGGGGGTGAGACCCAAGCATAAACACAAAATTCATTTATATTTCATATATGCCTTATACACATAGCCTGAAGGTAATTTTATACAGTGTTTTTAATTTGTGTATGAAACAAAATTTGTGTATAAGTATTTACGTGTAGCATTTTCCATTTGTGGTGTCATGTCAGTGCTCAGAAGATTTCAGATTTTGAAACAGTTTGAATTTTGGATTTTCAGATTGGTGATGCTCCACTAGGGATACTTTGTTATAGCAGTCTGAACAAGCCAAGACGCTGGAATAAAAATAGTCATTATATGCTTGATTTCATTGAAAAAAAATGTATATATGTATATGTATGTATACATATATATATATATTTTGAGACAGAGTCTTGCTGTGTCACTCAGGCTGGAGTGCAGTGGTGTGATCTAGACTCATTGCAACCTCCGCCTCCCGGGTTCAAGCAGTTCTCCTGTCCCAGCCTCCCAAGTAGCTGGGATTACAGACATGTACTACCACGCCTGGGCTAATTTTTGTATTTTTAGTGGAGACGGGGTTTCACCATGTTGGCCGGGCTGATCCCAAACTCCTAACCTCAAATGATCTACCCGCCTCGTCTTCCCAAAGTGCTGAGATTACAGACGTGAGCCTCCGCACCCAGCCTGAAAATATATTTCATAGAGCGATAATGTCTGTACAACATTTGAAATGAGGTGAGATTCTGTTGGATAGAATCCTACTCCCCTCACTGCCTGTAAAGAATGAATAGTTTCAATTTTGACTCTCAGTTTGAAAGAAAAGTTATGCCCTGTCTCCCTTGTCACACACACACACACACACTCTTGCGCAAACATATACACTTCCTGTTATATATAAAAATGGATGACAAATCTCCAGTACCCAATAAAATCTATACCCCTTTTTTGGGACCTACAAAGTCCCCCATGATCTGGTGCCCACCTCAGTGTTCAGCTTGTCTCATCTTCACCCCCGTTCCATTAAGCTGCATTAACCTTCTTGTTGCTGTTCACACCCACCAGGCTATTCCCACCTGCGTCCACTCCCTGCACTTCTCCACCAGTCATCAATTAATCCAGAATCACTTGCCTCCTCAGAGAAGCCTTTCCTGACCACCCAATGTATAGTAGCCTGTCTCACTGCCTCCCCCATCACCAAGTGTTAATTCTCTGGGGGAAATGTCTTACTTACTTGTTGGTTTGTTTGTTTCTTATCAAATAGGGTTGTCTCTCCCAGTTAGAAAATACTCCCACTGGAATTTGAAGAGAGCCTGGCATGTAATAAGTGCTCAATAAATACCTGTTGAGAGAATAAATGAATCAAATAACAAAAATAAAACTGTAAATGATAAGAAATTAGAAGGGAATTTAGAAAAAAAAGTTTATGTAATCTCAAGGTGGGGAGGACTTTCTTAAGTAAAAGAAGAAACCCATAGCCATTAGTGGGAAGATTTGGTTACGTGAGCAGTTACATTCCCACTAAGATATATTTTTAAATTATAGATTAGAAGAGAATATTTTAAAATAGAAAAACTTATCCAGAGCTGTATGGAAAATGAACATGCCGATCACTGGTAGAGATGTGAATTGCCACACCCTTCTGGAAAGTTATCTAGCTGTGTCTACTAAAACTTAACATTCACATATATTAGACTTAGAAATTTCATTTTGTTGAATTCTAAAGATATGAATTCATAAAGATAGAATTCATTTTGTTGAATTCTAAAATACGGATGTTGGTGAGATCGTGATTATGAAAGATTTTAAAGTCAGAGTATTTAGAAATGCATTGTTTGTTCCCAGTGCCACTATGGCCAGGTAAATCTCAGGGGCTTTCTTATCCCAGAAGGCAAGGCTGGATCTTGAGGGACAACTAGCAATCTCTTCCTAGAGAGATATGGAGCAGAGATTGACACTTACTCCTTCTTCCTTAGTAACAACACCTGGATTTGATTCAGATGCAGTGTACCCAGCCAAAAGACTACGTTTCTCAATCTGCATTGTAGCTGGATGTGGCTGTGTGATCAAGTTATGACCAATGAGATATAAGTAGAAGTAGCTGGGCCAGGCACAGTGGCTCACACCTGTAATCCCAGCACTTTGGGAGGCCAAGGCAGGAGGATCACTTGCACTCAGGAGTTGGAAACTGCAGACCAGCCTGGAGAACATAGTGAGACCTTGTCTCCACACAAAATGAAAAGATTAGCTGGGTATGGTGGCGTGTGCCTGTGGTTCCAGCTACTTGGGAGGCAGAGATGGAAGGATCACTTGAGCCCGGGAGATTGAGGCCTCAGCGAGCCATGATCATGCCACTGTACTCCAGGCTAGGTGACAAGAGCAAGACCCTGTCTCTCAAAAAAAAAAAAAAAAAAAAAAAAAAAGCTGGGTGGAACATCTGGCAAACATCTTTAAAGAAGGCTGACTCAATTACGAGGGGCACCATTTTGTTTCTTGCCCTCCACCCTTCTTCCTGCCTGAAACAGGTAAGGTAACTACAGCTCTTTCGCCATTATGGATGACAAACTGACCTTGAGATTGGAAGCCATGTCCTATGAAAGATAACTAGAAGGAGCCCAGGTACCTTGTAACACTAGAGTATCATATTAGCCCTGGACTACCCACCTCCAGACTTATTTTGTATGACAGAAAAATAAACCCTTAGTGTTTAAGCCATTATAATTTGTCATTTTTGGTTATATGCAACTGAATCAAATACTAATTGATAATACCATGTTATAATGTTAAATATAAAAAGTAAGTTGCTAAGTAATGCCAGAAGAATATAAACTCAAACATGTATAGGTAATAGGCCAGTAATACAGAAAGGTGGATGAGTGACAGTATAAATAGTAGGGATGCAGAGGACATATTGAATTGGAAAGCCCCTGCAACATTAATAATATTTATTACCATGTGGCCATGTGGATTGAGATCTTCCAGTTTTTCATGTTAAATTTCCCCAGTGTTCTGCAAACAAAACATTTTCCCAGCTGTATCTACACTGCAGCCTATCAGTTTGTGACTTTTGATTTGTAGTATGGTCTAATATTTAGAAAATGGAATAAAAGGGAGAAGGATAGAAAGGAGAAAAGAAGGAGGGGTGGACCAGCACTTTGGGAGGCCGAGGTGGGTGGATTACGAGGTCAGGAGTTCGAGAGTAGCCTGGACAACGTGTTGAAACCCCATCTCTACAAAAAATACAAAAATTAGCTGGGCATGGTGGCATATGCCTGTAATCTCAGCTACTCAAGAGGCTGAGGCAGGAGAATCACTTGAACTTGGGAAGCAGAGGTTGCCATCAGCCAAGATTGTGCCATTGCACTCCAGCCTGGGTGACAGAGTGAGACTCATCTCAAAAAAAAAAAAAAAAAAAAAAAAAGTTACGTCTGCTGTATGTTAAACTGGGAGTCTAATATATAAACGTGTGACCTTGCCAGTTAGGAGAAAATCCAGGAAATGGTACAAACAGTACCTTGATTTTTTTTTTCCTCATCTCAGTCTAAAACTGTGCAGTTTATTCCAGTGTGATGAGAAGAAATTGGACTGAGAATCCTTTTTTTTAAATGAGGCATCCATTTTCATCCTTCGATGAAATTGACAACTTGTGACAATTCTCACTTTTTGGAACAAGTCTCCTAATTATAGAAGAAGCTAATGATGATAATATAATAAATTATAAATTATTTGACTGTTTTCAGTTTATCCAAAGGAAGTTTATCAAACTTTCTCCTCATACTTTCTGCTCCACCCCACCCCCCCAGCCCCTGATGCACACGCTGTGCCCTCACAGCACTTATGCCTAGAGAATTATGATCCTTAAATAGCAGCCAATTGTTCTTAAATAGCAGTCAGTTGTTCTAGCAGTGTATCAGTTAGATATTCCAGAATATTTCACAAAATAATAATTTTGCAGATGGAACATTATAGCTCCGTAGTCTAGCAAATGAGGGAACTAGGATACAGAGAAATTAAGTGACTTAAGATCTCACAACAAACTAGTGGAGTACTTCTACATAAATGTATCTCTAGATACTCATAGAAGGTAAAAGCTACATTGAAAAGTCACACAACTCTTCTGGAAAATAGCAAATTCAATGATGCTATAAAGTCTGGCATAATATTCTAGTGGTCAAGACACTTTGGGTAGTAAATGAGAGAAGCCAAATTCAAATCAGGCTAAGAATAAAAAGCAATTTTTTTCTTTCAAGTGGGTGGAGCTCAAGTAAGTGTAAATTCCAGGGGATAAATTGGATTCAGGCATAGCTGGATGCAAAGACTCAAAAATGTCATCAGAATCTGCCTCTCTTTCTCTCTTGGTGTTGCTTGCCACTGTGTTGTCTTCATTCTCAGGTAGCTTTACTCACACAGTGGCAACAATGGCTTATATCCTAATGGTTCATCAACCACAGGGCAGAGTACACTTTTCCTCAGCGGTCCAAGCAAAACTCCTGGGACTGACTCTCACTGGCTTACTTGGATCAGGTGTCCTGCCAGAGCACAACACTGTAACTCCAGGTGGCCAAACTTGAATCTCATACCGCATCCCTACCACCAGCTCCACTAAAGAACCACATGGACAGAAGGGGAGGAGTGGTCACAAAAGGAAAAATAAATGTTTATTACCCAGAGAGGGATAATGAATGTAAGGCAAGCAAAAACAAGGAAAAACAGTCCATTAAAAAGTTCCTATTTACACTCACATTGAACTGTAAACTAATGCAATTAAGAGTCTCATTTCTTGCTTAGTGGTTAGGGATTTATATTTCTTTAAAAAAATACTGCCAATACTAAGTAAGGGGATACTGTAAAAGACGACAATGAATAATATGTAATGAAAAAAACTGTGGGCTTTGGAAAAAAAAAAAAAAGATGTACTGTGAGTGTGTGTTTATTATATTGTTAGCCCATAAATGAACACAAAGGCAAATGAAAAATAAAAACACTGGACATCTGCCAAACATTACATTAATCTCAATGTTTGATGATTCCATCAATCCTGCACTGGGGAAAGCAGTCATTATGTCTTTGTGGTAGCATTTGTTTATTTTGGTTTCCATATCATCTGAAATGCTGATGAGCTTGTGCTAGATACACGTGGATAATATTTTATTAAAAGGCATATATTTAGTTCATAAAGAGAAGTCGTCTCATACACAGCCAGTTCCTTATCATAACTAGCATTCTCTTCATTCATTTGTCCTTTCATTCATTCGTTTATATTATGTGCCAGTTAGGAACTAGGAACAAGGCTAGACTCTAAGGAGATGACTAATTTGCAGCCCCACCCTTTCAAGTCAAAGTACAGTAAAGGGAAACAGACAAGTGAAAATCCAAGTACACCATGACAAGTGATTAACACAGGGCTTGAGAAGCAGAGGAGGACTCTAACTTAGAGATCAGAGAAAGCTTCAAAGATGGCTTAGGGAATGCTTTCCAGGGTGGAAAGGAGGTTAAAGGCAATTCTAGAGAAAATAACGTGCGATGACACAGAGACTTAAAAGAACCCTGGGTGTTTAAAAAATGGGTTACAACTCTGGCTATGACATAGGGTGTGTACAGGGGAAGAGTTGATGTGAATGACTTTGTGTGCTAAGTTTGGACTTTGCCTTGTAATTCTAAAACTCCCTCAGCTAGAACCAGACTGACACTAACGAACCATCTGGATAACTTGTTAAAAATACAGATTGCTCAGACCTCACTTCTAGAAATTTTGATTCACAGGAATCTGTGTTTAAAAAAAAAAAAAAATTCCAGCTGAGCTCAGTGGCACGCACCGATAATCTCACCTATTTGGGAGACTGAGTCCAGAGGATCACACGAGGTCAGGAGTTTGAAACCAACCTGAGAAATATAGCAAGACGTCATCTAAGAAAATGAAAGATTTCCTATGTAATTCTGGAGCACATCCAAGTTTGAGAACCATGGTATGTAGGAAATGAGGAACTGTCAAAGGGTCTTGGGAAAAATAATGACATACTTTGGAAAGAGAGGCCAGGCACGATGGCTCACTCCTAGAATCCCAACACTTTGGGAGGCCAAGGCAGGGGGATCACCTGAGATCAGGAGTTCGAGACCAGCTTGGCCAATATGGTGTAACCCCGCCTCTACTAAAAATAGAAAAATTAACTGGACTTGGTGGTGTGCACCTGTAATCCCAGCCTTTAGGGAGGCTGAGTCAGGAGAATCACTTGAACATGGGAGACAGAGGTTGCAGTGAGCTGAGATCATGCCATTGCACTCCAGCCTGGGCAACAGAGCGAGACTCCGTCTCAAAAAAAGAAAGAGAGAGAGAGCCCTTTTTTCCAGTGGCGAATTGCTTTACAGCATGTCAAAACAGGAGACGGGGAGACCTGATAAGAGAGTGTGACAGAACAAGTCAGAAATGGCGAGCACCTGCACTGTAGCAGAGGCAGTGGGGCTGGAGAGGAGGCAAATGTTCAGAGGTATTTCTGAGAAATGTAATCCACAGGACCAGATGATCTGTTTGATGTGAAAAAGTGAAAAGGGGTGGATTTTAGTTTGCAAAGGGTGCCCGTGAGAACTGGAAGTGACAGGTAAGCAGGAAGCGTGGCTACGTGTACAATAGCTGAATGTTAGCTCAAGGTGGGAGACCAGGCTGGAGCTTGCCATGGCAGAATGCCAAGGCTTGGGGTTTGGCTAGCCAAGAGTCAGAGGCTCAGATCCGGGAACCCTGAGGTTGCAGGCTTGCTGACTACCCTTTGCCTGGGGACACATCCCCTTTGTTGTACCTGTGGCTCCATGCCAGTAGTCATCTCTCATAACCCTGTAGTTAGGTTTGGTTTTTTTCTTTGTTTTGTTTTGTTTTTTGAGACAGGGTCTCACTCTCTCACCCAGACTGGAATGCAGTGTCGTGATCTCGGCTCACCACAACCTCCGCCCCAGGCTCAAGAGATTCTCCTGCCTCAGCCTCCTGAGTAGCTGGGATTACAGGTGCACACACTACCACCCGGCTAATTTTTGTATTTTTTGTAGAGACGGGGTTTTACCATGTTGGCCAGGTTGGTCGCGAACTCCTTGACCTCAGGTAATCTACCCGCCTCGACCTCCCAAAGTGGTGGGATTACAGGTGTGAGCCACCATGCCCAGCCCCTGTAGTTAGGTTTTATCTCTAGTCTATATAACTCCCTGAAGCCAGAACTATGGTTTATCTGTATGTTCTCAGACCCCAGCCTAGTGCTGACACATATTTGATACTCACTAATAATTTCTAGGTGAATGAATTTTATTAATTTCCTAGATAATTACAGCTACCACAGCCTCATTATATCCGAATAGTCCTTTGGCCTCATTTTTTGTGATAATTATATACATTTGTATTTCTGTAATTCTACATGCTTCCATTATTACTTTCCAAAATTCACATTTTTGTGATGAATAAGAGAGTAAGCAAAAGACATTCCTTTCTCCCAAACATTAATTACTGCAAGATGCCTATATAATTAGTGAAACAGGCATCTCCTACACGTGCTAATTTAGATTCCACCAAAAAGTGCTTGATTAGCAACAAAAATTTTTAATGTTTCAATTGAATTAATTTAAAACAAGGAATAATTTTCAATTTAGTTACCCAGACAAATTGTATGGATCCAGAGAGATTATTTTTAAATAAGGTGTTATGGGCCAGGCACGGTGGCTCACACCTATAATCCCAGCACTTTGGGAGACTGAGGTGGGTGGATCACCTGAGGTGAGGAGTTTGAGGCCAGCCCGGCCAACGTGGTGAAACCCCGCCTCTACTAAAATTACAAAAAATTAGCTGGCCGTGGTGATGCGTGCCTGTAATCCCAGCTACTCGGAAGGCTGAGTCAGGAGAATCGCTTGAACCCAGGAGGCAGAGGTTGCAGTGAGCTGAGATCGCACCACTGCACTCCGACCTGGGCAACAAGAGCAAAGCTCTGTCTCAAAATAAATAAATAAATAATAAAGTGTTACGATCATGTCTAAAGTATCTGTGTGTCTTTTTCACATGTGATGTCACATTGAATAAATTAGAGAAGCTTTACTCAATCCCCAAAGTAGTCACTACCATGAATGATAAGTCATACAAGGAAGAAAATGTAAGACAAGTAAGTTTCTTCACTGTGTATATGGTTTTGTTCTGTTCGTGGATTGGATGATTTCTTTTTCATTAACTTTTCCATTTTCTTTGCCTTTCTTGCAGATAAGTGCCCTCTGAGTACCCAACAGGAATGTACTGTTTATATAGAGATTTCAAATCAGCAGAAAATTCAAATAGCTATAACTTTTCTTTATAGTCCATCATGAGAAAGAGTAACAACAAGTAAGCAAGCTAATTATCAGCTATTTCAGTAGTTTCGTTTCTTTTTTTTTTTTTTTTTTTTTGGAGACAGAGTCTCGATAGGCTGGACAGCAGTGGCCCAATGTCAGCTCTCTGCCACCTCTGCCTCCTGGGTTCAAGCAATTCTTCTGCCTCAGCCTCCTGAATAGCTGGGACTACAGGTGCCCGCCACCACATCCAGCTAATTTTTGTATTTTTAGTAGAGACGGGGTTTCACCATGTTGGCCAGGATGGTCTCCATCTCTTGACCTTGTGATCCACCTGCCTCGACCTCCCAAAGTGCTGGGATTATGGGCGTGAGCCACCGTGCCTGACTTTTTTTTTTTTTTTTTTTAGTAGGATTTTGTTCTGTCACCTCCTGCCCCAGCCACCCCAAGTGCTGGGATTACAGGCATGAGCCGCTGCACCCTGGCAGCTGTTCCTAAATACAATTTCCAAGCCGATGTGAGCATTAACTTGCTTTGGAGAACAACAACAACAAAAAAAAGCGTAGCTAAGATATTGGCAAAAACTAAGAAAATGTCTTTTTTGGATTCTCATGTCTACATTTCAGCCTATTATTTGGAATGAATTCCTACAAGTGCGTAATGAATTGTGCCACTCTAAGCCTATTGACTGTTTGTTACTTCCCTGTGTGTGTTGATGTTCTGTTTCCTGGATATGGCTGAATTATCCTGAAAAATCTATAACTTCCTGTTTCCTTGATCTCCAGGAGACTGTTTTATGCTTCTCTACTCATATGTATGATGTTTATATACTAGTCTCCTGTATTATTGACTCCACTCCTGTTTATGACCCGCTTCCTATATGCAATACCTGTCATACCTCATTGGCCTTGCCCACCCCCTGGTTCTGGCTTCTCTGACCTGCCTTCGTCTTTTGCTACCCCAAACCCCACATAACATATTGTGTGCTAGGTTAATGTGCTGGTCATTTGCCTGCTTGCTCTCAGATTCATTCATTTTTGTCCTTCTCTTACTCTTGTATATCACAGGAAGCTGATTCCTGCCAACTGCATTTCCTGGGCTCATTTAACCATGCCCAGAATGAATTAGGACAATGAAAGATAAGGAGATAAAGTAGGAGCACTGGTAGAATAAGAGGAGGAGCCATATCCTCTCCCCTCTGATTCAGACAACTTCTCCACCATCACCTTCTTCACAATGGCCACTCTTCCTCTGCAATTGCGGTTCTTCTTCCCTGGCAGTGGGTCCAGGGCTTTGTTAACTCAGCTCCTCCCCAGTCCTAGAGGTAGATTGTGGAGGCTTCCTGCTATTACTACTCTCTGGGGTTCCCCTTCTTCTCCAGTTTGACTTTCCAGCCATTCCAACTCCTTTGTAACTAGTTCCTAGTATTAAAGTCACTGAACTACCTGACTTGGGTCCTGATATTTGAGTGGACCCCACCTGACACACTGAGGCTGACAATACTTGGCAAGTTGTTAGGCAAAGAGCAGAACAATTATCATAATCTTAGAAGCATTCATGTAGGTATTACAAGGCTCACATCTCCAGAATGTCCAGTGGAGACACGAAATAATTAATGAATATGTTACTGAAAATACACAGTACATAGAGTCATTTTAAATTTTTTAAAAGCCACTTTCATTTCGTTCATTCTTTAGTAATGCCCCATCAATAGAAAAAGCATGGGGGAAAGGAGCAGAGTGTACAAAGAATGATGCCCACACTGAGCCCAAAATAGCTCCAAGTGGATTTGCCTGCACAAAAGAAAGATGTAATCAGCACCCAGAGTAGGTAGCAAAGCACAGTCAACACTGCTGTTCCTCTCAAGACCCCTGCTGCTCTCCCTCCAGAAACATACTCGCTGTCTGCATTAATTTGATCTTCCCATGACGTGAAAGCATCAATTATAAGTCGTATAATAAGCTTAATATATATAAAAGAGTCCAGGGCAGTTGTCAGTGGCCTAAATGACTAAGGAGTGACCCATCTTTTGAGACAAGCTTTGAAAAATCAGACTTCTGTGCTCTGTAAAGGGTTTTGTGGTTTTATGACCTTGGGCAAGATCCAGTTCATCATGTCTAGCTTCTAAATAAATCTTCTTCTGTTTTTTTTGAAATGGAACAGAACTACGAGTCACAAGAGGGATTCGTTTTATTAGTTAAACAAAATAAACGCATGGAAATGCATGGTTTAAGGAACCATGCATTTGCTAAGACTGCTATAACAAAGTACCACACACTGGATGATGGCTTAATGAGAGAAACTCATTGTCCCCAGCTCTGGAGGCTAGAAGTCTGAAATCCAGGTGTCAGGAGAGTTGGTTCTTTCAGAGGACTGAAGGAGAATCTGTTCTACGCGACTCTCCCAGCTTCTAGTGCTTTGCTGGCAATCTTTGGCATTCCTAAGCTTCTGCTACATCATTCCAATCTCTGACTTCATCTTCACTAGCACTCTCCCTATGTGTGTGTCTGTATTTGTGGTTAAATATCCCCTTTTTTTATAAGGATACCAGTCGTATTGAATTAGGACCCACTCTAGTGATTTTATTTTAACTTACCTCTGTAAATATCCCATCTCCAAATAAGGCCACATTCTGAGGTACTGGGGGTTACGACTCCAGCGTATCTTTTTGCGGAGAAGAGAACACAGTTCAACCGATAATGAGCCATTTATAGAGATCAGCTCTCTATCTGTTTCTGACTCTTCTTTCCATACCTGCCCACCCATTTCTCTCCACATTGTCTCTTAACAGAACCTGTGGTCTGGAAAACATCTGGTCAACTTATTCACACTTAGGAGTAAGTGGCCAAAACTGCCTTTGTCTATCTGTAGTATACAGTGGTTCAAAAGGATAAAAATAATGATAGGAAACTGTCATATTTTATATTTATATGTTATCTCTCCTGTAAATATCTGCATTTTAACAAATTACAAAGAGTTATACCCATTTCTCATTATAAGTCACAAAACTTGGAGTTACGAGTAAAAGCTTGCTAAGCAACCATTGATTTTCATTGTAATTAACAGAAAAACTGCATTGGCTATTAACAGAAAGATAAAATTGAGTCTCAGTTTGGTGATACAATGGTATGCACTCGTAAGTCTCTACTTAAGATTACCATAAACCGGGTGCTGTGGCTCATGCCTGTAATTTCAGCACTTTGGGAGACCAAAGGAGGAGGACTGCTTGAGCCCAGAAGTTCGAGACCAGCCTGGAAAACATAGTAAGACCCTGTCTCTACAAAACATAAAAAAATTAGCTGGGTGTGGTGATGCATGTGTGGGGGCCCTAGTTACTGGGGAGGCTACAGTGGAAGAGCCTGGGAGATCAAGGCTGCAGTAAACCGTGATCAAGCCACTGCTCTCCAGCCTAGGCAACAGAGTGAGACTCTATCTCAAAAAAAAAAAAATCTGTTACTATAAATTTCTTCTTTACCAGCAGTAAAAGATATAAGCATTCCTGAAGGAGCTGCAAACACAGCTGCTGACATATCATCAGTATTATTTCATAAGTGGCTCAGAGGCTATGAAATTAGCAATACATTTAAACCACTTGAGCCAACCATGGCTTCCTCAGAGGTCTGGCCCCTCCAAAAATGCATGCAGGAGCCATTTCTGTACCCAATAAAATAATTTTTTTACCTCAAGAATGTGGGATATGAGAGCACAGTTATCATATTTTTTGAAAACTTAATCCCAGGCACTCTAAGAACTAAAAACCATGATGGAAAAGTTCACTTCAGGTATTATGATCTAAAATACAGTCAATTCTCATTATTCACGGTAGTTATAGTTTATAAAGTTGCTGTAAATATTGAATTAGTGAATAATATACCATTGCTCTTAAAGGAATACAGGTTTAGGTTTCTGCAAGCTTCTGGTCACGACATTTTTGCCAACCAAACATATAACCTTGTTTTATGTGTGTTTCTGTTTAAAAACACTTTAGCATGTATTGTTGATTTGTTAACATTGAACTCACAGCTAATAGCACCATAACTCATGCCTGAGTGAAACTGATCCAACACACATATTTTCTCTGTAAGGTACATCATAGCCTTCTCGTGCTTAAGAATCCTAGGCAGCACTTAGCACTATACTTGTTGGCCATTTTAAACAGCAAAATCACCACCAAGAAGAACAAAAGTGTGAAAAACATGGTACTAAATAAACAGAAAAAGGACACACATATAGTAAGAAAGCTGAAGTGGGAAGGCAGAGTGTTGCTTTGTTGAAATTCAGATAGGAATGTGTACAATCAACAACTCAATTTTTTTTTTCTTTTCTGCGCATGTCTGCCAATGATCACAAAAGTGCTGTGGGTATTTATTCGGGGATTACAAATAAATTTTAATGAGTAGGAGAATTTGCAGATATGAAAGCCATGAGAAATGAAGTTTGACTGTACGTCACCCTGGCTTCTATTGCCTATAAACCAAAAATTAATTAATTAATTAATTAAAAAGAGGGCTTTACTTGCCTAGCCGAGTGGGTTACATTTACACTCCATATTTGTAATTTGTCATGTGAGACCTCAAAGGATGTTGGATAAGTGTAGTTAATGTCCAAACCCTGCTGCTGATTATCTGAGTGAACTTGGTCAAAGGGACTGGTTTTCCGTGGGTCTCCTCTTACTATTCATAAACTGATCGTCTTGGACTACTATACACACACATACACACATAAATATATACAAATTATCATCAAACTTTTCAAATCCAACACTCATATCCAACACTCACATTTTAAAATACTCAAAAATCAGGAAAATATATAAGAAATAGTACTCTAGACAGCGATATGATAGGACTTTTTTGCTGTATTTTTATACCTTTTGGGTTTTGAACTGTGAGAATGTATTATCTTTTTAGAAATTATTATTATTATTATTATTAATTATTTTGAGACAGAGTCTCACTCTGTCACCCAGGCTGGAGTGCAGTGGCATAATCTTGGCTCACTGCAACCTCTGCCTCCCGAGTTCAAGCGATTCTCCTGTCTCAGCCTCCTGGGTAGTTGGGATTACAGGTGCCTGCCACCATGCCTGGGTAATTTTTGTATTTTTAGTAGGGATGGAGTTTTGCCGTGTTGACCTGGCTGGTTTCAAACTCCTGACCTCAGGTGATCTGCCCACCTCAGCCTCCCAGAGTCCTGGGGTTTCAGGCATGAGCCACCGTGCTCAGCCCCTTTTTAGACATTAAACTTTAAGGGGAAGAAGAAAGAGGAGGATGATGAGGAGTCAAGAGGAGGAGGAAAAAGAAGGAGAGGGAGAAGAAAGAAAACCCCTAATAGGCATTTTGCCTTCTGTATGGTAGGGAGCAGGGATTTTAAGCTCAGGTTATTCTATGATGATTAGACAACAAGGGTGTACATATTTACATATCTTTTTATAAATCATGTACTTAACAAATATCTTTCAGGTATCTTCTTTATAAATCATGTATTTGTTAAGTACTTACTCCAGGGACAGTTGTTTGTATGTTATTCTATTTTTTTTCCTTATGCGTGTGAAGTAAGTATTAGGTTGCATCATATGAAAATGCAAATATTCAACCATTTTTGACCTGCAGAAATGTCCATTTCTTATACTCAACCCAACGTTAATGTTCCCATTTTAATAATGAAGAACCCAGGATTCACAAAAGCTGAGCAGTTGCTCAGTGGTGCCACAGTTGACAAAAGAGACTTTTGACCTGAACCCAGAGCTCCTGTTTCTACTAAATAGTGGGATGAATTTCACAGAAAATACATAACTTTCTTTACCTATGTGTGAACTTAAATGCCACCAGGTGGCATTTCTTTAATCTTGACATAAATTAAGTCAAGATTTTCTCCCATCACCACTTACCCTCCATTCCCTAGAATTGTGTCTGGGAGGTGACACAGGCCTGGCTGCCCTGTTCTCCCCCACACGTTCCTTCTGCTGCTGCTGCTGCGGCTGGCAGGCCTCTAGAACTCTGGTGTCTTTCTCCCTACCTCATCTTTGGAGGCACACATCCTGACTGCTCCTTTTCTTTTCTTTTTTTTTTTTTTTTTGAGACGGAGTTTCACTCTTGTCGCCCAGGCGGCAGTGCATGTGCCACCATGCCTGACTAATTTTTTGTATTTTTAGTAGAGACGAGGTTTCTCCACGTTGGTCAGGCTTGTCTGAACTCCTGACCTCAGGTGATCTGCCCACCTCGGCCTCCCAAAGTGCTGGGATTATAGGCGTGAGCCACGGCGCCCGGCCTCCTGACTACTCTTAATCAGAAGGTCTACCTCAGAGACCACTTGACCATTTCCTCTGAAATCATGAAGACTGTCTTGGATTCAGACAATTATCTAGTCTCAGGAAGGAGAAAAGTCCGGCTCTGACATACTGTACACGCTCCAAGCCTCGAGTCTCTTCAAGGCAGTGACTTTGAAATTTCAAAACCTTCATGTTTGACTTTGGAAAAGACTCTTAAACATCTCTTTGCTTATGATTTCAATGTCCATTTTAAAATGCGAAAAAAAAATCAGAAAACAATTCTGTTTTCTTTTGTTCCTTTTTTGAGGAAATAAAGGCAAAATAACTGTTGCCTGAATAATGAGACTGAGTGGAGGGGTAGGGATAATGGAAGAGAACAGATGGGAGAAGAGGAAAAGGGAAGTTAATGTTCAACATTCTGTCCTGCCACATTCATTGGTTGTTCTTTTCTCCAACACAGCTTTTCAAGTAGCTCTCAAGTTTGAGAATGCCCATGAAATTGTTCGGGGGAGTTGCTTAAAATGCACAGACCCTGCTTTATTTGGAGAATACTCTGGACCAATGAAAACAGGCTAATCTATAAGACTATGTTAATGTCCACTTGTGATCAAGTCCAGATTGAAGTAAGAGCATACAATCCTACAAAATAGAAGGAAATATTTTAGGTGAATGAAATTGAAATTTATTTTTCAACCAAGCGTTGAATAGCAATCCAGTGCTGTTTGAATAGCAACGCCCATTGTGACTTCGGATCCATGGACTTTTTGATTTGCCTGTGAAGCAGTTCTTTTAAACACAGGTGGGTGCTGGGCCATTATTTAACCAAGACTCTTGGACGATAGAACCGCATCAAAACAGCATGACATTTCAGAGGACAGTCAAGCAAAATGTACTTCTGTGCTATATCTAAATTGCAAAGGAGAGGAAGGACTTGGGAAAACAGTGTAATTAGAGGCAATTTAAGCTCCCTCGTAGGAGGAAAAGCAAAATAGTCTATATTTAAAATTGTAGTGGGAACTTGAAGTTCTAAGGTCGTAAAGGTAAGGCTCAGGGAACAAGGAGAAGGGAGGGCTAAAAGGAAGAAGGCACAGTGTGTACTCAGATACCTTAAAGAACCAGAGAAACAGTTCTGGGAGAAAAGAATAGTAACATAACATTTCTCTTAAGCAGTACAATGAGAGACATCAGGCTGGTGAGAAAAAGAATAGGAAATGTGGGGAGAGGTTTGATAAGGTAGGGAGAACTGAGATGAAAGCAGATTGAATATCTATAAGAGAAAATAAAATTTGATTTTTTGGGTAGAAATATTTTTCTAGTACAACGTCTCCAGGCATGCTATTCATGTTTAATTTAAATTATACAGCTTTATTGTGCTCACTATATATTTTTCTTTTTTTCTCTCTCTCTTTTTGTTTTTTTGAGATGGAGTCCCACTCTGCCACTCAGGCTGGAGTGCAGTGACACAATCTCGGCTCACTGCAACCAACGCCTCCCAAGTTCAAGCAATTCTCCTGCCTCAGCCTCCTGAGTAGCTGGGACTACAGGCGCCTGCCACCACACCCGGCTAACTTTTGTAATTTCAGTAGAGATGGAGTTTCACCATATTGGTCAGGCTGGTCTTGAACTCTTGACCTCAGGTGATCCACTCGCCTCAGCCTCCCAAAGTGCTGGGATTACAGACATGAGCCACCATGCACCGCCTATTTTTCTTAAACTACCTTAAAAAGTGCTATCCAATCTTTTTGGCCATAGTTCAGAGGAGGGTAATGGAGCCTCATAGAGTCTCAGAGAATTTTCTCTCCTGAGCGCTAATTTTGCTTTCCTACATGGTCCTGCCATACTGGGAAAATAAACATGGGTTGTTTCTTCGACAAGAAACAACTCCCAAAACGACTCTAGTTGTTAAAAAGGAGGCAAAAATACCAATGTTTCAAGTTTTTCCTGTAAAAGCTTTCTTCTTGCACAAATAATCCTTCATGGCTGCGTAATACTTTATACTTTTAAAAGTAATGCACTTGGCCGAGTGCAGTGGCTCATGCCTGTAATCCCAGCACTTTGGGAGACCGAAGCAGGTGGATCATCTGAGGTCAGGAGTTCGAGACCGGCCTGGCCAACATGGTGAAACCCCGTCTGTGCTAAAAATACAAAAACTTAGCTGGGCGTGGTAGTAGGCGCCTGTAATTCCAGCTACTGGGGAAGCTGAGACAGGAGAATTGCTTGAACCCAGGAGGCAGAGGTTGCAGTGAGCCGAGATCGTGCCATTGCGCTCCAGCCTGAACAAGAGAGTGAGACTCCGTCTCAAAAAAAAAAAAAAGTCATGCACTTTCAGATGCCTTACCTCATTTAAATTTCAGTACAGTCTAGCATAAAAGGCATTTTCTATACCATGTGTTTTTTACATACTGCTTTTTCCACTATCAAAACCAATATAAGGTTAGCATAGTTAATTAGTTTCTTGTAACCTCAATCCTTCAACCTTTCACAGTTTTCTCTTTATTGTTTCCTTTGTCTTTCCTCCTGACTAGAGAGCATTTTATGCTGCTGAGCAGTTCTCTTGACTGGCAAATTGCTAGTCCTTCACTTAGTGAACCAACCAGGACTTGTAAGACCTAGAAGTCTGGGTTGGGATATGTATCTGGCCTCCTATGTCATAGCCAGCTGCTCGGTCACTCATTGGTAGTGGGAGAGTCACTGTGGCCTATTGAGGCTGTTGAAGGACATCCAGGGCTATCACCCAAAGTTTGAAAGCCAAACTAGACTTGGCTTTGAACCCTAAATTTACCATTTAATAGCTTTGTGGTGTCCTCTGTAAATGATGATAACCACTTAATGTTGTTTGTAAGTTTCTGAGTGCGGTAGAGTTCCTTGCCATATAGTAGGCGTTGAAGGAGTTTCATTCTTCTCCCTGGTCTCATAGAAGGAGCACTGCCCAAGAGAGGAGTCACCCACCGCTTAGGAGACAAGGGTAACGTATGATCTCCATAGAAATAGAGAAGTGAGACCCAGTGCACTGGCTCGTGCCTGTAATCCCAGCACTTTCGGAAGCTGAGGCGGGAAGATCACCTGAGGTCCACCTGGATACCGTTATCCCAAGATGGCCCCAACAGTGCACAGTGACCAGCCCAATGAGCCCCAGAATTATGTAACAATAAACGCAGACCTCGCCAACCAATCAACATCACCCAGACATTTTACTTTCATAATGTGGGACAGAGATAGTTTTAGTGTTTCTGTTTTAAAGGACCTACCTCCTTTCTCTTCTAAATCTCATCCCTGAGGGTCTCCTAGACTGTTGCCTCTGTTTGTGCCAGGTTCCCCACTTGGCAGTAAAACTTTTCCTTTCAGTCTCAATCTTAGGTCCTTAATAGTCTTTTTTGTTTTTTAACAGCACATGGGAAGAATTTGTATCTTAGCCTTGGAGGAAGAGGGATGGCAGTTATTTCCC
This sequence comes from Chlorocebus sabaeus, assembly GCF_047675955.1. Lineage (NCBI taxonomy): Eukaryota > Metazoa > Chordata > Mammalia > Primates > Cercopithecidae > Chlorocebus > Chlorocebus sabaeus. The sequence continues at coordinate 17,723,188 of NC_132913.1, forward strand.
CATGGGAGAAAATATAAGAAAGCCCCTGTGAATTAGATAGGATAGCTGTTGACTGTCTGCCTAAAGAAGAGAACAAAGCTGCAAGGGCTGCGCGAGATGGTAGGAAGAAGTTGCTTCAACAGCACAACCCATCTCTCTGTGACTGGCAGTGGATGTGCTGACTCAGTGAGGATGTGCTGAGTACGTACATTGGCCAAATAACACATCAGGTACCAGAGATGGGAAGGTAAGAACATGGTTCTTGTCCTAAAGACTTCAAAGCCTAGTGGGAAAGGACAAATGAAATAATGTAACACATTATGATGGTGGTTCATGCTGAAATATGAGCCAAGATGAAAATCCTCTGTGGTTATCAGAAGGGGTATGGTCAGTTCTAGCTAGGGGGTAAAGAGAAGGTGTCACACAATGGGGAATACAGATGCTAATTAGGGTCTTCATGTTGAATCTAGCCAGCAGTTATGTGAAAATGAAATAACTTATGGAGTTTATTGAAAGCTCGGGTTTGTCCTTATTCTTCTATTTTCTTTTGAGGCAGGGTCTCACTCTGTCAGCCAGGCTGGAGTACGGTGGCATGATCTCGCCTCACTGCAACTTCTGCCTCCTGGGCTCAAGTGATCCTCCCATCTCAGCCCTCTCAAATAGCTGGGACTACAAGCACATGCCACCATGCCTGGCTAATTTTTTTGTATTTTTTGTAGAGATGGGGTTTTGTCATGTTGCCCCGGCTGGTCTTGAACTGAGATTAAGCTGTTTGCCTGTCTCGGCCTCTCAGAGTGTTGGGATTACAGGCGTGAGCCATCATTCCTGGCTGATCTTTTCAATTTATACATAAATGTTTATTTCACAAATGTGTGTATATATATGTATACATATGTGTATATATGTGTGTGAGTGTATGCATACATATATACATATGTATATGTGTGTCTATCGGGGATATGTATATATTAGAAATACTGGGCTTTCTTTTGTGACTATTGGTCTTGCTTCTCTAGCTTAAATGTTCAAGGGCTTGAAGCCATGCTTCTTCTGTTATACATTGTAGATGTAACTGGTGATTTACCCTGAATAAGCTGAAACTGGGGTCACCTTACTGTACAGTTATTATTATTTTATATATATAATAATTATATATATATACACATGCACACGCACACACTCCTTTGACATTAATTTCAAAAATATCTTTCTCTCTTCTTTTTTAAGACTTCTGTCTCTACTTTTCACCATGTATTTTCTTCTCCATGCTTGTCTTATAGTTTGCCAGCATCAACCAGCCTGGGACCCAGCAATGTGCACCTGGATCCCTGGAAAAGTGGAGCAAGCCCAGTATTATCGTATTATATGTGGCCCCTGTTTCTATTTTCAAAACTCCATTCAATTCAGCAACTTTCAAATCGGCTTGAGCTTTAGAAAGTGCTGCTTTCTTTATTTGGAGGAGATGCTCCATGCCCAGCATTGCTTTCTTGTTAACCCTTAGGAATCTTTTCTCCTAATATTATATATGCTGAGGCCAGGCACAGTGGCTTACGCCTGTAATCCCAGCACTTTGGGAGGCTGAGGCGGGCGGATCACAAGGTCAGGAGATCGAGACCATCCTGGCTAACATGGTGAAACCCTGTCTCTACTAAAAATATGAGAAAATTAGCTAAGCATGGTGGCGGGTGCCTATAGTCCCAGCTACTCAGGAACCTGAGGCAGGAGAATGGCATGAACCCGGGAGGTGGAGCTTGCAGTGAGCTGAGATTGCGCCACTGCACTCCAGCCTAGGCGATAGAGTGAGACTCCATCTCAAAAAAAAAAAAAAAAAAAAAAAAGTATATATGCTGGAGCTCTCTGTTTCAACCTGCCTAAAGCTGTCTCTCCTCCAGCTGTTTCAGAGTCACACTGATCCAAGGAACAGGGATTTACTACTCTCACCTTTAACAGGAGGAAAGCTTGAAGTAGCATAACCTGATAAAGATTCCCCAACTGGGACAAAGACTCTGTTTTCTGTGCTGTTCCAGTAAGTGCCCCTCCCCAGCTAAGAAACTAAGAGGCAGAAATTCACCTATTCATCATTGTGTATCCTCTCTTGGGTAGTGGGGCAGCTGTGGTTGAAGCTTACCTCACAACCCCTCTATTATGGAGGCCACAAAAGCACGTTGAAAACTATAATGCATTATAGCAACATAGGGTACTACTGCAATTATGTTAGAAACAGCAACCCGTTAAAGAGAAAAGGTTTTTTGCATAGATCACACCCACCCCTCATTCCTCTATCACCATTTATGTGAGCTACTTTGGGACTAACTTGTTTCTTGGTGTCATTAAGAGGCTACTCATGTTATCACAAAGGGGTAAAAAGAAGACTTCAGCGTTTCAGGAGTATTCCTTTATTTTTAAAAAAATGTCTGTCTGGGCACCGTGACTCATGCCTGTACTTCCAGCACTTTGGGAGGCCAATGCAGGAGGAGCTCTTGAGCCCAAGAGTTTAAGACTAGACTGGGCAATACAGCAAGACTTCATCTCTACTAAAAAATTTAAAAAATAGCCAGGTGTGGTGGCCTATATCTGTAGTCTCAGCGACTCAGAAGGCTCAGGCAGGAGGATCGCTTGAGCCCAGGTGTTTGAGACCAGCCTGTGCAGGAATCCAGCCCGCAGACCCTGACCCAGTGATAGATGAGAGACGTACACTGACACAGATATTTTGCCTGTCAGTCTGGCTAAGGGGCTCTGCTGTTGGTCTGGAGCATTACCTCAATAAGCTAGCAAAGTTTGCATTTATTTAGTACAGATTAAATGACAAAAGTCTCGAGTAAACACCACTAGAGGGTAATTAACATTGCTCACCCCCCAAATAGAGAGCAATTATGCACCCGAGCTTGATCAAAGGTTGGTTTTAGGACTACATGAGTAAACAAGCTATTTAGATAAACTTCCCCACATTCCCTTATTATTTGCTTTTTTGCTATCAGCTGAAGGTAGAGAGGATTAGGCTGTCTTCAGCCAAATCTGTTACTGAAGTGATGTAAACCCCCACAGACTTCCAAGAAGGTTTGCTCTATTTCTTATAACTATCTTTAAAATTTTTTCCACCAGCCTGACTGAACTCCCACAAGCCTGGTCTACATAGCAAGACTTCATCTCTACAAAAAAAATTAAGAATTAGCCAGGTGTGGTGGCCCATATCTGTAGTCTCAGCTACTCAGGCAGGAGGACTGCCAGAGCCCAGGAGTTCAAGGCTGCAATGAGCCATGATCATACCACTGCACTCCAGCCTGGGTGACAGAGCAAGACCCTGCCACTAAAAAAAAAAAAAAAAACTGTGCTGAACATTGATTAATTGTAGGAGGTACATGTATATTTTTTATTATCATCTGTGCTTTTTCTCATTTAAAAATGTCTCCAGATTTTTTTTTAATTCTGTGAGCAAAACTTCATAGCTACTAGGTTAGGCTAAAACATAATTAATGTATAAGAAACAGGACCCAGTTCCATTGAATCCAAAGGTAAATTCTAAATCTCCCACATTTATCTTTTTTCTTTTAAAAATTTATTTGCTAATTTTTCTTAGCATTCCTTTCCCCCATTTATGCCAAGAATACCCAAAGTACTTATAGCAGCATCATTTATAATAGTAAGCAATTAGGATGTTAGGCACACTATCAAATGATATTCAGAATGGTAAGTCTAATGAATGAAATTGTGTCAATAAAAATGTTACATTTTAAGTGTGACATACAAAATTGGATATTATACTTTTTTTTTTTTTTTGGAAACAGAGTCTTGCTCTGTCACCCAGGCTGGAGTACAGTGGCACAACCTCAGCTCAGTGCAACCTCCATTTCCGAAGTTCAAGTGATTCTCCTGCCTCAGCCTCCCGAGTAGCCGGGATTACAGGTGTGAACCGCCACACCTGGATAATTTTTGTATTTTTGGTAGAGACGAGGTCTCACCATGTTGCCCAGGCTAGTCTCAAACTCCTGAGCGCAAGCTATCCACCCGCCTCAGCCTCCAAACATGCTAGGATTACAGGCGTGAGCCATCATGCCCAGCCTAATATATAATGTTTATGGATGCCAAAGTATGTGTCAAAAGTATAAAATCAAGTGATAGAATGGTTAATGCTGAGTGAGTAAGAGCGATTTTTATATAATGATGAACATCGAGGTAGGAGAGAAATACAATCAATAGTACATGGGGCCTCAGTGGATTGACAGTGTTTTCTCTTTTTAAAGGGAAGCAAATACGTGATAATGTTAAGATTTGAAAAAGCTGAAAGATGGATAGATGTGTGTTCCTTTATTAGTTTCTTGCTTATGTGCGTGAACAACTTCACAGTTTTTTGAATGCCATTGTTAAAACGTCATATTCCATTGTGCTGGTCATTTGAACTTTTTCACTTATTCTGTTGAAATCTTATAGAAAACAACATGCAGAGAGAATTTTGGAAGTATAAGGGAAGAGGACCCACGCAAAGTGGGGACTTGAGAGATACGAGTTACAGTTAGCAGAACAGGAAGCGAATATTCATATATTAAGAAAATTACAAAGAGGAACTCAAGTAAGTAAGTTACCTAAAATTACAATAGAGGAACTAAAAATAAGGAGACATCCATATCGGGAGGGAGGAGGGTATAAGTGAACTGAGTTCTCATCTATCAGAATAGGAAGGAAGTCCACAGATAAAGCCTGTCTGTCTGATAAATAAAGAAGTGGCGATATGACTATAGTATTTAGAGATAGGGAAGTAACCACCCAGAAGAATTTTTAAAACTGTAGCCGTTAAAAAGTCAGACTTGGTTCTAGGGTTTGAGTGGAAGGCAAAGGGGTGGGTTGGGGGTGGGATAGAGCAGCTAAGCTTTCTTACCTCTTACAATAAGCTCTTAAGCATTGTTGACATTTTTGTAAATATGTGCATGTACTGCTTTCGTTAAAAAAATGTTTTTGAAGATAACACAATAGTAAAACCATCAGACCCAAAAAAATGTTCCTTTCTTCGATAATCTGACCTAGTGCCTTTTCACTTTTTGTTTTTTGTTTTTTTTTTTTTTTTTTTTTGAGACGGAGTTTCGCTCTTGTTGCCCTGGCTGGAGTGCAATGGCGTGATCTCAGCTCACTGCAACCTCCACCTCCCGGGTTCAAGGGATTCTCCTGCCACAGCCTCCCAAGTAGCTGGGATTATAGGTGCCCACCACCATGCCTGGCTAATTTTTTGTATTTTTAGTAGAGATGGGGTTTCACCATATTGTCCAGGCTGGTCTCGAGCTCCTGACCTCAGGTGATCCACCTGCCTTGGCTTCCCAAAGTGCTAGGATTACAGGTGTGAGCCACCGCACCTGAGCCACCACACCTGGCCCTATTTACTTCTTTTTTTTTTTTTTTTTTTTTTAGTGAAAGCAAGTTTACTAAGAAAGTGGAAGAATCAAAGAATCCCTATTCACTTCTTGACCTGTATTGTATACTTTTTAGTAAATTATGTATATTTTCGTCTTTTAATTGGTATCCTAGAATGATCCTTTTTATTTCTGTTTTTCTTCCTTTTATTTTTTGCCCTCTGCAAACATTTTAGAGTTGATTTTTCTTTTTTTTTTTTTTTTTTTTTTTTTTGGAGACGGAGTCTCGCTCTGTCGCCCAGGCTGGAGTGCAGTGGCCAGATCTCAGCTCACTGCAAGCTCCGCCTCCCGGGTTTACGCCATTCTCCTGCCTCAGCCTCCGGAGTAGCTGGGACTACAGGCGCCCGCCACCTCGCCCGGCTAGTTTTTTGTATTTTTCAGTAGAGATGGGGTTTCACCGTGTTAGCCAGGATGGTCTCGATCTCCTGACCTCGTGATTCGCCCGTCTCGGCCTCCCAAAGTGCTGGGATTACAGGCTTGAGCCACCGCGCCCGGCCTAGAGTTGATTTTTCTGTACACAAGTTTGAAGACTATTCACTTATGGAAAGCTTGTTTCTGACAGACAGTTAAATGAAACAAGGGAAGCTTCTACAGTTCAAATGGGTTTAAAATATGCCTATGACAAATAGAGACAGAAAGTAGATTTGGGTTGAGGGAGGGGGATGAACAGTAACTGCTAATGTGTTGTCATCATTTTTTCTGGGGTGGGGGATGAAAACATTTTGGAATTAAAGAGTGGTAATGCTTACACATCTTTGTGAAGACACTAAAATCCACTAAATTGTATACTCTAAAGGAGTGGATTTTATGGCATGTGAAATATCTTAGCAAAAAAATTCCTATGAAAAATATTGCAAGGGAATAAATAAAAATGATAGTCATTGTGTTATAATCAGAGGATTTTTTTCTATTTTCTATTTCCCTAAAGTTTTGAGAATGTGATAATAGTTTCATAATTTAAGAAATATATTATTTATTTTATTTTTGAGACAGGGTCTCACTCTGTGGCCCATGCTGGAGTACTGTGGTGCCATCACTGCAGCCTCAACCTCCTGGGTTCAAGTGACCCTCCCACTTCAGCCTTCTGAGCAGCTGGGACCACAGGTGCATGGCACCATGCCTGGCTAATTTTTTATTTTTCATAGAGACAGGTTCTCACTGTGTTGTTCAGGCTGGTCTCGAACACCTGGGCTCAAGCAATTCTCCCACCTCAGCCTCCCAAAGTGCTGGGATTACAGGTGTGAGCCACTGTGACAGGCATAAGAAATATTTTAAAGTAACATAATTAGCTTGGATGTATGGTACCATCTTCATTTGTCCAAGTTTTCCTCTTCATTCCATAACACTTTTTATTTTCTCCTGCACTCTAATGCATATAATTGTTCATACATTAATCTGTTTTATTTATAGTTTTACCTTTGGTATTACTCTCTTTTAAAATACTGTTTTGAGACACGGTATCTTTCTGTCACCCAGGTTAGAGTGCAGTGGTGCAGTCATGGCTCACTGCAGCCTCTGCCTCCAGGACTCAAAGAGTCCTCCTACCTCAACCTCCCAAGTAGCTAGGACCATAGGTGTGTACCACCACACCCAGTTAATTTCTTTTTTTGTTTTTTCATAGAGACAGGGTCTTACTATTGTTGCCCAGGCTGGTCTCCAACTCCTAGGCTCAAGTGATCTAGCTGCCTAAGCCTCCCAAAGTGCTGGGATTACAGGTATTAGCCACTGTGCCTAGCCTGGCATTACTCTTATAAAGGGTACACCATGGTAAGGTTATAAAAACATTTCTATGAATTTGTGAATTTTGTTCCTAGTAGTTTTATACTTTGCTTTTTTTTTTTTTTTTTTTTTTTTTTTGAGACAGAGTCTTGCTCTGTCACCCAGGCTGCGGTGCAGTGGTGCGATCTCAGCTCACTGCAACCTCCACCTCCTGGGTTCAAGTGATTCTCATTCCTCAGCCTCCTGAGTAGTAGCTGGGATTACAGGTGTGTACCACCGTGCCTGGCTAATTTTTGTATTCTTAATAGAGATGGGTTTTGCCATGTTTGCCAGGCTGGTCTCGATCTCCTGGCCTCAAGAAATCCACCCACCTCGGCCTCCCAAGGTGCTGGGATTACAGACATGAGCCACCATGCCTGACCATACTTTGCTTTTTTATTAAAAAATGTTCAAATCCTTGATCTATCTGGAATGTAGCTTTGCATATGGCTTGAGAGGGAATTAATATGATTGGTCCTCATCAATGACCAGATGTCATAAACCAATTCATTTTATATTATATATTTATGTTATTTAAAATACTAAGTGGGTGTGTGTGTGTATACAAAGTCTCTCTCTAAATTTTCTAGTCTGTTCCTTTGACTTATTGCCTGTCACTAAACCAGTACCATACTGTTAGGTTTTTTGTCTAGTAGAACAAATTCCATCTCCTTGCAGTATATTTTAAAAAGCAAAAATCCCACAAATAAATAAATAAAACTTGCATCCAAATATGCTAAATGACTTGCTCGTATATCATTTGGAGATACAATTCAGAGAATAATCTCAGTCTTCTGAGTTCAGTCATTTATTCGTTCTACTTAGCAGATTTTTATTGAGCATCTACTATATAACATAGTCTGTTCCAGCTTCTAAGGATCCAGCAGTGAAGGAAACACAAAAATCTATGCCCTCATGGAGCAAACACATATTCAACATTATTATTCATTTTTAAATAGCTACATCTCTGCTAAATTTTCCATTTTTTGAGAAATAAATTTTAGTTATTAATGCAGCATAATTAGAAGAGTTGATATCTTACACTTCATATCTCACAGCTTATTTTTCTTACACATAACATTTTTTATTTGATTTATATATTTATTTATTTTGAGACTGACTCTTGCTCTGTTGCTCAGGCTGGAGTGCAGTGGTACAGTCTCAGCTCACTGAAACCTCCACCTCCTGGGTTCAAGCAATTCTCCTGCCTCAGCCTCCTGAGTAGCTGAAACTACAAGTGCACGCCACCACAGCCAGCTAATTTTTGTACGTTTAGTAGAGAAAGGGTTTCACCATGTTGTCCAGGCTAGTCTTGAACTTTTGACTTCAGATGATCCACCTGTCTCAGCCTCCCAAAGTGCTGGGATTACAGGCGTGAGCCACCATGCCTGGCCACAGTTTTTTTTTTTTTTTTAACTCTACAGTTTCATTTCTCTTTTTTTAATACAAAGTAGTCTCTTCTCTACATCCATGGTTGATTTCAAAAAACCCCTTTGTAGGAGAATTCCCTGTCAAGAGCATAAGACTTTATGAAGCAAATTAGGAAAACTGAGGCCACTATTAAACTAGAAAGAATACATATTTTCCTTAACCATTTGTTCAAATAGGACAATACATCTGGCACATATTATGTATCTGAAATTAGTAATTAATTCCCATTCACCACTTCTTGCTTTGGGAGAACTTTCTAGAACTTCTCTTTATGAAGTTTCAGCAAGACACATGATTATTTTATAACACATGATATTCATGATGAGTCTTTTTTCCCTATTAGTTCTGGTTGCTACATTTCTTGTTTTATGACTTAAATTACTTCCACTCTCTATACCCAAAATGATCCCAAGGGAACTGAGTAACTTGAGAGATGTTAAATATAATAACATGTTTGAACTCCAGAGTTAAACAGCTCTGCTTCAGACTTAGCTCCCCCACAGAAGATGTGACTTGGACAAGCAAGGTAACCTCTCTAAGTTAGGTTTCTACATCCATAAATTGATAATAATAATATGTACTTGCCTCGTAGGATTGTTGAGAAAATTAAGTGAGGTACAATGTGTCAAATTAATATCTCAGTGCTTGGCACATAATACATGTTAAATAAGTGTTAGCCAATGTTATTATTGAGATGTTTGTTAAGACCATTTCACTACAAAGAACAGTGGTTCATCTGGGTGATGGGAGCAGGGGTATCATGACGGTATTTATGGAAATGAGGACTTTAAGAATCTTCTGACGTATCAAGAAAAGCTGTCGAGCTGGGCCTCTTGGACTCTGGAAGTCACTCAGGAACTAGAAGCATCCAGTGGAGGAGTCACCGGTCTGAGTCATCTTCTTGCTGCCTTGGCAAGTTCAGGGATCCCATAGATGCAGTGACTCAGCATCCCTCCATCTGTACTGCTACCATTCCCATTTCTACTAATTTTTCAACTCTCCTATAAATACCTTTTGACTTTGGCTTACCTATAGCTTCTGCTTGTTCATAACTGCTCACTCATCCTTTCTGATAACTCAAAACTTCAACTTATTCACAATTTGTCAGTTCCACATGAATTTTCTAGGTAATAATGACTGTTTGACTCAATAGTATCCTTATTAAAACAGAGGTTCTATGCTAAACCTTCTCGTGGGCCATAAACCCATAGAAAACTTGATGGCCTTTGGATCATGAGCACATTGCTGATTCTAGTCAGCTGAGCTGGGAGAACTGGGGGCTGAGGGGTTCTGGAAGCTGGGTAGAGAACGTGGCATAGAACATGGCAACCTTCTTAGTAGGACCTGCAGGGTCCGCAGTTCCCCCAGAAATGGGCTGTGTGATGACTGGTTTGTCTGTAAACTACACTTTAGGTAAATTATATCTCATCTATTCAACATAGCCAAAAAGAAATATCTCACTCCTCCTCCATTTATAGTTATTTTATTACTTCGGTTGGTTTTGAAGGACAGTAACCTAACTTGAACTAACTTGGAGAAAAAGAGAAATTTATTGGCTCACAGGATCCAGGAAAGGTTTAAAAAGTTGATGTCCAAGTCCAGTCTTCCCATATAACTTTGTTTCTTATTTTATTTTATTTTTACTTTTACTTTTCATTATTTTTTTTGAGACGGAGTCTCACTCTGTTCCCCAGACTGAAGTGCAATGGCGCGATCTCAGCTCACTGCAACCTCCACCTCCCGGGTTCAAGTGATTCTCCTGCCTCAGCCTTCTGAGTAGCTGTGATTACAGGTGCGTGCCACCATGCCTGGCTAATTTTTGTATTTTTAGTAAAGATGGGGTTTCACCATGTCGGTCAGGATGGTCTCGAACTCCTGACCTCATGATCCACCTGCCTCAGCCTCCCAAAGTGCTGGGATTACAGTCGTGAACCACTGCGCCCAGCCTGTTTCTTGTTTTAAAATTAAACCCTATTTCCTTTGTTTTCTGATCCCCATAAACTGGGACTCCAAGTTTGAATGATCTAATGCTCTCTCAGTGACCTGTTTCTCACTTACATAACACTTGGCCCATATGTGTATGGTTCATTTTTAGCTCCTCCAGGTTTCCTTCAAACTCCTTTTACTCCCTCACATTCTTCATGTTTTACTTTCTTTAATCTTAGGATTCATATTACTTCCCCTTCCTGTATTCTGTCTCCAGTAGCTGAGGTATCTCCATAGTACTTCTCATTTCCTTTTAGTTTCATTCCATTCGCTTCCCTAAAGTTCTCTCCTGCTTCTTCCTTGCCTCTTTCTCATTGAGCTCATGAAGTTCTTTCCACTGTCTCAAGACAAAGGTATCCCTGTTGGAGTAAGTAATCTTGATTTTCTTTCCTCAGCAAAAGTTCATGTTGGGGATCCCTGGTGCATTTTTTTTTTTTTTTTTCTGGTCGCCCAGGCTGGAGTGCAGTGGTGCGATCTCGGCTCACTGCAAGCTCTGCCTCCCGTTTCACGCCATTCTCCTGCCTCAGCCTCTCGAGTAGCTGGGACTTACAGGCGCCCACCACCACGCCCGGCTGATTTTTTGTATTTTTAGTAGAGACGGGGTTTCATTGTGTTAGCCAGGATGGTCTCGATCTCCTGATCTCACAATCCACCCACCTCGGCCTCCCAAAGTGCTGGGATTACAGGCGTGAGCCACCGTGCCCGGCCACTTTTTCTTATCCTCTTATTGCTATCTCCACTATTTCCTGAAATTCATCTTCTTGTTTTTATCCAATCTCTTCTATTGCTTCCTTTATCCCCTCTCTCTCTTATAGAATTAGTTAATTCCCTGTATTCAAAAGAGTAAATGTTACCAGATATTTCCCGTATTGCTTTGATAGGGCTGCTGTAATGGAGTACCACAGACTGGGTGACTTAAACAACAGAAGTTTTTCTCACAATTCTGAAGGCTATAATCCAAGGCCAATGTGTCCACAAGGTTCATCTCTTTTGAGGCCTCTCTTGGGGTTGTACATGGCCATCTTCACCCTGTATCCTCACAGGGTCTTTCCTCTCTGTGTGTCTGTCTTAATTTGTGCTTTTCATGAGGACACCAGTCATATTAGATGAGGCCCACGCTAATGACTTCATTTTAACCTAATTGTCCCTTTATAGACCCTGTCTTTGTTTGTGCTGCTTTAACAGAATACCACAGACTGGACAATTTGTTTAAGAAAAAAAAAGAAAGAAAGAAAGAAGGAAAGAAAAAACCAGAAACTTATTTTTACCAGTCTGGAGACTGGGCCAAGGTCAAGATCAAGGCACAGGCAGGTTCATTTTCTGGTAAGGGTCCTATCTCTGCTTCCAAGATGGCGCTTTGGCTGCCATGACCTCCAGAGGAGAAGAATGTTGTGTCCTCACGGGGCAGAAGGCAGAAGGACGAAAAGGGACAAACTCCCTTCATCAAGCCCTTTTATGAGGGTACCTCATTCCGTTCATGAGGAAGGAGACTCGTGGCCTAATCACCTCTTAAAAGTCCCACCTCTTAATACGATAACATTGGCAACACTTAAATTTTGGAAAGGACACACTCAAACCATAGCAGATTTTATCTCAAAATATACAAAAGGCAATCACATTTGGCATACTAGGGGTTAGGACTTCAACATCTAAATTTGGAGGGGGGGGACATTTTCAGCCCATTCCATTGCCTATGCTTTAAAATCCAGATCAAAATTTTACTTCTTACCAGGCACAGAGGCACACACCTACAATCCCAGGCTACTTAGGAGGCTGAAGCAGGAGGACTGCTTGAGCCTAGGAGTTCACCTCCAGTCTCAGCAATATAGTGAGACTGTGTCTCTTTAAAAAAATTTTTTTCTTTAATTTCTTTTCTTCTTCTCCAGGAAGTTTCCTGATCTGAAGAGCTCACTGTGATTTGGTCCTTATAGAACTTGTATCGAAGTTTTTATCCTCATCATTCATTGGTAGTCAGCCTCTTGTTTTGCCATATTAACTTATTATGAGTGATTTGTGTTGTTAATTTCTTATGTTCTACTTTATCTACCAAATAAGATGAGATGAAAATAAACCACACCTTCCACTTTCCAAATCTCCATAGTATGTGATACAGCACTTTGCTCGTTGTATATTCTCAATACACAATTTTTTTTTTTTTTTTTTTTTTTTTTTTGAGACGGAGTCTCACTGTGTCGCCCAGGCTGGAGTGCAGTGGCTCGCTCTCGGCTCACTGCAAGCTCCGCCTCCCGGGTTCACGACATTCTCCTGCCTCAGCCTCCGAGTAGCTGGGACTACAGGCGCCGCCACCACGCCCGGCTAATTTTTTGTATTTTTAGTAGAGACGGGGTTTCACCATGTTAGCCAGGATGGTCTCAGTCTCCTGACCTCGTGATCCACCCGCCTTGGCCTCCCCAAGTGCTGGGATTACAGGCTTGAGCCACCGCGCCCGGCCTCTCAATACACAATTTTAATAATTTAGTCAATGTTCTGCCACTTCAGATTATCCTAAGTTGAAGCCGTATGAAAGCTGTTCACCCATTAATTGTTTTCAGTCAGTCAATTCCTTAAAAATGTGTTCTTTTTGAAAAGGGTCCTATTCAGTCAGATTAACAAGAATTCAGTTTGGTGAAATCAGAGCAGTTGTGGACCATGTTTGAGGTTGACCCTATTTAGGTCAAAACCAGCAGAAATTAGTGGTAAGGCTTCGATGAGGTCAGTTCAGGAAGAGGTTTTTAATAGGATAAGGGTAAGAAGGAAGGTGATGGAGTTCATTCAGTTGGCAAGAGGAATTTTGAGTACAGGACACCCCCGAGCTGCAAGTCAGGCAGAGGGACACTGCAGATCCTACTCAAGTCTGTGGCAGGGGAAGGAAGCATCTGCTCGGAGGACAGCGCCCCAGGTGAGTCTGATGGGGGAAGCATCCGCTCGGAGGACAGCGCCCCGGGTGAGTCTGATGGGGGAAGCATCCGCTCGGAGGACAGTGCCCCGGGTGAGTCTGATGGGGGAAGCATCCGCTCGGAGGACAGCGCCCCGGGTGAGTCTGAGAGAGAAACGCTGCCTCATTACTCAGCGGGTGCAGGAGCCCTTTTTACTGACTGCTGCATTGTCAGGATCCGCAGCTGGTCTATGGACAAGATTTTATCTTCCTACCTGGAGAAAAACCCTCCTGACCCAACGAGTGTGGCCTTGCAGATGTCCTCAGTTTCCACTTCACCAGAGACTGCTTCCCCCACTGGTGCCTTAGTCCCCTACCAATTGGGTCTTGAAACATCTCTCCAGTATTCCTAAGTGGTCCTCAAAGAACACGGGGCTTGAGGCCTTTCTCATGTAGCCACATGCGCATCACTAACCATGCCCTCTCACAAAGCAGCACATAACTTACTCTTTCTCAACAGGACCCTTACTCCTCATCACCTTCCTTTCTCAAACATGGTCATCCAAAATTACATCTACAGTCAAGGATTATTAAATATTCACCGTTTGTGGGGCACAGTGGTAACTAACTTCAGAAACGTTTTTCTTTGACTGCAACAATTTGCTGACGTGTAGTACATTGCTTTTCTATTGCTGCATGACAGATTATTACACACATAGTGGCTTAAAACAAATGTGTTCTCTCACTGTTTCTGTGGGTCAGGTGCGCAGGTGTGGGTTACCTGGGTCCTCTGCTCTGGGTCTCACCAGCTCAGACATGGAGTTGTAAACTGGAGCCATGACCTCATCTGAGGCTCAGGGTCCTCTTCCAGGTGCACTGGTAGTTGGCACAGATCATTTCCTTGCAGTACATTGATTGCTATTGTCTAAATGTATATGTTGAAATTCTAACTCCCAAAGCGATGTTATTAAAAGGCGGGACCTTTGGGACGTGAGTAGGTCTTGAGGGTGGAATTAGTGCCCTTATAAAAGAGTCCATAGAGAGCTTGTTTGCCCTTTTTGCCCTTTTGTAAAGAGAAGGGGCCTGTCTATGAAGAGTGGGCTCTCACCAGACACTGAGTCAGCAGGCACCTTGATCTTTGCTGTCGCAACCTCCAGAACTGTGAGAAATAAATTTCTGTTGTTTCTAGATTGACCAGACTAAGGTGTTTTGTCATAGCAGCACAGTCAGACTAAGACAGTGACCAAGGTCATTGCTAACTCTTGCTAACTCTCAGTCAGGGACTGCTTTCAGCTCTAAGAGGTCACCCTCAGCTTCTTACCATGTGGCTCCTGTAGCTACTCATACCTCTTCTCAAGGACTGTTTGATTTCTTCTATGCCAGCAGAGTCTCTCTGAGTCTTCACCTTCAAGAAAGTTACCTTCTTCTTATTTTTATTTTTATTTTTTGAGACAGAGTTTCACTCTGTTGCCCAGGCTGGAGTGCAGTATACAGTCACAGCTCACTGCTGCCTTGACCTCCTAGGCTCAAGCAATCCTCCCACCTCAGCCTCTTAGTAGCTGGGACTAGAGGCACACACTGCCACACCCTGCTAATTTTTAAATATTTTTCTGTGGAGTTGGAGTCTCTCCATTTTGCCCAGGCTGGTCTTGAACCCCTGGGCTCAAGCAATCCTCCTGCCCTGGCCTCCTAAGGTGCTGGGATTACAGGTGTGAGCCACCATGCCTGGCCAAAAGTTATCTTCTAAAAGTTAGGCTCACCTAGGATTATCTCTTTTGATGAACTCCAGCATAACTAATTAATAACCTAATTGCATTACTTCCATCTATCAAAGTTCACCATAATCCTCACAGCCCTCATGAAGTCCTTTTGATTAACAACCCCTGATATTGACCAAAACTAACCCTCCTAGCTCCCAAGTATTCCAAACCATCTATCCGTTAAATATATACAAGACACACTGTGTATCAAAAACTAGTGTTCTGTGTCTATGCTAGAAATATATTGACTGCTTTGTGGGACTGGCCAATGGTGTCAAAAAACCTAAAGAATATTTTGTCCCCAGGAAAGCCTAAACATGATTAGAAACAGAACACTGAAAGCTTCATTTGTTTCTACCCCCTCCAAAGGCTACAATCAATATTATGCCCTTAGACCAAAAGGTAAACTACGTTGGAAAACTAAAGTGTCTTTTGGGGATTGAGTCAACAAGAGATGTAGTATCATTGTGATCCCAAACTCCAGGCCAGGCTAAAAGTATCCAGACCAGTGGTCTGGGAGAAGCTTTGCTTTCTAATGCAGAGGGTCTCAAACTTGAGTCCATCAGATCCCTCGGGGGCTGTATCCCTAAGCGTCTTCCCCAGAGTTTCTCTTCAGTAGGTCTAGGGTGGAGCCTGAGAACTGCATTCCTAACAAGTTGCCAGGTGAAGCTGTTGCTGTTGGGGCTGAACCACACTGATAACCACTGTTCAGGAGGGAAGAACCAGTGGACAGAAGGTACAGAAAAGTTAGGTTTAGCTCAAGATCTGGTGGACTCTTTCTTTAAAGCAGCTACTATTCTTCAACAGTAGAACAGGCTCTTTCCTAAAATGAGTTTTCTATTATTGGACATAAGCAGACATTGAATAATTGCTCACTGGGGGATATTATAAAAATGATTGCTGCAATAGACAGTAGTGTCCTGAGAACAAGAAGCTGGGATTAATCTGGGAAAATTCATGCAGCAGAGGCACATGGAGTCCTACTAGGGCACACCATCAGGAAAAGAAGTGTAGATGCCACATGAAATATCCTTGGTATTACCTGGGAGGGAATTTAAAATTTCACCAATGATAGATGTGAAGTTAAAGTGGTAATTAGGAAGCAATGATTAGAGCAGGGCCAGGAATAACCAGACCTGTATCATTCTAGAAAGGATTATGTGGTTCATAGCTGAAGGGTGAGTAGAAATAAAAAATCAGAGCAGAAGGAAGGAAACCAAGGCATTCCGGGACGGTAATCCACAAGAGCTGGGCGTTCCATACAGTGTCCCTACGGCACAAGTCTGGTCAGTTGTTTCTAGATTGAAAGAACAGGTGGAGGATGGGGTGGCAAAGCAGGATCCCTAAAGGAGAGGAATTAAGCAAAACAACAAGTTGCACTAGAATCGCTTCTCAAATCTGGCTGATCATCAGAGTCACCAAAGGGTAGCTTTTAACAACTGCTCATCTCTGAATCCCATTGAATTCAAAATTAGCAGTGGAGGGTCACAAGTAGCTAGAGAAAGATAGGAATCTGTAATTCCCAGGCACTGCCCAGTTTGTAATTCATTAGCCCTGATGATCTCTACCACTGATGCCTAGTAGTTACACCTAAAGCTGTTTGGCAATAGAAGATTTGGGCCTTTGGGGTATTTCATATAAGCAATCCCTTCCAGTCCTCTTAATAAAAACAAAATCATCTTTCCGAGTAGGCCACTTCAAATGAAACAGAGCACATCCACTTTTACATTTGTTTTCTCTATATTGAACTACAATATAGTAATTTTATCATATTTTCATTAAAAATTTTTAAAAGACTTCTGCTTTTATAACAAATGGTTTAAAAACCATCAGATAGTTTTAGAAGGAGAGCCAGGCTTTGAAGACAGTTGTAGAAGGAGGGCCAGAATTTGAATCCCAGCACTACCACTTAACTTGCAGTAACCTTGGGTGAGTTGTGTAATTTTTCTGAGTCTCACTTTCCTTATCAGTATATTGTGGGAAATGATGCCAGCCTTGGAAGTGGTTATGCTCTCCTTGAGGTCATTGTTGTATTCCCAGTTCCTGGTACCTCGTAGTTGCTCATAGCACATTTGCTGAATGAGCTAATAGCTTATCTGTAACTAACACAGCCTCTGCTTAAGAAAAGGGTGTTAGTGTTAGGTTTACTGCAAGCTTTCCTTTTCCTGTTTTTTTTTTTATAATTTTTTTTTTATTTTGTTCATCATGCTGAAATACTACACATGCTTGTACTGCAGATTTCCCAAAAAGATACACTGGGGAGGGTGTTGGGATTTAGCAGGGTAAAGTTGAGAGATGGTCAAAGGGGACTTCATTTTGACCTATAAATTTTGTAACTATTTCAAGGAAAATTTATTTGTGTATTATTTATTCAATTAGAAAAAAATAGAAAAATTGTAAAAGTAAACTATAAAACCTCCCTTATATCACCCCATGAAAGCTCTGCTTAGGAGTTCATCTTTGATTTTTCACTTATAATTCTGCCCCCCAAGACACACACACCCATAATAGGCAGCCCACTTTCCATCTAATTAACGTATTTTCCTTCCATTGTACAAGCTGCCCTGGATTGCATAACCTGTTTCTGCTGGAGAAATATGTACATCTCTTCTTTTTTAGCAGCTGCCTCACCCTCTTTCATCTAAACCCTACATCTTATCATGTTCAGAACCATTTCGATTAATTTATTTAAGCCTCTTATCTTATCTCATTGTGAAAGCCTCTGCTTACCACATCTCTTTTTCTCAGTAGTACACACGCTGAGTTTAATACAGCCTGGGCACAGAGTGGCCTCTTAACCCTTTGCTGCCCCAAGCTCCCTTTTTGACAGCTGTCCGTCCAGAATTCTCTGCCTGGCTGTCAGGACCCTTTGGAATGGCGTCATTTGACCTAGTACTTTCTTGCACCCAGAGGTAGACTCCTCCGCTCCTCTAGTGAATGATAAACTTCCTGTGAGTGAGGCCCGAGGCTTTAAACTGTTTATGTCTCTTTTGTCCAACAGTGCCCCTTGGTCATATTGGAAAGCCTCCTACTGCACGAGTGAAACTGGAGTTTTGATCTTGTATTAAAAAAAATTCATTTAGTCTGTACTTTTTGTCTCCGGTGAATAGAAGTTGCAACCAAGAAGCAATCTGTCATTTTTGAAACAAGTAAATGGTCTATTATTTTTCAAGGTTATCTCTAACCTCTGATAAAAATGTTTAAATGTTAAGGTTTCAGCTTTTTTTGGCCGTGTACTTAAACCTGTACTGAATTCTGCTCTGGGGCACCCTTTGGAGTTTTCCCTGTATGAATGTGACTGAAGACATCTTTAACTTCTCCATTGGCTGTAGTAGAATATATTGATTTTATAGTTTCTTTTCACTGACAACCAAATCATTTGTTGGAAATATATTATTGGAGAAATTTCAATATCTTATCAAGAGATTTTGTTTTGTTTTTTGGAATGAGGGGGATATTAGTTAGTAAAGACCATTGCCTTTGGAATTAAACCTGGGTTTGAATCTTGGATTTGTCATTTAGTAGTTGTGACTTTGGAATACTAATTTCACTTTTCTTTTTTTTTTTTTTTTTTAAGATGGAGTCTCACTCTGTCACCCAGGCTGGAGTGCAATGGAACGATCTCGGCTCACTGCAACCTCCGCTTCCCGGGTTCAAGCGGTTCTCCTGCCTCAGTCTCCTGAGTAGCTGGGACTACAGGACCGCGCCACCATGCCTGGCTAATTTTTGTATTTTTCAGTAGAAACGGGGTTTCACCATATTGGCCAGACTGGTCTCGAACTCCTGACTTCGTGATCCACCCACCTCAGCCTCTCAAAGTGTTGGGATTACAGGTGTGAGCCCCCGCAGCCGGCCCTTATTTCACTTTTCTAAGCCTCATTTTCTCATCTCTAAAATTAAGATAAAAAGAAAAAACTGCCCATATATGACTATTGTAAGGATTGAATGAAAAAATGATATTAAGGACAGACCACAAAACAAAAATGAGGTATTCTCTTCCTGCTTTTACTATATGTACATATATCTCTGTGTGTGTGTGTGTGTGTGTGTGTGTGTGTGTGTGTATTCCTTTACCATCTCTATATTTCACTATGCAAACCATGGTGATCGATGTGATAAAGCAGTACCTGCAAGAAGTTCCTAGGAAGCTATAGTTACATATGTAACAAAGGAGGACTACACATAATTAGAATATCAAGGTACAAAACTGCCGACTGAAGATCATTGGTTGTCAGCCTGCTTTCAGCCAGGACACACCTGAGGAATGGTGATTCACAAGGACACACTCCCCTGTTAAGCCTGGTTTCTGGTGTGTCAACACCTGCCCTGTTATTCTTACTCACCAGGACTGAATGTGAGTAAGTGTAGTGTTAGGGTAGCAGTAGCTCTCAAATCAGTCTTTAAAAAGAAAATTACATTATTAGCAAATCTCATCACTTTCACTGCTAGTAGGCACAAATGATTTGACTGATGTTAAGAAACTGTCAGAAAAGGGCAATAAACTAAAATGTCTGCAAGGCCAGGCTGATAAATTAGTGAAGTGAACTGAATATGAGAACCCAAAGGAAGCCATTAGGAAGACCTTGGTGCACAAGAGCACATGTACACACACAAACACACACACACCCACACACCTCTAAACGTGCACATGCTCTTCAGCTCCAGCAAATCACAGGACCAGCAATGCCAGCTCCTCTAGCATCCCAAAAATAGCCAGAAATGTGGAATTTTATGTGAAATCTCTGGATTTTATTTAAAACATTTTAAAACAGTACAAGACAAGTCAAACATGTTCACCATTTACAAGACCTATGGGCTATTTATTAGTCTGTAACTAAACTTCTTCAGACCAAATGTCTTTGATTCCATACTCTTGTCAATAAAATCCCTGAGCATGCATTAGAATATAATTTATAAATTATAAGCATGTACTCAAAATCTATAAATTAAATATTAATAATGCCTTTTTTCTCTTAGGAAGAAACCAAACATAAATATTTTGATGCTTTTGCAGTTCATAAGCATGATGATTAGGTGTTCACATTCAAGTGTGGGATGTGCCATCCTCAAACCTTGCCACAATGTCAGCACTTTGCCCATCTGACATGAAAAGAAATCGTAGGTAAATAGTTCTCACATTTCCCTTCTACACTCTCCACTCTCATGGATGCCTGTGGGTGTGCAACGCTGTGGAGACCACCACTTGGACCCTGAAAGCTGTAGGGATTGGAAGACGGGGACCTAAAGAAGTAAAAGTTAGTTCATTTCTCCTGCTCTTCCACTCCTGACAAGTTCTCAATTCCTCTCCCAAAGCAGCCACTATAAAGAGTTGCTTTTTTTTTCCTTTCGCTGTGTATTTTTTGTTTTTATTAATTTATTCTAAAGAAACAGATTAGTAGTTACTGTGCACCAGACCCTGTTTTCGGCACTTGGGGACAAATATGACAAATAAGGCTGCCCACATGGGACTTTACATTCTGTTAGGGGAAACGGCTAATAAAAAACTAAATATTAAATAAGGCCAGGCATGGTGGTGCACATCTGTAATCCCAACATTTTGGGAGGCCATAGCGGGTGAATCACTTGATCCCAGGAGTTTTAGACCAGCCTGGGCATAAAAACAAGACCTCATCCTTACTTTAAAAAAAAAAAGGAAGGCCAGTAACAGCAACAATAGCAGTGATTCCCTTTCTTGTGTTTGTGTTCCTTTGCTCTGTGACTCTGAGTGTACTTTCTACTTTGGCTCTGACCTTGACCATGTGACTTGCTTTGACCAATGAAATATGACACAGTAGAGGCTTGAAGAGTCCTTGTGGTTTGGGCTCTTGGACCTCTGCTGTCATGTGATGAACTAGGCTCACCTTCTTGATGAGGAGAGAAGCATAGTCCAGTCATCCCATCACCGCAGCCAACACCGAGACACGTGTCAGGCATTTGACTGAGGCCATCTGGAACCAGTCAGCCCCAGCTAAACTGCCAGCTGACCACAGATGCATGAGTGAGCCTAGCTAAGATCAGCCAGAAGAACCGCCTAGCAAAATTATGAACTAAATAGATGGTTGTTTTAAGCCATTGCGTTTTGAGTTGGTTTGTTATGCAGCACAAAATAATTGATACAAGCTGCAGCATGAACCAGATACCATGCTGGGATCTCTCTTTACCATCATCCTAGGGCTGTCCTCTGCTTTTTCTTGTATTGGATCTCATATTTCTAGTAATCCATATCTTCCTCTTGCTTGGTTTCCTTCAGTGACTTCCCAAGAAAGAGTACATGAGCAGTAAATTAATTGTATGAAACCTTGCATGTCTGAAAATGTCTTTTTTAAAAATTTTTTTCGATTCTTGTGTTTAAGTGCTAGTTTGGTTGGGAGTAGAATTCTAGGTCATTAACTATTTTCTCTTAACATTTTGAAAACCTTTCTCCATTGCTTTGTAGCCAATACTCCTGTTCACAAGTTAAAAGTCTATGCCAAAAGATGATGAGATCACCACTTAGTATCTGAAATAAAAGGACAAAGCTGAATTTACTCCTTGCTCCAGTGAGAGCGATGATGCTCAGAAACAGTCTTTCCACACAGAGCAGACTACGAGAGTTTTGAGGAAGCATGATGAGTTCAGGGAGTTCAGAGACTGCAGTAAGATGTTATCATTTGCAGAATCACAATTCCTTAGGGGAAACTTCGTTGATTGTTCACCACTCAAAGGTGTTTTTACAGGAGTGAGTTCATCTACCACTGGCTGTTTTTCAGAAACAAAGACCTGATCTGATGAGTTGGCTTGTAAAAGTGTGTACATTGAGAGGAATTGTGTTGATTGATTACATGGGTTTAAAACTAGTTTTTGATAGCTACTTCTTATTATGACTACAGAACAATTGCCTTTCCCTAAGTTTTGGGGAACATTTTTATTCTCATAAATTGCTGATCCTGTGTATATGACCTGTATATTTTTCCCCTTTCTACAATCTTGCAGGATCTTCTCTTTGCCTTCAATGCTTGAAATTTCACAATGTGTGCATTAGCCTAAGACTGTATTCACTTAATACATTTTTCTGTCTGGAAATTCAGATTATTAACTTCTCTTCATTTTTTTTCTTTTGGGTGCTCTATTAGTCCATTTTCCTGCTGCTGATAAAGACGTACTCAAGACTGGGCAATTCATAAAAGACAGAGGTTTAATTGGACTTACGGTCCACATGGCTGAGGAGGCCTCACAATCATGGCTGAAGGTGAGGAGGAGCAAGTCACATCTTACATGGATGGCAACAGGTGAAAAAAAAAGAGCTTGTGCAGAGAAACTCCCATTTTTTAAAACCATCAGATCTCGTGAGATCCATTCACTATCACAAGAACAGCATGAGAAAGACCCATCCCCATGATTCAGCATCTCCCACTGGCTCCCTCCCACAACACATAGGAATTATGGGAGCTACAAGATGAGATTTGGGTGTAGACACAGAGCCAGACCATGTCAGACGCTAACACCCTTGACCAATTTCCTAATTGTCTTACATTTGTATCTCCTATTTTCCATCCCCTTTTCTTTTTGCTGGAAAAACTCTCCACTTTATATTCTGACCTTTCTATTTAAAATATTAATTTCTAGTCGGGTGGATTGGCTCACATCTATTATCCCAGCACTTTGGGAGGCTGTGGCTGTAGGATCACTTGAGCTCACGACTTTGACACCAACTAAGGCAACATAGTGAGACTCATTTCTACAAAACATAAAAAAAATTAGGCGGGCATAGTGGCATGTACTTGTAGTCCCAGCTACTCAGAGAGCTTAGGTGGGAGGATTGCTTAAATCCAGGAGGTCCAGGCTGCAGTGAGCTATGATCATGCCATTGCACTCCAGCCTGGGTAACTGAGAAGGATCCTGTCTCAAAAAAAGAAACAAAGAAAGAAAATAAAATATTCCTTTCCGCTATGTATTTAATTTTCAAGACCTTCTGTATGTGTTTTGTTCCATTTATTTATTTACTTGTTTATTTTTGCATAGAATTCTTTTCTTGTTTTGTGGTTATAGTAGCTTCTCTTTGTGAGATGTTTGACTTTTATTTTATCTTTATTTCGTTGACATTACTTTTTTTTCTTTATTCATTTTCTATCTTCCGAGTTAAAGGCTTTCCTCACATATCTTATCATCTTTGTAACTGATAATATTTAAGGGTGAGATGCTGAAACACTGGCTGGAAGCCCTGAGAATATGAGAGCTGGGCTGGTCTGATGTGGGTTTCACTGTAAGAGCATCAGGGTGGGCTGGGTCTACTGAGGGAACTTCTGATGTCAATATCTTTCCAAGGTCAGGTCTTTCATAATGGACCAAGCATATTTCCCAGAAAAGACTCCATGTCCTGCCTGGAGGGTAAAGGTCTAACTTTCAGTGTTCTTGGCCCAGAGAAGGAAAAGATGGATATGGTATGGGTATCCCAGAAGCTAATATGCATAAATTCACTTAATCCTCTATTTTTAGTACAGTTCTCTCACACTCAACTGCACTGGTGTTCTTCTAGTGTAGAACCATCTATTTTACTCCATTCTGAAAATAAGCTATCACTCTTTTGCCAGTTAAGGAAGGTGCAGTCTCTGGGATGCTACACAGATCTGGGGAGAAGGCTAGGGATCCAATCCAATTCCTCCTAAAGAATACTTCCAAACAATCCTCCTTATTTAGCCCATAACCCTTTTACCCTCACTTCTTCAGGGACCTGCTGCCATTAGTTTCCAAGTCTTCAGATATGCTATAAATCAGATTAGTTTTTAGTTTTCTCTTCTGCCTGATGGGATTTAAACTTCTCAAATCTGCTCATTCTATCACTATGTATTCATCTGTTTTCCAGCTTCCAAAATTGTCCCTTCTTCAGCTCTCGCCATCTATTGGGTTTAAGCCTTAAAATATCTATTTACTGGTAGTTTAACTGGGATTCCTGGAAGTCAACAACATAAAAGTGTATGTTAATCTCCTACCTTTACACAAAGCTTGCTTTTCATTTTCCATTTATGGAAAGTGTGTTAATGGCTTCATAATTGAATCTAGCTTATAATTTATTTGTGATACATCTAAAACTGGTTAATGAAAGATGGCTTCAATTATAGTAGGCTTAAAGCAATGTCTTTCTCCTTAAAAATATAGAAAAGAGAAAGCAATTCAGCACTAACCCAGTGAAGGGGGATACAGATAAGTCAAGATTTGTGTATGGGGGATGGGCACGGTGGATCATGCCTATAATCCTAGCACTTTGGGATGCCAACGTGGGTGGATCAACTGAGGTCAGGATTTCAAGACCAGCCTAGCCAACATGGTGAAACTCTGTCTCTACTAAAAATACAAAAATTAGCCGGGTATGGTGGCACATGCCTGTAATCCCAGCTACTCAGGAGACTGAGGCATGAGAATCACTTGAACCTGGGGGCGGAGGTGGCAGTGAGCCCAGATCACACCACTGTACTCCAGCCTGGGCGATAGAGCGAGACTCTGTCTCAGAAACAAAAACAAAAGTTAAACAAAAGATTTGTGTATGGGAATATTCTTTCCATGCGTTTGTATGCCCTTGCTAAAATGCAGGTTGCATAACAGCCTTAATAAGAAAATCCCTAAGCCTGTGTAAACTTGTGGGAGGGGTGTAGTCACGCATAGTCTCACACTGAAATCTGCCAAGGCAGTGAATACTATAGAATTCACAACTTCAGTTTTCATTCTGCCCCACAACTCAGAGCTGGAAACATGTGCTTATGAATCTTTGTCAAGTTAATCACTTTTTCCTTTTGCACCAAAAATTTACAACAGACTTCTTAACAACTGTCGCTAGCGTAATCTGTTTACTAATCATATGATAAATCACACTTGAGGTAAGTTACTGTTGTTCTGCAAGTTCCTGCTACTCTGTTAATTGCCGTCATTTTTTTCCAGAGTTGTGCTCTCCCGCAGCCTTTTGGGGATGGCTGGCTTCCATACCCAGAATCCATCACACCGCGACACTGAAAAAACAAAAATAAACAGGAAAGTAAGTAGAATCAGGTATTTCATCTCTTTGTGAAATGTCTTCTCATTCTCGGCCTGAAACCATTATTTACCTTCCCAACCTTAAGAAAATCTTTCCTGCATTCTGCCACTTCTTGAAAGTTACCTTTGATCTTCCGGCGGTCTTCTCTCACTTCCACTCTCTTTCAGCCCTGGCGGCATTTGTGAAGATGGCTCAGACCCTCTTTACTGACAGATAACTTATAAAACAACTTACACATCATGAGCCCCCGTAGACAAACTTCATTTCCCACCTCGAACAAACCCAAAGCTTTCCTCCTTTAACTATATCCTAATTGGTAATAACAAAAGCATATATTGAACAATGACTTACATATTGTGCTAAGAACTTTACATATATTAACTCTTTTCACCATCACAGTGACACTATGAAATACAATCTATTGTTATACCCATTTTTATAAATAAAAAAATAGAATCCAGAGAGTTTATGTAATCTGCTCAAGGAAAAACATTGGTCAGTGGCATGCCGTTTGGTAATTGGTACCACCAACCGTGAAGTCAGTTGTCCACACCAGAAACCTAATAATCAGGATTAATTGTTTTCTTTCCCTTTCTCTCCACATTCTTACCATCTCAGGCCAAGCTACCACCATGTCTCACTATTCTCCATATAAATGACATATGAATTTGATAAATCCATAATCATAATGAGAGATTTTTTAAAATCTCTCTTTTTTTTTTTTTTTTTTTTTTGAGATGGAGTTTCACTCTTGTTGCCCAGACTGGAGTGCAATGGTGCTATCTGGGCTGACTGCAACCTCTGCCTCCCAGGTTCAAGCGATTCTCCTGCCTCAGCCTCCTGAGTAGCTGGGATTACAGGCATGCGCCTCCACACCCGACTAATGTTGTATTTTTAGTAGAGACGGGGTTTCTCCATGTTGGTCAGGCTGGTCTCAAACTTCTGACCTCAGGTGATCTGCCTGCCTCGGACTCCCAAAGTGCTGGGATTATAGGCATGAGCCACTGAGCCCGGCTGGTAAGAACCTCTTTCAAAAACTGACTTCATGCAGACAAAATAGTCATATGACTCAAAAAGATTTATTTTTTATTGTGCAAATAACACAATTAATGATCCAAATCTTATGGAAATATGTGGAACACTACACACACACACACACACATACACACACACAAATAAAGAATACACTACAACACTTAGTACATTTACAAAAATTGGCTGGGCGTGGTGGCTCACACCTGTAATTCCAGCACTTTGGGAGGCCGAGGCAGGCGGACCACTTGAGGTCAGGCGTTTGAGACCAGCCTAGCCAACATGGTGAAACCTCACCTCGACTAAAAACAAAAAATTAGCCAGGAGTGGTGGCACATGCCTGTAGTCCCAGCTACTTAGGAGGCTGAGGCAGGAGAATAGCTTAACCGGGGAGGTGGAGGTTGCAGTGAGCCGAGATTGCACCATTGCATTCCAGCCTGGGTGACAGAGCAAGACTCCATCTCAAACAAAAAAAAAAATTTTTTTTTACAAAAATGGACTATGTCTTATGTCTTAAAGTGAGTCAACAAACACCACAGTCATTATTATATAAATCACATTCCCTGATCACAATATAATAGAGTTACAAATCAGGAACAAAAAGATAGTTAATCCCTCTGAGCATTAACTCTTCTTTACTCTTCTCTATAAAAAGGAACTAGCATTTTCCAGCTCCCATGGTCGCTGGCAACCTGGTAGGCTCTGCAATGGGAAGCACTGACTGCAACCTGGGGCAGCACAGGGGGAAAAGGCAAAATGTTCTCCACTTCCTGTGGATTGCTATGGGGGCACAGGGAGAGAATTCCTTACAGAGAAATTCATATCCCAGAAAGCAAGTTCTGGTTTTGAGCCTCCTCCTCGTTTTGCTGACTTCTTTCCACTTTGTTCGCCGATCTAACTTTTTTCCTTTCTTTCACCATTTCTGTATAATTCCTTGATTGATTGATTGATTGATTTTTTGAGATGGAGTTTCGCTCTTGTCACCTAGGTTGGAGTTCAATGGCACGATCTCGGCTCACCGCAACCTCCACCTCCCGGGTTCAAGTGATGTTCCTGCCTCAGCCTCCCGAGTAGCTGGGATTACAGGCACGTGCCACCATGCCCGACTAATTTTTGTATTTCTAGCAGAGACAGGGTTTCACCATGTTGGCCAGTCTAGTCTCGAACTCCTGACCTCAGTTGATCTACCTGCCTCAGCCTCCCAAAGTGCTGGGATTACAGGCGTGAGCCACTCCCCCTGGCCCCAATTCCTTGATGTTTGAAGAATCTGTAGCTCTGTTAGGAGCCTCCACTTGTCCTACCATCACCCCTGGTCTGTATAATAATGACTGTGGTGTTTGTTGACTCACTTTGAGACATAAGACATAGTCAATTTTTGTAAACATTTTTTTTGAGATGGAGTCTTGCTCTGTCACCCAGGCTGGAATGCAGCGGTGCCATCTTGGCTCACTGCAACCTCCGCCTCCTTCATGTCGGCCTCATAAACTTTATGCCAACAGATAGACTCTAAAACATCTGTCTCTTGCCTAGACTTTTCTGTTGACCTTCTTTCCCATGTTTATAACTGCGTACAGGACATCTCCACTTTACATTTTCAGAATGCCAAATTTTACATGGATAAAACTAAATTTACCATCTGCCTCCCCACTCTCTAGAACATGTTGTTCCTAATGCAGCACTTGACCCCAGCACTTTCCTACAAACACCCATCCTGGAAATCTCAGATACCCTGGGGGTACTGACTGCATCTCTGTCATTAATGGCTTTTGTTCCAAGCCCAGAGCCTGACAGGTATGTAAAGATTTTTCAAATGATTGTTAGACTCCTTTCTCTTTCTCATTTCCAGTCCCTTTCTTATTTATTTATTTATTTATTTATTTATTGAGACGGAGTTTAGCTCTTGTTGCCCAGGCTGGAGTGCAGTGGAACAATCTCAGCTTACTGCAACCTCCGCCTTCCAGGTTCAAGTGATTCTCCTGTCTCAACCTCCTGAGGAGTTGGGATTACAGGCGCCCGCCGCTATGCCTGGCTAATTTTTGGTATTTTTAGCAATAACGGGGTTTCACCATGTTGGCCAAGCTGGTTTCAAACGCCTGACCTCAGGTGATCCGCCCACCTCGGCCTCCCAAAGTGCTGAGATTACAGGCATGAGCCACCGCTCCCGGCTTCTAATTTTTATACCTCTGTAATGCCCTCTCAAATCCCTTCTCCTCTTTCTATTTCATTGTGACTAGTCCTCTGGCTGCTCACCTGGAAAGGCAGTGGAGAGGGTTGTAACTCTGGGAGTTGAATTATAACTAATCTAATGACGGTGTTTAACAAAAGCCGTGTTAAAGGCAAAGTGCTTCTGTTTCAAAAATTCTCTCAAACCCAGTTTCCTCTTGGCAACAATCAGCAACCACAGCAACAATCAGCAACACAGAAGAAGACTTCTTTGACTAAATATGTGAGGAATTTCCTGACTCACGTAGCAGCAGACACCAGCTGGATGTCCTCCAGTTCAATTCTGACACCATCTACCTGGAGATAGCATCAGATTCTATTGGTTTGGGGCTTAGTCCCCAAAACTGCCCATTCCGCAGACACCCATTGCAAATCTGGGCCTCTGGAACTTCCGACCAACCAGCTTCAAGTTGGGGTTCCCACACCTTCTCTTTGTGTTGGGTTAATTTGCTAGAGCAGCTCACAGAACTCAGGAAAACACTTAAGTTTACTGGTTTGTTATAAAGGACTTTACAAAGGACACAGATGGAGAGATGCATAGGGTGAGGTATGGGGAAAGAGGCGTGGAACTCCCATCCCCTCCCTGGGTCGCCACTGTCCAGGAACCTCCGTGTGTTCAGCTATCTGGAAGCTCCCTGAATCCAGTCCTCTTGGGTTTTTATGGAAGCTCCATGATGCCAGCATTCCTTCCCCCGGCTTATAGGGCAGGACCATCTCCGGAGAGGATCTTAAGACCCATAGTCAGAAAGGTGGGGTAAGATTAGAGTCCTGTCTTGGGGAAGGTGAAAGAAGGGCAGGAAAAGATCAGAGAGATTCCGTTTTCTCAATCTGCTCCTGAGGCCTAACACACCCAACCTTATAATGAAAGATTGTAACGAGGGCTCTGGGAGATACGGTCCAGGAACTGTGGACAGAAATGTGTATATATGTGTGTGTGTATATATACACACACACACAAAATAACACCATAGCTTCCTAGCCAGCAAGAAGAGGAGGCCAACCTGACTGTAATGTCTTAATGCTGTTAACACAACTGAGAAAAAAATGTTTCAATCAGATGGGGCATTGGCAATTGGAAAACAACAGCAAAGGGTAAGGCCAGCGGGTCTGGTCAAGTTAGTTCAGGATGCCTCTCTGTAGTGATTATTTTGTTGGATTTAACTTCTCTAGAACCAATGGAACCAGTCTCTATATTTCTGGCAATCCCACACCGTTCCTTCAGTGATCCAGGCTCAAAATGTATAAATGACGGCTGATTCTTCTTCCCCTGTAGTCCTCATTGTCTACTTGACTGAACCTTTTTGATGCTTACTCATTTTTTTTCTCTTCCCTCCTCCCAGCCAACTGTAATTTCAGGTGCTTATTAAAACACACCCAGATTAATCCTCCAGTTAGACCTCTGTGCCTCTTCCTGACCCTCCCAAGAGTCCTGCCCTGCTATTACGTAATGACGTAAGACCCAAGAGCAAGTATAAGGATTCCCAGTGGTCTTTCCATCCTGGTATTTAAAACAGGCACCAACAGGCACGGTGCTCGCACCTGTAATCCCGGTACTTTGGGAGGCCAAGCCTGGAGAACTGCTTGAGTCCAGGAGTTCAAGACCAGCATGGGCAACATAGGGAGATCCCGTGTCTACAAAAAATTAAAAATTAATTTAAAAAAACCCAAAAAACTAGCCACTTGTAGTCCCAACTACTTAGGAGGCTGAGGTGGGAGGACTGTTTGAGCCTGGGAGGTCAAGGCTGCAGTGAAATGTGATTGCACACTGCACCCTGCCAGTTGACAGAGTGAGGCCCTGTCTTAAAAATAAATAAATTAATTAATTAAAACAAAACAGGCCTCACTTTCCTTAGGGAACCCTGGATCCTCTCCCTCCCCTGGACAGTTGGGTGAGTTCTCTGCTTTCCCCTAAACATGTTATGCTCACACTCAGCCCCCAGGGTTTGCACTCAGGGTGCCCAACTCACAGTCATACTGCAAAGTCCCATTTCCTCCTTGAGTCCTTTGCTGATATGCCCTGGTTTATATTAATTCCTTCCCTGGCTTTCTTTAGGCCCAAAGACATTTAGGCAAGGGCGGATAGGCCATATTGCTAAGGAGGCTTACCCTTGAGGGCCCCTTACTTGGACAGTCCCCTCCAAGACTGTGTACCTAATTTTTATTTATAATTTTGCATTATTTTCCTTAAGAAGATCATTTAAATTGTAAAAGCCCCAGGCCCCACACAATCTAGATCTGTCACTGAATTTAGACATTAATTTATATTCTGTTAAATGGGAATGATTATGGGGAAGGTTGCATTACGACTTTCAGGGCCTCAAGGCACTTTTGCCTTCATAGGCCCCTTTCTCCATGAAAATGATCACCAATTATATTTTGTGACTGTGTTGGTATAAAGACTAATGTAATTCATCAGGGGTTATTTCCTTTTTTTTTTCCTTTCTGATGCTAAAATGAACAAAAACATTTTTACAAGCCTCTAATAGTATCATGGACCCTAGACATAGTGCCTACTGAGCCTAATGGATAAGTACCTTGATTGTAGGGCACACAAAGAAGCCTGGTGAGTAATAAATGAGATGATGTGCATACAACATTCGACGAAGTGCTGGCGCATATTAGGTGTTCAGTGGATGTCAGATATTACTTTTGTTATTATTACATGCTTCTTTCATATAGAAATGCTTACTAAATTGGATTGAATAGAGCTTATTTTACACTAAACCATTTGTAGCAATGGGAGTTTGGAAACAGATATCACTTTCTTATACATTATAATGTAATGTCAATTAAAGCTTTTCTATTTCCCGACTTGGTACCTATCGTGTATTTACAAGCAGTTACTGCCTACGGACTAGGTGCTTAGATGTCTTGAATTTGAACAGAGCTCCTTAAACACTAGGTTCCCAAGCTCCACTCAAGAGATTCTGACTCAGTGGCTCTGGAGGGAGATCTGAAAATGAGTACTTAAAAAAAACCTTACTCCTATGGCGATTTTGAAGAGCAGCTCAATTTGTTGGAAACAACTATCACAGGCAAGCCAGTAGAGGTCAGTGACAGCTGAAAGAGTGGCATATGGGGTCATTAGCTTACCTCTTCCCAAACTCGGTAACACCCACCCTCTATCACTGCAAATAAAATGAAATGTCTGCTATGCAAGTGCAGTTTCAAGACAAATCCTGTAGGCACTGCCTTCCCAATCAGATTGTACCACTAGCCCCCCTAGTAAAGTAATTCTGGAGTAGTCTGCAGAAGAGATATAATTCATATTGTAGCTTTCAAAGAACTTCCGGGATAGATATCAACACAAAACCAAGACAGCATACTTTTAAGATTTTAAGGATCAGATGAGTACTGTGGACGCTGAGCACTCAGAAGAGGAAGCAATCACAATAGACTGAGTTGCTGGGAGAGCCTCAAAGTGAGGAGTGACTTATGTTGAATCTGGAAAGAAGGTGGACCTGAGACATACTGAGACAGGAAAAAAAGAATAATGGACTGGGGGTCTGGGGATGCAGGAATGAAACTGGCTCTGCCACGCACTAGCTGGGTGTCTTTGAAAACGAAGATATGAAAAAATATAAACCTGTCAACATCTATTCCAAACAAAAGAAACCTGGTATAAAAATGCTAATATTTGCAAAAATATAATTTAAGATAAAAAAAGCATTATTAAGAATAAAGAGGGGGCCGGGTGTGGTGACTCACACCTGTAATCCCAGCACTTCGGGAGGCCGAAGCGGGCAGATCACAAGGTCAAGAGATCCAGACCATTCTGGCTAATATGGTGAAACCTTGTCTCTACTAAAAATACAAAAAATTAGCTGAGCATGGTGGCACGTGCCTGTAGTCCCAGCTACTCGGGAGACTGAGGCAGGAGAATTGCTTGAACCCGGGAGGTGGTGGTGGCAGTGAACTGAGATTGCGCCACTGAACTCCAGCCTGGACGACAGAGTGAGACTCTGTCAAAAAAAAAAAAAAAAGAATAAAGAGGGATTAACACTATGATAAGGAACAGTTCACCAAAAGGATAGAATCATCATGTACTTGTATGCACTAAAAAAAAAAAAAAAAAGTCCTGGAATATGTTAATTCTCAAACTGGGAGAATTAACACATGCACATCAGACAATGATGGATCAAGTATTTAAAACACAATAAGGACAAAGAATAAGTGACTTGAACAAGAAGGAAAAACCAAGGCACAGAGCAATAAAATAACTCGCCCAAGGTCTTGTAGCTAGTAGTGAAGAGCTGGGATTCAGACCCAGGAAATCTGCTTTTATTCCACCCTCAGCTAAAGTTTCATCTTGACTGATAGAGCCTTAAAATGTGTCTACATCAAAAAGAAATTAAATTAAAGATAAGTCAATTAAGCATTCAATGTACAATTCAAGAAGTTAGAAAAGAAAGAAGAGGCCGGGTGCAGTGGCTCAAGCCTGTAATCCCAGCACTTCGGGAGACTGAGGAGGGCAGACGTTTGGAGCCTAGGAGTTGGAGACCAGCCTGGGCAACATGACGAAAACCTATCTCTACAAAAATTACAAAATTAGCCAGGCATGGTGGCAGGCACCTATGGTCCCAGCTACTGGGGAGACTGAGGTGGGAGGATCACCTGAGTGCAGGAAGTCGAGGCTGCAGTGAGTCACGAAAATGGTAACTATGTGAGGTGATGGATATGTCAATTAACTTTGTTGTGGTGATCATTTTACAATCACATATTGATATATGTATCAATATGTTTTGATACATATATCAAAACCTCAAGGCCAGGTGTGGTGGCTCACACCTGTAATTCCAGCATTTTGGGAGACTGAGGTGGGAGGATTGTTTGAGCCCAGAAGTTTGAGACCAACCTGGGCAACATAGTGAGACCCTGTCTCTTAAAAAAAAAAAAAAGATAAAATGATAAAAAAGTTTGAAGAGTCATTTTGTTTTATAGTATACATATAATCATATAACTTTGCTATTTGCATATGGAGGGCGACAGTGAATATTCATTATCAAGAAGGGCTTTGGATTCAGACCGGATTCTTGATTCTAGTTGAAAATGGTCTGGAAAAAAACATGTACAGTTGTTTGTTCTCATTCACTCTCTCTTTCTCTCTCTCTCTCTTTTTTTTTTTTTTTTTGAAGCGGATTTCACTCTGTTGCCCAGGCTAGAGTGCGGTGGCACGGTCTCGGCTCACTGCAACCTCTGCCTCCAAGGTTCAAGTGATTCTTGTGCCTCAGCCTCCCGAGTAGCTGTGATTACAGGCTCGTGCCATCATGTAATTATTGTATTTTTAGTAGAGATGGGGTTTCACCATGTTAACCAGGCTGGTTTTGAACTCATGATCTTAGATAATCTGCCCACCTTGTCCTCCCAAAGTGCTGGGATTACAGGCATGAGGCACTGCGCCCAGCCTCTCTGTCTCTTTAAGCTTCTGTTTCTCATGATTTTTTTTTTTTTTTTTTTTTTCCGAGACAGGGTCTCACTCTGTTACCCAGGCTGGAGTGCAGTGGCAAGATCTTGGCTCACTGCAGCCTCAACCTCCTGGGCTAAAGCAATACCCCCACCTCAGCCTGCCAAGTAGCTGGGACTACAGGTGCGTGCCACCATACTTAACTAATTTTTTTTTTTTTTTAAATAGAGATAGGGTTTCTTCATGTTGCCCAGGCTGTCGAACTCCTGGGCTCAAGTTATCTGCCTGCCTCAGCCTCCCAAAGTGCTGGGATTATAGGTATGATCCACCGTGCTGGACTTTTGAGTGTGTGCATAGAGACAGGCGTTGCCATGTTGCCCAGGCTGGTCTGGAATGCCTGCGCTCAAGCAATCCACCCACCTCTGCCTTTCATAGTGTTGGGATTATAGGTGTGAGCCACTGCGCCCGCCAATTGTTAAAAGAGGTCACCTCTGGTGTGGGACACTGGAGAGGGGCTAGGGCACTCCATGTTTACTTTCTCCCCTTCTGAGTTATGTTAATTTATTATTATAATCATGCATAACTTTTGTAACTTGAAAAGAAAGGAAGGGAAGGACAGGGAAGGAAGAGAAGGGGAAGAGGAAGAGAACCAATTCTGTGACCTGAGGCAAACAATTCCACCTCTCTGTACCACAGTTTACTTATCCATAATATGGAGAACTTGAAGGAATTTTTGAGGATTAAATGAGACAATGCATACAAGGTGCTTAGCACTTTGTCTTGCATAATAATGCTAGCTACTACCACTGTGCGAAATGCTTCACTCAATATCTGGCATAAGTGTTATGAAAAATAGTAAATAGTCTTTAAAAAAACAAACTATTATTTCTAACATTTATTTTTCTTTGTTTTTTCTTTCTTTTTTTTTTTTTTTTTTTGAGATGGAGTTTCACTCTTGTTGCCCAGGTTGGAGTGCAATGGCCTGATCTCAGCTCATCGCAACCTCTGCCTCCCGGGTTCAAGCGATTGTCCTGCCTCAGCCGTAGTCGTCGGGATTATAGGCGTGTCACACCACACCCCACCAATTTTGCATTTTTAGTAAGAGACAGGGTTTTTCCATGTTGGTCAGGCTGGTCTCGACCTCCCAACCTCAGGTGATCCGCCCACCTCGGCCTCCCAAAGTGCTGGGATTACAGGTATGAGCCGCCACACCTGGCCTTTGCTTTTTCTTTTTTCTTTTTTTTTTTTTAAGACAGAGTCTCACTCTGTTGCCCCAGGCTGGAGTGCAGTGGCGTGATCTCGGCTCACTGCAACCTCTGCCTCCCAGATTCAAGCGATTCTCCTGCCTCAGCCTCCCCAGTAGCTGGTACTACAGGCACGTGCCACCACGCCCAGCTAATTTTTTGTAGTTTTAGTAGAGACGGGGTTTCACCGTGTTTCGATCTCCTGACCTCCTGATCTGCCTGCCTTGGCCTCCCAAAGTGCTAGGATCACAGGCGTGAGCCACCGCGCCCCGCTTTTGCTTTTTCTTTTTTATGCCTTGCAAATGTTCTTTGTTTTTCTGTTTTTCTGCTTTGAGTTTTTGCAGTTAGTTCTTTTTATTTAGTTTTTTGTTTGTTTGTTTGTTTGTTTTTTTGAGACAGAGTCTCGCTCTGTCGCCTAGGCAGGAGTGCAGTGGCATGATCTCATCTCACTGCAACATTTACCTCCTGGGTTCAAGTGATTCTCCTTCCCCAACCTCCCAAGTAGCTGGGACTACAAGCACAGGCCACCATGCCCAGCTAATTTTTGTATTTTTGGTAGAGATGGGGTTTCACTATGTTGAACAGGCTGGCCTTAAACTCCTGACCTCAGGTGATCCACCCTCCTCGGCCTCCCAAAGTGCTGGGATTACAGGCATGAGCCACCGCTCCCCACCAGCACTTGGTTCTTTGTTGTTTCTTTGTTTGTTTTGTTTTTTTATGCTACCCCACCCCCTCTGGTTCTTCATTTTAAAGAAAAAAACAGGCCCAAATTGAAGGCTATTCTATGAAGTAACTGGCCAGCACTCTTCAAAAATGTTAATGTCATGAAAATAAAGATTGAGAAAACATTAATGCTAATTTCCTGATATTAATCATTGAATATTTATTATTAGTTAGTCTGAAATTATGTTACAATAGTTACTAAGTACGCGCAGACTATGTAGAAACACCGCGCTCCACTGCTAACAGAGTGCACATTGATGCAATTTCCCTGAAGGATAGTTTGGCAATACCCTTCAAAAGCAGAAACGTACATACTTTTTGATCAAAAATTCCACTTACAAGTAATTGGCTTACAGAGTTGGTTCCATATGTGTGAAATGGTTTAAATAAAATTGTGTATTCATTGTAAGGGCAGCGGGCTGGGCACGGTGACACACACCTGTAAATTCAGCACTTTGGGAGGCCGAGGTGGGCAGATGACTTGAGGTCGGAAGTTACACTGAAACTGTTCTGGAATCTTCGTAAGACATTGTAAGGGCAGTTTGGAAACAATGTACATGACAGTAATGGGATAGGGTTTTTGTTTTTTTTTTTTTCGAGATGGACTCTCGCTCTGTCACCAGGCTGGAGTGCAGTGGTGTGATCTCAGCTCACTGCAACCTCTGCCTCCCGGGTTCAAGCGATTCTCCTGCCTCAGCCTCCGGAGTAGCTGGGATTACAGGCACCTGCCACCATGCCTGGCTAATCTTTGTATTTTTAGTAGAGACGGAGTTTCACCATGTTGGCTAGGATGGTCTCGAACTGCTGACCTCGCGATCTGCCCTCCTCGGCCTCCCAAAGTGCTGGGATTACAGGCGTGAGCCACTGCACCCAGCC
This sequence comes from Chlorocebus sabaeus, assembly GCF_047675955.1. Lineage (NCBI taxonomy): Eukaryota > Metazoa > Chordata > Mammalia > Primates > Cercopithecidae > Chlorocebus > Chlorocebus sabaeus. The sequence goes on from NC_132913.1 coordinate 17,759,884, forward strand.
AGTAATGGGATGGTTTTCAGTAAATTATTATATACTTCTAAAATATAGTAAAATGGACACAACAGACTCCTATAAATGTACTTTTCTGGAAAGAATCCCAAGAATAGGGTTATTATTAACAGTAAAAAGTAAAGCATAGAACATTCGGTAGAATATGCCCTCATTTGTGTGTGGGAAAATATATATGTGTATGTATGTATATGCATTTATTTTATGTACCTATTTATATTTTATATGCACATATACACATATATTTGTATACTTCTACATATGTTTGTATACATATATTTGTATACATTAGTATATGTATATATTTGTAAATGAATAGAATAGCTCTCTAATGATGCCTAAGAAAGTTGAGAAAATTTTGACCTCAGAAAGGAACTGGGTTGCTGGGAGAGACTGGGTAAGGGAGACTTACCTCAGTATTCCACTTTGTGTTTTGTGCAAAATACAAGTATTCCTATCTTTAAAAAATTAATTAATAAAAAGCTGTGTAGAATGTTAGAGAGCCAATATGAAATCAATAGAAAAGAGTGAACATTTGTTAATAACATGAGTGCAAGCAGATGGAGAAGGAACTTGTACTGAACAATTCTCCAAATATAGAAATAATTTGATTTTTTTTTTCTGCAAAGGCAGAAGAACAAGGGACAGGAAGCCAGAGAAAGTTAGACAAACATGGCATGTTCAGAAATCTGTTTCCAGCTTAAAGGTTATCTTTTTATAGGGTGAGGATTATCACGTGATCGATTTCTTCTTTTTCAAAACCAAGGTAAAGTGGTTAATTTTATGGTATATAAATTATACCTCAATTTAAAAAAAAATTAAGAAGTTAAGAATGATGTTAAGAAGTTAAGAAGTTTTAAGAAGTTCAGAATGATGATACATACATTCATCGGCCATCAAATTAGCCGGGCGTGGTGGCATGTGCCTGTAATCCCAGGTACTGGGGAGGCTGAGGCAGGAGAAACGCTTAAAGCTGGGAAGCGGAGGTTGCAGTGAGCCGAGATCGTGCCACTGCACTCCAGCCTGGGTGACAGAGCGAGACCCTGTCTCAAAATAAATAAATAAAATTCAAACACTCAAAATCACTATATAATAATATTTAAAATAAAAAAATTAAAAAGCAAACAAAAAACCCAAAATAGAGTTGTATCAACAAGGTTTTGCTTGTGATTTGATTTGGTGGCCGTTATTGTCCTGTTCTCTTTCAACACAATAACCCTAACCCTCTCCCTACTTCTTTCAGAAAGAGTGAGAGAGTAATTCTAGCCTATTTTTACAAGAACACAGTGGCTATGGACAGTAAGTACTCTCCCATGTGAAAGCACCAGCTAATTAGACTTTGGTGGATGGTCATGACGTACCCAGTGACATGCTTTTACAGTTCATTGTCATTGTCCTAGGTGCTGGTGTGAAAATGATTCAGCAAAAGTGGAAAACTAAAAATTCTAGGGCAGTTTGAAAACTGGGAAAGCAATTACAGCGGAAGGTGCCTTCCCCATGGTAGCTTAGCAACTTTGTGTCTCTCCAAGGCAGAGAGGAAAATCAAGTTTAACAGGCCTTCCTGAAGGCTAGGTGTGAAATACCAGAAGCCATCTTTGTTTCTGGCATCACTAATTATTTGTTGATACAAAGTATTACACATCTGTTCTCCCACATCTCAGCTAAACTGCCAAAAGTTAACCCTTTCTGGAGATGCAGAATGGAGCAATATACCTAGCTCTCATTCATTTATTTCCCTTGCTGATATTCTTGCATAGCTTTTAGTTTATGCTTTTGTCCCAAATAAACCTAGAAAAGCCACTTGTCGTAGGACAAGATGAGCTGATGATTTAAATCATTCTCCCACTGAGGAAGAAACCATCCTGTGGAAAAGATTGTATAAGGTACTTCCTGATTGAAAGGTAGGGCTCTGGAATCAGACATCTTGAATTTGAATCCCAGCCATGAAATGTATCAACTGTATGCCCTTAGGTAAGTAACTGAACTTCTCTGGCCTCAGATCCCTCTCTGTTTTTTTTGGGTTTTTTTTTGTTTTTTTCTTTTTTGTTTTGTTTTTGTTTTTTTTGTTGTTGTCGTTGAGATGGAGTCTTACTTTTTCGCCCAGGCTGCAATGCAGTGGCACCATCTCAGCTCACTGCAACCTCAGCCCCCACCGGGTTCAAGCAATTCTCATGCCTCTGCCTCCCAAGTAGCTGGGACTACAGGCGCCCACCACCATGCCTGACTAATTTTTGTATTTTTAGTAGAGATGGGGTTTCACCATGTTGATCAGGCTGGTCTTGAACTCCTGACCTCAGGTGATCTGCCTGCCTCGCCCTCCCAATGTGCTGGGATTATAGGCATGAACCACTGCAATTGGCCCTCTCTGTTAATTGTAGGTGCTGAAAGGAACCCAGTGAACTAGTGATAATACGTATAATGTACCTAGTACCAGGTCTGATGTTTAATTCGTATTCAGAAAGTAGAAGCTATTTTCGTATGATAGGTCATTAATGCCAATTTTATGTATCTGAAAATGAGGATGTGGGGGGTTCCAGGAAGTTGTTTAAATGCTTTTGGTGCTCAGTTCCTTTACTCTGCCCAGGGTGACCTGCAGCATACCTTTGGGGAACTTTGCCTGCTTCTTTGCTAGGCCGAGGTCCCATTCTCTTGGATCCTTTGCTAATCTGCCGATCAATCTCGTAAACTATTTATTGCAGAGATATTAGTGACTTTATTTGACTTTTCTACTTAGAGACAGATAGATTAAGAAGTGTTTCAGGCTGCGGCCAGCTGGGACCACTCAGCGGCCTTCAGGTAACGTCTCTTTTGGCACAGGTCAACATGGCAGCCTGGGCTGTGGCCCCTGTGTGAATTGGCCTCTTGTACTAAAGGATGGTTGGGTGGGTGGTTGAGGTTGCTCTTCTCATACTCTGGGGTCTTTGTTCATATTTATGACATCTACATTTCTGCTTCCCTTTCTTTTCCCGTCCTTCCCAGATCAGAGTGGAATAGAGCTCATTAAAGCTTTATAGGGGTAGTGCCAATAGAGAACTTTAGGTCTGGAAAAGAATCATTAGTAAAGATTGACTGTGTGCTCTGGGTGCCTTTAGACAGCCACTGTTTCCATTGGTGTTTAATATTTATTGCTTTCTCATAATCTTCCAGCTGCTATCTTGTCATTGTTAGGAAGACTGAGGAAAAGATCCTATGGATATTTATTTTCTACCACCTATTTACTATATCACTTGAAAGTTTGAGTTTTGTGTTTCTCATATAAATTATGAATAATAAAATAAAAATCATCACTACTGCTTTCAGGCCAGATATATTTTTATTGCACAACACGTATTATATGCAAGAATATCACAAGATTTGGAAATGTTAGTCCTAGCAGAGGGTGACACGATGCAATGATAAGACAGTATGAAAAATGGAGCTATGAATAAAAAAGAATCCCTAAGTCCCCAGAGCCTATGAATATGTTATGTTGCATAGTGATGTAGTTTGGATGCCTGTCTCTCTCCAAATCTCATATTGAAATGTGATCCCCAGTGTTGGAGATAGGATCTGGTGGAAGGTGTTTGAATTATGGGGGCTGATTCATTATGAAAGGCTTGGTACCCAACCCATGGTAATAAGTGAGTTCTCATTCTGGTAGTTTCTGCGACAGCTGGTTGTTTAAAAGAGCCTGGCACCTCCCCTTCCTCTCTTGCTCCCTCTCTGTCTTGCCATGTGATACTCCTGCTCCCCTTTATCTTCTGCCATGATTGGAAGGTTCCTGAGGCCCTCACCAGAAACCAGTGCCTACATCATACTTCCTGTATAACCTGCAGAGCCCAAATGAACCTCTTTTCTTTATAAATTAACCAGTCTCAGGTATTCCTTTATAGCAATACAAGTGGACTAACACACATAGCAAGGAGGAATTAAGGTTGCACATGGAATTAAGGTTCCTAACGAGCTGACTTTAAGATAAGGAGATTATCCTGGATTATCTGCATGGGCCCAGTGTAATCACAAGGATCCTTTTAGTAGAAGAGGGAGCCCAAAGAGTAAGGCAGAAAGAGATTTGAAGATGCTACCTTCTGTCTTCGAAGATGGAGGAAAGGAGCCACAAGCTAAGAAATGCAGAAATTGGAAAAGAAAAAGGCAAAAAACCAGATTCTCCCCCAGAGCCTCCACCAGAAGGAATGTAGTCCTGCCAACACCTTGATTTTAGCTCCACGAGACCCAATTCAAACTTCTGACCTCCAGAACTACAAGGTAATACATTTGTGTTGGTTTATGTCACTAAGTTTGTGCTAATTTGTTGCAGCAGCAGTAGGAAACTAATACACTACTGCTGAGGGCTTTTGTCAATAAAGATGATACTGCTATGAAAATACCTGTGCTGTAATTGCAAACACAAATAGCAAGTGCTTAGTGGACAAGGAGGGAAGAGCCTTCTGCTATGTAGAGTTCAGATGTTGCTTGATGATGGAGTTTACATGGGAAATTATATTATACATACAGGTATTTAGTATGTATAGCAACCCCATGAGGTAGTGACTGTCTCCAATTTATAGAGGAGGAAACAGATAAGAGAAGTTGTACCATGACCCACAGCTAGGTAATTGAAAGAACTATGATTTATAACATGCATTGACTGTATCCATAGTCCGTTGTTTCAGCCACTGGGTAATTTTGCCACTCGCTTCAATGGTTGGTCAAGGGGATATAAGTGGGTCATCAACAGCCTCTAATAAATACCTCAAATCAACACGCCCCAAATTGAATTCATGATCTTAACCTCCCAGTCTGCTCTTTCTCCTGGGTTTCCTGTCTTATTAAATGATCTCACTGCCAAGCCAGAACCTTGAGCCTTTTCAGTATCATGCTAGATTCCTCCCTTTCCTACACCATCCATATGATGTCTGTCACCAAGTCTTGTCAATTCTACCTTTAAACTTTTCTCAAATCTACCCAGTCTGTGCCTTTCACCGCCAATGTATAATCTCAAGGCTACCACCATCTCTCATCTGGATGCCTCCATAGCCCCCACATTGGTCTTTCCAACTCCTATCTCCAGACTTTGTCGCTTCTAATCCATTGGCAACAGAACAATCAAAGTGGTTTCCAGAAACGTACGTTCAATTATGCACCCTGTCTGCTAAAAGTCATTCAGTGACTTTCCCTGAGGATAGAGGCTGCGAGTCCTAACAGGTTTTTCCAGACATTGCAGGACCTTGTACTTGCTTACACTTTAACTTCACACCTTATTCCTTTCCTATTCAACGATTCCCTAAAAACAGTGTCTTTTCCCCTCACCTACACACATACTTTCTACCTTCAGTCCTTCAAATAGGCCACGCTCTCTCCACTCTCAGGGCCTTTGCTCACCCTCTCTTCCTCTGGTTATGACTTACGATCCCTCAGATCACAATTATGAGTCACTTCTTTAAGAAAGTCTTCTCCGATCTCCTTTTCTTTTCTTTTCTTTTCCTTTTATTATACTTTAAGTTGTGGGATACCTGTGCACAATGTACAGGTTTGTTACACAGATATACACATGCCATGGTGGTTTGCTGCACCCATCAACCCGTCATCTACATTAGATATTTCTCCTAATGCTCTCCCTCCCCCAGCCCCCCACCCACCAACAGGCCCTGGTGTGTGATGTTTCTCTCCCTGTGTCCATGTGTTCTTATTGTGCAACTCCCACTTATGAGTGAGAACATGTGGTGTTTGGTTTTCTGTTATCTGCATGATTCCCACAGCATCTGGTATGTCCTTATCATGGCATTTCTCACCCTGAATTGTAAGCTGTTTACCTGTCTAGATCCACCTCCCTGATCCATAACTGAGAGCTCTGTTAGGTAAGAACTGTATCAGACTTGATCATTGTTGTATCATCAGTACACAGTACTATCTGGCACATAGTACAGACCTATGGAACAGATAAATAACATTGTTCACTGAGTGAGGGAAAAAATTTTCTGCATCCTATGGCAAAAGTGATAAACATGTAAATCTGGCTGGCTGTTGACTGTTCCCAAAATGCCTGATATCTGAGAGTTCAAAGCAGTTTTTTTCTTTAAATACCACACAGCAAAGAAAAGGCCTCTCTTTGAAGTTAGCCTAGGAAGCCCAGGACCAGGAGAAAGTGTGGTATAAATAGGCCTACCTCCCACCTGCTGCTGGAGGAATTTATCACAACTCTGAAGAGTATCCAAGAAGATACGTTTCCCGGAAAATCAAACCAAAGATCTTTCCAGAGCCCCGACTTTTAGTAATCCAGTACAATTGGTCTATTCATTTTTCTGGTAATGATTTCTTTCCCCCTCAAAGCACTCAATTCATTTTCCATCACTGACATGTAATCCAGAAATAATAGAGGTTAGTCTTGTATAACTCATATCCAAAAAGGGAAAGTGCCAACACCCTGAAAGAAAAGCTCTGAATTAAGTATTCCCAAAAATAATTCTCAGCAAATCTGGGGGATGTGAAAAGGCCTATTCAGTCGTCGATGATAATTCTTTTTGCTGTTTATTATAAATGTGGCTCCCCGATAGAAAGCGTTAAGTTTAAAAACACTACTCTGGCACAGTCCTTGTAATTACATCCCAGGATTCAAATCTGAAAATTGCTTCTACTTCTATTTTCTAATAAAGTCTTACTCAGAGGTGCTAACACTTGAAATCGGTCTTTAAGAACTCTTAAAAAAAAAAAAGGCCAGGCACAGTGGTGAGCGCCTGTAATCCCACACTTTGGGAGGCTGAGGCCGGTGGATCACCTGAGTTCAGGAGTTCAAGACCAGCCTGGCCAACATGGTGAAACCCCATCTCTACAAAATTACAAGAATTAGCCAGGCATGGTGATGGGCACATGTAATCCCAGTGACTCAGGAGGCTGAGGCAGGAGAATCACTTGAACCTGGGAGGCAGAGGTTGCAGTGAGCCAAGATCATGCCACTGCACTCCAGCCTGGGCAATAGCGAGAATCTGTCTCAAAAAAAAAAAAAAAAGTTAAACTCCCACTGCGTGGCAACTCATAGTCAAAGCACATGATCAGACCCCCAGTGAACATGCGTCAGGAGTGGGAAATAAATCTTTGTTGTTTTAGCCACTAGGATTTGGAGATTCTTTGTTTCTATAGAAGTAATAATTTCCTATCAATCCTTTGATTTCAAAGCCACTTCGGAATTGAACAGAGGAATCAGGCAGCTTGGAGAAAAAAGAAAGCCCAGTTCTATTACTGAAAGGGCTGGTTTGGAGAACAAAGCATAGACATTAGACAAAATTGGGTCCCTAATAACTTCCCTCTAAATTGATCCTACCCATCCCAAATTTTATGTCTCTCCACTGTAGGTCCAGATCCTGGTATAAAAAGCATATTTGCAGGCTGGGCACGGTGGCTCACACCTGTAATCCCAGCACTTTGGGAGGCCGAGGCGGGTGGATCACGAGGTCAGGAGATTGAGACCATCCTGGCTAACATGGTGAAACCCCGTCTCTATTAAAAACACAAAAAATTAGCCGGGTGTGGTGGCGGGCACCTGTAGTCCCAGCTACTCGGGAGGCTGAGGCAGGAGAATGGTGTGAGCCCGGGAGGCAGAGCTTGCAGTGAGCCGAGATCACGCCACTGCACTCCAGTCTGGGAGACACAACAAGACTCCGTCTCAAAAAAAAAAAAAAAAAAAAAAAAAAAAAGCGTATTCCCTCATGGAGATGTAGAAGGAGGGGTTCTTGAGGAGAGTCAGGACAGAGAAACAGAATACAGCAAAGGGACTCAGCTGAGCACACTCCGTTCCTTCTCCCCACTCTCCGATCAGACAGGGCGCTCCCCCCGGGAAGTATTCCCACACTTTCCCTTCCAGAGGAGAGGAACTTCTTTCTCTCACAGTTGAAACAATGGAAAGTTGTTTCAGTTAAGCCCAAAGTAAAGCAGGAGGACTTCTTGCACCTTAAATTATTTTTAAATTTGTAGTTACTAAAATTATGTAGTGTGATTGATATCCGCCCTAGGATATGGATGGTTCAAAGCCATCTATCTTCAAGGAAAGCAGGGTCCTGTACTGTTTCCAAAGCTGTGAGAAGCTGCATCAAATAAAACTATATCTGGGTGATAATAGCTTTATCTGGCCAGGCACAGTGGCTCACGCCTGTAATCCCAGCACTTTGGGAGGCCAAAGCAGGCAGATCACCTGAGGTCAGGAGTTCAAGACCAGCCCGGCCAACATGGTGAAACCCTGTCTCTACTAAAAATACAAAAATTATCTGGGCATGATGGTGCACCCCTGAAATCCCAGCTGTTTGGGAGGCTGAGGTATGAGAATCGCTTGAACATGGGAGGCGGAGGTTGCAATGAACTAAGATTGCACCACAGCACTCCAGCCTGGGCAACAGAGCAAGACTGCATGCCCCCCGGGAAAAAAAAATAAAAATAAAAATAAAAGCTTTATCTGATCTCTAAGAACAAATCTGAAGGGGAAAAGTCCTTAAAAGACAACCTAGATAGAGGGACGTGAGAGGGAAAGAGACAATCCATTATTTTGGCTTAATGAAAGAGGGCCTTGGCCTGGGGACAGGCGTACCAGCCTCAGGTGTGGTAGCAGATGATAGAAGCACATCCTCTTTTGATCTGCTTTCCTCAGCAGCTGCCTCCTTCGTTTTCCAAATGAAGTTTCACACGATGCACTGAAATCCAAGATATTCTTCTAGGTTTCATTATAGAAGTAGTATGGAATTTGGCTTTAAGTTTATAACAAAGAAGTGTATTGCTGAGGAATGGGACGCCACTGACGCTGAGCAATTTTAAGCAAGAGGAGAAGCATGATGTAGTGACGCCTTGGAAAAAACAACCAACTCATCCTATGATTGTCATGTGGAATTTATCAATTGAGTAACAAACATGTGTTTGACTTCCAAAGCCATGAAATGCCTTTGGCCCCTGCCAATTGTAAAACTGTGTCTCGCTCTATCTTTTTCTCTCTCTCTTATAGAAAGTCAGGATAGATAGATAGATAGATAGATAGAAAGATGGTAGATAGATAAGATAGATAGTAAAGGAAGAAGAAAAAGGGGCTGTCTTTTTAAAAATATAAGCTATATAACAAAATGAGTCATTTTTGGTCAAATGTCTTTTTTATGTGCAACAGCTAAGAAACCACAAGCTCATCATGTGAAGAGGAAGAGTTTGGCAGCTCATCTTAAATTGTAATTATCTTCTTTGCATGAATCCTGGAGAAAAGGTCTTCGTATCAGTTTATTTTTATAAAACCGTCTGGTTCTGCTGATGGCAAGACATCACTTGGATGAGCTACACAGAAGCTAAGGAACTGTCAGGGTAGGCCTACATCATGGGTGTTGCTATTGAGATGTAATTTCTTTTGCATAAAACTTTCCTACTACTATTTGTTCACTTCCTTTACAGTTTCTTGAATAGAATGTAGGAGCCTGAATACAATTCCTGAGAAGGAATTTTCTTTTTCTTTTTGGGGGGAAGTAAGGGTGGGGAGGGGCTGAGTCTCACTTTGTCACCCAGGCTAGAGTGTAGTGACACCATTACAAGTCACTGCAGCCTTGACCTCCTGGGCCTCACCTCAGCCTCCTGAGTAGCTGGGACTACAGGCATGCACCACCATGCCTGGCTAACTATTTTTAAATTTTTTGTTGAGATGGGGTCTCCCTGTATCTCCTAGGCTTGGACCTATTTTCAGATGGCCATTGTTTCTGAGGTTCTCCAAACTTAAAACATTAATGTATCTCACTGTAAAAGAAAGTATGTATTTTCAAAAACATTGGTAGCTGATTATAAATGGATGTTATATCTTCCCTGTGGAATACAAGTAATTTAGTTTTGATGGATAAAATGACAATCCTTTAATATTATATTACTTATTCTGATTGGATTTGAGGTTGGGTATAATTTATAAATTTTATTAAATGGATGTTTCAGAGAGCTATGATTACGATTCTAGGACATTTTTAAGCCAGGGAAGCACATAGAATCTTGAAAGTCTTCTTCACCCATGGACACTTTTTATCCGTAGCTTTAATTTCAGGTTGGAATTTATGATTTATTTAATCTCTGCTTGTTGGCAGGAATTCTATTTATATTTTATATTTTTTCTTTTTCTTTTTCTTCCTGGCTTGTCTTCAGTATCATATACTATAAATTTTGCTGTAAATTTCCAGCATGGTGCTAATATTTGGGTGAGACAGAATTTCACCAGTGGGATGTGTTTTCTGGTGCTTTTAAACCTGAATTATGATTTATTGTCATGAATCGTTTCTGGACTCTGGTAACTCTTCCAAGGTGAGTAAAGGCAGTGTTGAGCCCCAGGACACCAGGGAAGACGTAGAAATCGATTTCCTGTGGCAGAAGAGATTGTAATCACTTCTGCCTGCCGTGGCCTGTTGGTTACAAGAATCAATACAAACAGCTGCTCTCCACGGTCCATTTGCTTTATCGGTGGCCCTCGGGTGAGCAATCATCTCAATTTGCCTGGCACTGTGGGAATTCCCCAGAGGGACTTGGGACTTTTTTCCCACTTTTTTTCCCCCAATTTCAGAAGTCCTATTGGTTTGCAGTGGTGCCTCATTGTGGTTTTGATTTGCATTTCCCTGAGCACCACTGATGTTGAGCATCCTTTTACATGCTTGCTGACCACTTGTATGTCTTTTTTGGAGAAATGTGTATTCAAGCTGTCTTCCTTACAGCTAAACAAAATCCAACAAAATCCCACTTCACATAAGGTGACGTTTCCAGCTGTAGAGTGGATGAACTTTTAGGTCGCCTGTGCAGCCCCTTTTCTGACACATCTGAGATAAATTAGTCTTCTGATGACAGCACAATTGTCATGGGACTTATCTCAGGTCCAGGAGTTGTGCAGTGAGGTGATAAACAGATCCAGAATGCTTCACCCAGCAACTCTACTCAACTTTTGTAATAGGTTGGCTTTTGAGTTCCTGCAGAACAGGTAAGATGCCAGTTAGCCTGGCCCTTGGTCCTTCACTCATGGGTCAGTCCAAGCATGTAGTACAGTTATTCCTCCAGTGGCGAGTCAGCAAGAGGGGGTAGATGAGGTCAGCTATAGACAGGATAATACAGAGCTGGAGAAGCCTGTTGTCCATCATTGCAATCTTAATTGGCTACATTTGAAGCTGGTAGGAACAGGGACCACTGAGTGCTCTGGAGGAGGCAGTGCTTTAAGCCATTTTTGTTCAATCACTTTCTATAGTTTAGTTTATTGACTTAGTAAAAAACATCATGAGGGCTGGGTGCGGTGGCTCATGCCTGTAATCCCAGTACTTTGGGAAGCCGAGGTGGGTGGATCACCTGAGGTCAGGAGTTCAAGACCAGCCTGACCAACATAGTGAAACCTCGTCTCTACTAAAAACACAAAATTAGCCGGGAGTGGTGGTGGGCGCCTATTGGGAGGCTTAGGCAGGAGAATCTCTTGAACCCAGGAGGTGGAGGTTGCAGTGAGAGCTGAGATCGCGCCATTACACTCTAGCTTGGGCAACAAGAGCAAAACTCCGTCTCAAAAAAAATAAATAAAATAAAAAATAAAGAAAACATTATGGAATACTGAGTAAACAAGTTCAAGCAGAGTGCAGTGGCTCACACCTGTAACCCCAGCACTTTGGGAGGCCAAGGTGGGCAGATCACGAGGTCAAGAAATCGAGACCATCCTGGCCAACATGGTGGAACCCTGTCTCTACTGAAAATACAAAAATTAGCTGGATCTAGTGGCACGTGCCTGTAGCCCCAGCTACTCAGGAGGCTGAGGCAAGATAATCACTGGAACCCAGTAGGTAGAGGTTGCAGTGAGCTGAGATCGGGCCACTGCACTCCAGCCTGGCCACAGAGCGAGACTCTGCTTCAAAAAAAAACAAAACAAAAACAAAAAACAAAACAAAACAAAACAAAAAAAGAACAGTTCAGATGTGTGGGGAGGAAATAGGAAATGTCTTGGAATAGTGAGTGGTGAAGTCTTACTGGGAAAAGCTTTAGGGGACTAGAGGTGGCATAAAAGGACTAGGCCACATTTCAAGGGGGAGAAGGGATGCAGGGGTATTGTGGCCATTGTCGTCGTCTTCTTCTTCTTTTTTTTTTTTTTTTTTTGAGGTGGAGTCTCACTCTGTTGCCCAGCTAGAGTGCAGTGGCACCATCTTGGCTCACTGCAACCTCCACCTCCTGGGTTCAAGCTATTATCCTGCCTCAGCCTCCCAAGTAGCTGGGATTACAGGCACGCGCCACCATGCCTGGCTAAATTTTTTGTATTTTTAGTAGAGATGGGGTTTCACCACGTTGGCCAGGCTGGTCTTGAACTCCTAACCTCAGGTAATCTGCCCACCTCGTCCTCCCACAGGCCGAGGATTACAGGCTGGGATTATAGGCTGAACCACCGAACCCAGCTATGGCCATTGTTGATCCTGTTTCTTTCTCACTCACCCAGACTGCAGACTAACACAGGTCTTGTCAGACAATCCCTTACCATGCCACCCCAGCGCGAGGAAAGGTAAGGTAGGAAGAAGCTGCGATTAGAGGAAGGGGACTTGTGGGATTGATACACCTATAATACACAAAGGCTTCATTAAGGCACATCAGTCCAGGAGTCCTTCACTTTGTACTGTCCTTTAAGAACTTCTCCTGGGACTGAATTCCTCTGGACTGGGACAGTCTGAGCTTTGGGGCAGCCCAGGAACTTCTTGGAAGAAGTGAAAGGCTCTTGAATCTGTCAGTACTTGTTTCCTTGCTCTTACACACACAGCGCAAGAGTGCATCCCCAATGCATGCAACTCTTGAACTGTAACAATGGTAACGATTGGTTGAAAGCTGACAATATTACAAATGTCTCTAGTTTCCCCAGACATTTTTCTCTAATTTGCTTTCCCTTTACCCATTGATATTTCGAAACCCTTAAAAGCCACTTGCACACTAGATTTTGTTTCTGTTAGTATAGACCCTTCAAATGGCAACCTAGTGACAAATGGAACACCAGGACCTAACATCCAGGATCTTACCCCTTCTCTCTGTCTCTTTTTTTTTTTTTCTTTTGAGACTGAGTCTCGCTCTGTCAGCCAGGCTGGAGTGCAGTGGCACAATCTTGGCTCATTGAAACCTCTGCCTCTTGGGTTGAAATCATTCTCCTGCCTCAGCCTCCCGAGTAGCTGGGATGACAGGCGTGTCCCACCACGCCTGGCTAATTTTCGTATTTTTAGTAGAAATGAGGTTTCACCACGTTGGCCAGGTTGGTCTTGAACTCCTGACCCCAGGTGATCCACCCGCCTCAGCCTCCCAAAGTGCTGGGATTGCAGGTGTGAGCCACTGCACCCGGCCCCCCTTCTCTTTTTGAATATTAATTCCCAGGGCTTCTTCCTGTTGGTTACACCAAACAAAATTGTATCTGTTCTGTTTTTGGTTTTTTTTTTTTTTCAGTTTAGAAAACATTGGCCCTTTTAGCTGTGATTATATGGTTGGAAGAAGAAACAAAGTTGTGAGCGGCAATGGAGCTCAATGTTTGTGTCCCCCCACCAGTCCCCCTCAAAGTACTCATAGGTTGAAATCCTAAACCCCAGTGTTATCGAAAATGGGGTTTCTGGGAGGTAATTAGGTCATGAGGGTAGAGCCCCCATGAAGGGATTAGTGACCTTATAAAAGGGACTCCAGAAAGCTAGCTTGTCCTATTTCTGCCATGTGAGGACACAACAAGACAGTAGCCATCTGCAACCCAGAAGAGGGTCCGCACCAGAGCCCAACCATGCTAGCACCCTGATCTCAAACTGGCAACCTGCAGAACTCTAAGAAATGCCTGCTGCTTAGAAGCCACCCAGTTTACGGGACTTTGTTATAAGCAGCCCAAGCTAAGGCATGCGCAATGAAAATATCAGAATTATTTGAAGCTTTAATCTATTGTAATAACTCCTTTCACATTGTGTATAATACATTGGTTTAACAATCTGTAATAAAATTTTAAAACAAAGAAGGCATCAATTCCAAGAATTAATTAATTATATTAGTTTAACAGACACTTACTAATTCATTCAAAAAATTGCTGAACACTTGATATGTGCCAGATATTGTTCTAGGTGCTGGAGATACAGCAGTGAAAACAAAGAGCAAACCCTGACGCTTGTGAAACGAATTGTCAGGAACTCAGCTGAGCAGGGAGAGACAGAGCTGTCAGAGTAGCCGGTTATAGCAACAAGCGAGAGATGAAAGAACTGAGCCTTTCATCGCTCGCTGCAATGGTAAAAGCAAGAGCTTAAAGCAGTTTTATGGACCCTGAAGCAGGAGGGCAGCGGTGAGAGCCTGGAGTGGAAAAGTCCTGGGTGATGAGTCAGAGTAGGGAAATGCATCATCAAGGGCTCCCTCCTCCCTGCATAAAGAGGTCTTGGCAAAGGCATCTGAAAAGGACGTCTACCCAAGGTCTGCTAGCCACCTAGCAATGAAGACTCTGGGGCCAGGAATGTAAATACAGGAAAAGCATGACTGACCAGGAGAGCCTGAGTCCTTGACTGCAACTTCCTTCAGAGACCGTGACCCACTGGCTGTGCACCAAATGTCCCTCAGAGAGTGGCAGCTTTCTGTGTGAGGTCTGCCAGGTAAGGCCTTCGTAATTGCCTGTAGTTGGGCCTGAAAGATCACACATTTGGCTTAAGCAAAAGCCAGACTCCTCACTAACATTCTAGACAAGAAATATACAAGTCAAATATATGCTGTATTAGTGGTAAGTACTGACAAAAAAGGTAAATAAATAAATAAATAAGCAAGCAAGTAGGGAAGGCAGATAGGGAGTAAATGAAAGGGAGTAGGAGTGTGATAGCAATTTGAGTCAAAGACAGGCAAAGGACGCTTCATTGAAAAAGTGGCATTTGTTGAAACACTTCAGAAATTGAGACTTGCAGCTACCCAAGAGAAGAGCAGGTCAATCAGAGGGAACAAAAGGTAAAAATTTCAGGAGATGGAAGCCCGTTTATCCAGAGTGGAGCAAGCAAAGGGAGAGGAGCAGGGATGATGGAGACAGAGAGCTAATGAGGCTCTGGGTCTTGCAGGACCCTGTAGCCACTGTAAGGACATGAGCTTTTTCTCTGGGTGAGATGGGAAGCCACTGAGGACTTTGCATGAATTACATGCTCTGACTCTAGATGCCCTCCTGAGAACAGATTTGGGAGAGAAGAGAAGGGGATATTAAGGACAGAAGCAGGGAGACCTGTCAGGAGACTACTGTAATAATCCAGGAAAGAGATGACGTTGGTTTGGACCAGAGAGATGAGACTGGAAGTAGGGAGAGCTGGTTGGATTTTTATATATATATATATATTTTTTTTTTTTTAATTTTATTCATTTATTTATTTTTGAGACGGAGTCTTGCTCTGTCACCCAGGCTGGAGTGCAGTGGCTCAATCTTGGCTCACTGCAACCTCCGCCTCCCGGGTTCAAGCAACTCTGCCTCAGCCTCCCCAGTAGCTGGGATTACAGGTGCCTGCCACCATGCCTGGCTAATTTTTGTATTTTTAGTAGAGACGGGGTTTCACCATCTTGGCCAGGTTGGTCTTGAACTTCTGACCTTGTGATCCACCCGCCTCGGCCTCCCAAAGTGCTGGGATTACAGGCATAAGCCACCGCACCCATCCTTTTTGGATATATTTTTAATGCAGTGTCCCCTATTTCAGTGCCCCCCATTTCATTCATTCTAGACCTGTTTTCCCCCCTTATATCTTAACGTATCTAAAATCAGATTGCATCTTATATTGGGATGGCTTTCTATAATTGCTGTCAAGCAGGTGGCAGCTGTGATGCAGCTGTCTATTAGTTGAAAACCTTCCAGTGATACTACCTGGTAATTGCCAGCATCAATCTATAATGTAGATATGTTGTGACAAATCCAGGTTTTATGTCATTAAATTTCAAAGCTTAATATATTTGCTCAGAAACATATTATAAATGTGGCTTCTCTGCTTACGTTCATGAACAATATCTTATTTGTAGACCTCATCCTTTTCGCTCCAAAGCTGATCCTGTCACTCAGTGGGTATGTCTCTGATGCGGTGTGGGACTGCAGAATTCATCCCAAACTTGATAGCTTCATACATGACTGTCACAGTCAGCCTCTCATTACATCTTCAGCCTCATTTCCCACCACTCCCTAACTTCATATTTTCTGCTCAGGTTGCACTCAATGCTCAGTTTCCTGTGAGACCAGGACCTTGTCCCAGCTGTACACTTTTCCAGTTGTTTTTTTTTGTCTTGCTTTGCTTTTGAGATGGAGTCTCGCTCTATCACTCAGGCTGGAGTACAGTGGTGTGATCTTGGCTCACTGCAACTTCCGCCTCCCAGGTTCAAGCGACTCTCTTGCCTCAGCCTCCCAAGTAGCTGGGACACATCCAGCTAATTTTTTGTATTTTTAGTAGAGACGGGGTTTCACCATGTTAGCCGGGATTTTCTTGATCTCCTGACCTCATGATCCACCCACCTTGGCCTCCCAAAGTGCTGGGATTACAGGCGTGAGCCACTGCGCCTAGCCTCCAGTTATTTTATCTGTCTTTCTCCCATCGGGTATTCATTCTTAAAGATCCAGCTCAGGTGACACCTCTTTTGTGAAACTTTTTTGACCCTCCAAACAGACTTTCGGCATCCCCTGAACATGGTACAGCTTGAACAACACTGGTTTGAACTATCCTCATCCACTTACATACAAGTTTTTGTCAATAAATGTAGTCGATCCTCCTTATCCTCAGGTTCCACATCCACAACGAAAAGAGGATGACAAATACAGTGTTCTTGATGTGAAACCCATGATACAGAGGACCAATCTTTGTACAGGTAGTTTCCCCAGGGCCCACTGCAAGATTTGAGTATGCCTGGATTTTGCCTTCATAATTGCCTGTAGTCAGACCTGAAAGATCTGCAGGGGTCCTAAAACCAATCCCCAAGAATACTGAGGGACAACTGTAATACACTTGGCTTAGAACAGTTATGCAGTATTTGTAAGTATCTGTTTTTATTATTTTGGATTTGATGAACCACAGTTTCCTGTTCTGCAAAATGTAGACAGTAATAGTAAATAGCATAAAGGTGTTTTAGGTGTTTTGAAGATTACTTAAAATAATACATACAAGCAGGCCAGGCACAGTGGCTCACACCTGTAATCCCATCACTTTGGGAGGCCAAGGCAGGTAGATCACTTGAGGTCAGGGGTTTGAGACCAGCCTTCCCAACATGGCGAACCTCCATCTCTACTAAAAATACAAAAATTAGTCAGGCATGGTGACACATACCTGTAATTCCAGCTACTCGGGAGGCTGAGGCAGGAGAATTTCTTGAACCCAGGAGGTGGAGGTTGTAGTGAGTCAAGATTATGCCACTGCACTGCAGCCTGGGTGACAGAGCGACACTTTGTCTCAAAAAACAAACAAACAAACAAACAAAAAGTACAAGCAAGAATAATGTTTAGTACTTAAGTGCTCAGTAAGTGTTTGCTTTTTTTTTTTTTTTTTTTTTTTTGGACACAGGGTCTCACTATGTTACCCGGCCTGGAGTATAGTGGCGTGATTATAGCTCACTGCAACCTCGAACTCCTGAGTTCAAGCGATCCTCCCACTTCATCCTCCTAAGTAGCTGGAATTACAGGTGCCTGCTATCATGCCCAATTAAATTTTTAATTTTTAATTTTTGTGGAGAGTGGGGGATCTCGCTATCTTGCCTAGGCTGATTTCAAACTTCTGGCCTCAAGAGATCCTCCTGCCTAGGCCTCCCAAAGCACTAGGATTATAGACATGAGCCACCATGCCTGGCCAGGCTTTAAAAAATTTGTATTACATTATGAATACTAATACATTTTAAATGATTGTATCTTAACCCATGTGAAAATAGTAACATCTATTTTTAAGCCTTAGAATGGGATTTGTCTCATCACAGAAACTGCTAGTGTATTCAATGAAAAAGAAAAAAGCAATGAAAAGAAGAGATAACCCCGTTTCATTTTCCTCTTGGTGACAAAGTGCTGCGATCTATGATTATGTGAAAAGTCTAAATATAGATGCTGATGACCCAACAGCTCTTCTCAGATTTCATTTATTTCTAAGAGCTTCTGAAAAATACTCTCAGGAGGATCAACTCTTGGTGTCAATTAGGTAGTTTGTGCAATTTACAGTAGTTCATTGCATTTAATCATAGTGACTTTATCTCACAAGTCCTTTCATGTCTTGTCTGCCTTGGTCATGATAAAGACATCATTTAATTGCTTATTTAGTCTCTTTTCTAATAAAAATCTTGGCTCACTGCAACCTCTGCCTTCCAGGTTCAAGCGATTCTCCTGCCTCAGCCTCCCGAGTAGCTGGGATTACAGGCGTGCACCACTACTCCTGGGTAATTTTTGTATATGTAATAGAGACAGGGTTTTACCGTGTTGGCCAGGCTGGTTTCAAACTCCTGACCTCAGGTGATCCGCCTGCCTTCGCCTCCCAAAGTGCTGGGATTGACAGGCGTGTGTCACCATGCCTGCCTAGATAAACGATTTAATGCATTGGTTAAGTCACTAAACTAGACATTATTGCACTGGGTCTGTGTTCATTCTATAATGCATTACTCTGAATAAGACTTTGACACCTTCTTCCATCCATGACTTAGGAATTTTCCTGATTGCTACATTAACATGAATGAATGTTAGGGTTTGAATATTTGTCCCCTCTAAAACTCGTATGGAAATTTATTTTTTAAATTTGTTTTTGTTTTCATGTTGAAATTTAATTGCCATTGCAACAGTGTTAAGAGGTAGCATCTTTAAGAGGTGATTAGGTCACAAGGGCTACATCCTCATTGGTGGGATTGATGCCATTATAAAATGGCAAGTTTGGCCTCCTCTGTCCGTCTGTTTCTCTCCCTCTGCTCTTGCCCTCTCACCTCCCACCATATGGTAATACAGCAGGAAGCCCCTTGCCAAATGTTGGCACCTTGATATTGGACTTTCCAGTCTTCAGAACTATGAGCCAATCAATTTCCGTTTATTATAAATTACCCAGTCTTAGAGCTGAGCACAGTAGCATGTGCCTGTAGTCCCAGCTACATAGAAGGTTGAGGTGGAAAGATTCTCTTAAGCCCAGGAGTTCCAGGATGCAGTGTACAGTAATCACACCTGTGAATAGCCACTGCACTCCAGCTTGGGCCACACTGGGAACTCTGTCTCTAAATTTTAAAAAATTAAAGTAGAAATAAATAAATCACCCGGTGTGTTATTCTGTTCTCACACTGCTAATAAAGATATATCAGAGACTGGATAATTTATAAAGGCAAGAGGTTTAATGGACTCACAGTTCCACATGGCTGGGAGGCCTCACAATCATGGCAGAAAGCAAAGGGGAAGCAAAGAGACGTCTTACGTGGTGACAGGCAAGAGAGAGTTTGTGCCAGGGAGCTCCCATTTATAAAACCATCAGATCTTGTGAGACTTATTCACTATTATGAGAACAATATGGGAAAGACTCGCCCCCATGATTTAATTACCTCCCACCAGGTGACTCTCATGTGGAAATTATGGGAGCTACAAATCAAGATGAGATTTGGGTGGAGACACAGCCAAACCCCATCACCCAGTCTCAGGTATTTTTGTAGCATCACAAAATAGACTAAGACAATACAGTTTTAACATGTGATTACTAAATTCCCCTAGGGAATTTTTTTTTTTTTTTTTTTGAGGTGGAGTCTCACTCTGTCACCCTGGCTGGAGTGCAGTGGCATGATCTCAGTTCACTGCAACCTCCACCGCCTCGGTTCAGCAATTCTGCTGTCTCAGCCTCCTGAGTAGCTGGGATTACAGGGGCTCACCACCACACCTGGCCAATTTTTGTACTTTTTAGTAGAGATGGGGTTTCATCATGTTGGCCAGGCTGGTCTCAAACTCCTGACCTCAAGTGATCCGCTCGTCTCAGCCTCCCAAAGTACTGGGATTACAGGCATGAGCCACTGCGCCTGGCCTCCCCTAGGGATTTTAAATAAAGTTCTTCCAAAAATTCATCTTGATTGGTGCACTGTTGTTCTTGATACTTACGATGGCTCTCCTCCTCGTCATTTTTTCTCTTGTTTGGGGACCTGAGAAACTGTACAGTTTATTGGGTAAGTGAAAGTGTTATATACATGTGTTATTTTCAAATTAGTGTAATGAACCTGAGACCTAAAGTACACTTGGGGAATTTCTTTTCTTCTCTTCTCTTCTCTTCTCTTCTCTTCTCTTCTCTTCTCTTCTCTTCTCTTGTCTTCTCTTCTCTTCTCTTTTCTTTCTTGAGAGAGTCTGCCTCTGTCCAGGCTGGAGTGCAGGAGCACTATCTTGGCTCACTGCAACCTCCTGCTTCCAGGCTGAAGCTATTCTGGTATGTTTCTAATCTCCCCTTTCCTCCCTCTCCTTACTGATGACCTTGATTCATGATTCATGAAAAAAAGAAGCAAACAAGCACTCTGTCATCTCTCTAGCATTCTGAATTGGGACCCATTCTTTCTATAGGAGGAATGTGTCTCTGCTCCTAGCTAAGGCCAACCCTTCACTTCTACTCTGGATCTTACCTCCTTGTAATTTAGAACGGACTTTACTCCTACAAATCGACCTTTCTCTCTTGCATTCTTAATTTCCCTCTCCAGGGGATTTTTTTCACCAGTAAATAAACTTGCTCCAATTTCCCATTCCTGTCTGGCTGCTGAATGAATGGCTTTCCCCATGACATCACCTGTTCTCTCACCTCAATCCATTTCAATTAGACTTCTGTCCTCCCACTACATCTGAAACTTCTAAGAGATTAGCCAGTGACCTTCATGTCACCAAATGCAATGGTCACTTTCCTGATTTCATCTTACTCAACTCCTTAGCTGCCTTTGTCCCAAGTGACCACTTTCTACCTCTTGAAACTCTTTCTTATCTTGGCTTACATAATACCCCACTCTCCTGATTTTTTTTTTAATAGCACTGTCTACTTTATTGACTATAGGATAGTAACTCTCAAATGTATATATCTATATTAGGCCATTCTTGCATTACTATAAAGAAATACCTGAGACTGGGTAATTTACAAAGAAAAGAGGTGTAATTGGCTCATGATTCTGCAGTCTGTACAGGAAGCGTAGTGGCATCTACTTCCAGGGGAGGCCTCAGGAAACTTACAATCATAGCAGAAGGCAAAGGGAGAGCAGGAACATCACATGATGAGAATGGGGCAGGAGAGGGGAGGGAGGGGTTGCACACATTTTCAACAACCAGATCTTGTAAGAATCCACTCACTATCACAAGAACAGCACCGACAAGATGGTGCTAAACCATTTCTGAGAAACCCACCCCCATGACCCAATCGCCTCCCACCAGGCCTGACTTCCAACATTGGGGATTACAGTTCAACATGAGATTTGGGTGGGGACACAGATCCAGACTATATCAATACCAAACTCTAATCTTCCCTAGAGTCCCATCCATCCTCTATATCTCAATACTACTTGGTGTCTCTACTTGGGTGTCTAATTAGCATCTCATACCTAACTGTACATTATGATCATCATTCAGTGTAAATGAATATACATTTAGAATTCTGCTCCTCTTTCCTCTGCCTCATACTCTCTCTGCCTACCCTTTGCCTTCATCTCCTGCCCCTATTCCTAGACCAGCCCCTAGTACATTAGGTCCCTTGATGATTTCATAACACCTAATAGTTTTTTCTCTGAGTAATGATCCCACTTATAGTCAATTAGTCAGATTATCTCTTTAACGTCAAACTTCCTTCTTTGGCCTCTATGATCCCTGAAGCCAGAACTTTGCTGCATTGTTTACTGTATCCTCAGGGCTCAACACAGTACTTTACACATATTTGGAGCTCAATAAATTTGTTGTGAAGAAAGAATAAAGAGGCCTGTGCAGTGGCTCATGCCTGTAATCCCAGCAATTTGGGAGGCTGAGGTGAGTGGATCATTTGAGGTCAGGGATTTGTGACCAGACTGGCCAACATGGTGAAACCCTGCCTGTACTAAAAATACAAAAATTAGCTGGTTGTGGTGGTGCATACCTCTAATCCCTGCTACTTGGGAAGCTGAAGCAGGAAAATTGCCGGGAGGTGGAGGCTGCAATGAGCTGAGATCACACCACTGCACCCCGGCCTGTGTGACAGAGTGAAACTCTGTCTCAAAAAAAAAAAAAAAGAATAAAGAGATGGATGTTCTACATAACTTTTAACAGTTACACAGCATTGTTTTAGGGATATACCATAATTTAGTAAATAAATTTGTCTCTTTGTATATCTAGGTTGTTTTCTATTTTTCACTATTATAATCACTTCTACAATGAACATCCATGTAGCTAAATCTTTGGCTGATATTTACTCATGTGCTTAAATAAATCACTAGAAATAGAATCACTGGTTTAACAGTGAAGTATACATTTTCAAGGCTCTTGCTATAGGGTGGTAGTCTGCAAAGTTGAACACCATTAACTCCTTTCTTTCCTGTACAAGAAAGCCCTTCATCCCATCAAAAGGTGATGTTGCTCCCTTAGCCTTTAGAATATGGTGGAAGTAGGGCCACCAAATAAAATACCCAGTTATAATATTGTGATATAATACAATATATATATATTTGGTCTTCATCCCCAGTTGCTGGCACATAGCTCTTAAAATCTTTGGAAATTTCTTAGTTATAAAGGAAAAGGAGCGTCTTTTGTCCTTCATAGCAAGCCCCTTCTAACCAGGGAAAAGACTTTTGGAAAGCCCTAGAATGAGGAGCTGTTTGTCAAGAGAACTAACCAGGTGATTGAGGCTTCAACAAGTTGGACCCTTCAGCCGATCCTCTGACTTGCAAGGAAGGGAGAGGGGCTAGAGATTGAGTTCAATCACCAACGGCCAATGATTTAATTACGTATACTATGGCAATGTAATGGACCTCTGTAAGAACCCTGCACGGCAGAGTTTTGGAGAGCTTTCAGGGTAATGAACACATGGAGGTGCTAGGAGAGTGGTGACCCAGAGAGGGCATAGAAGATGCATACCCCACCTCTGTACCTTGTGCTGTGCATCTGTCAACTGAAGAATGATGAGGTTCATACATTTGTAAAGGAGTACTTTATTCCTTATAAAGAGTTGCAGGTCTGAGGGTTCTAGCAGGCTGAGAAATACAGCCTCTGGTCAGAAGCTGGAAACAGACACTTTGAGGGTGTGGCAAAAGGAACACGAATTTATGCTGAGCAGGGTGGCTGAATATACATATTTAATAACTTATAGGAGGAGGCATGAATATTTATGAAAGGAGAAACATGTGTATGCACAATTGAGCTTCATGTCCGTTCATGGGACCCCTGTTCAAAAAAATGGCCTCATTAGCATAATCTGAGGTTGGAGTTTTCAGCCCTCTTATGTCAAAAGGTGAAGCACGGGACATGAAAACCCTTATTGTGGATTCTCCATAGACTGGCCAGAACGACTCCATTGTCAGTGGTCTCTTAACAGGAAGGAATGCTGGTCAGTTGCTTTGTCAAAAACACAGAAGGGAGGAGCAGCATCAGATGGTTGGTTGAAATCAGCAGTGCAAAGAGTTTTTTGAAAGGGTTGGTTTCTGTTTAACCCTTAGGGAAGAAAGCCTAATGGCAGCTAGCAAGGAAGGGGGTATAATGAGATGTGTCCTATCTCCCATAGAGTTATTGCTGGAAACTCAATTTCCAAGGTTTCTTGGAGGTTCTCTTGGCCAAGAGGAGGTCCATTCCATTGGTTGGGGGGATTAGGATTTTATTTTATTTCTCACATCTCTTCCATCTGTTTATATGTATCCTTTAAAATTTCTTTTGTAATAAATCAGGAATAGTAAATAAGCTTTCCCTAGGTTTGTCAACCATTCTAGCAAATTATTGTAACTGCACAATGGGTGCACAGATAAAATCAACTCACTGAGACTGCAGCATTGCAGTAGATGGAGTTATTACTCAAATTGGTCTCCTCAAAGGCTCACAGTTAGTTAGGGTTTTTCAAGGATAGCTTGGTGTTGGGGGCTAGGGAATAGGGAATGTTGATTGGCTGAAGATGAGGTAATATGGGTGTGGCCGTTGGGTGAGGGCCACAGACTGCATGGTTAGGGTGGATAAGAAATGCAAAAGTCGGCCGGGCACGGTGGCTCACGCCTGTAATCCCAGCACTTTGGGAGGCCGAGACGGGCGGATCACGAGGTCAGGAGATCGAGACCAACCTGGCTAACGTTGAAACCCCATCTCTACTAAAAAAATACAAAAAACTAGCCGGGCGAGGTGGCGGACGCCTGTAGTCCCAGCTACTCGGGAGGCTGAGGCAGAAGAATGGCGTAGACCCGGGAGGCGGAGCTTGCAGTGAGCTGAGATCTGGCCACTGCACTCCAGCCTGGGCAACAGAGCAAGACTCTGTCTCAAAAAAAAAAAAAAAAAAAAAAAAAGAAATGCAAAAGTCTGGCTGAGTGCAGTGGTTCATGACTGTAATCCCAGCACTTTGGGTGGCCAAGGCAGGCAGATCACTTGAAGTCAGTAGTTCAAGACTAGACTGGACAACATGGTGAAACCCAGTCTCTACTAAAAATACAAAAATTAGCAGGGCATGGTGGCAGGCAACTGTAATCCCACCTACCTAGGAGCCTGAGGCAGGAGAATTGCTTGAACCCAGAAGGCAGAGGTTTCAGTGAGCCGAGATCGTGCCACTGTACTCCAGCCTAGTCAACAGAGTGAGACTCCATCTCAAAAAAAAAAAAAAAAAAAAAAAAAAAAGAAACGCCAGACTCTGAAAAGACATCTCAAAAGGCCAATCTTAGGATCTACAATACAATAAAACAGTGATGTTATCTACAGGAATAATTGGGGAAGTTACAAATCTTGTGACCTATGGAGCAATGGCTGGTTTTTGTTTATGCTTACATCTTGGCAGAATTCAGGCCTCCCTCATAACCATAACCTTGTGGACTTTCATAGTTTTACAAAGACGGTTTAGTTTTGGAAAAGGCTATTATCATCTTTAAGGTTAAGCTGTAAACTAAATTCCTCCCAAAGTTATCTTGGTCTACACCCAGGAATAACCAAGTACAGTTTGGAGGTTAGAAGCTAGATGAAGAACACTGTTCGATTGCTCTTACTCTCATAATCTTGCAAAGGCGGTTTCATTTTTGAACCTGAAGAGGTGGTTGTGGGAGCCTTTGATTTGTAGCCAAGACATACAGAAGTTGTGGACAAGTGCCCACCACTTGTGACTGGCATCTGAAGTGTGTGTAGATGGGGGTGGTTTTGTGGGACTCAGCCCTTAACCTATGGGGTTTGCACTAACTCTGGGCAGTTAGTGTCAGAATGGAGTTCAATGGTAGGATGCAGTCAGGCGCGGTGGCTCATGCCTGTAATGTAGGATGCAGTCAGGCGCGGTGGCTCATGCCTGTAATGCCAGCACTTTAGAGGCCCGGAGGGCAGATCACCTGAGGTCAGGAGTTTGAGACCAGCCTGGTCAACACGGCGAAACCCCATCTCTACTAAAAATACAAAAATTAGCCTGCTGTAGTGGTGGATGCCTGTAATCCCAGCTACTTGGGAGGCTGAAGCAGGAGAATCGCTTGTACCTGGGAGGCAGAGGTTGCAGTGAGCTGAGATCGTGCCATTGCACTCCAGCCTGGGCAACAAGAGTGAAACCCCATCTCAAAAAAAAAAAAAAAAAAAAAAAAAATTATAAGATGCTCAGTCAATGTCCACTAAGAATTGGGGAATTGGTTGGTGTGGAGAAACAAAAACCCCACACATTTGGTGTCAGAAGTGTTGTGTGAGGAGTACAGAAAAACAGTTTTTTCTCTTGCCAGTTAAATTTGAATGTCAAGTAAACAGAAAAATGGGACATACTTATACTAAAAAAATTTGTTGTTTATTTGGAATTCAAGTTTACCTGGGCATTCTGTATTATTATTTGTTAAATCTGGCAACACTACGTATGATGACACTCTTCTAGTTCTAGGTGTAGCCTTAAGAGGCCTGGCAGTTTCTCCTTTTGCCCTCCAGAAGCCAGCTACTATGCTATAAAGAACTTTGGGCTGGACTACTGAATGAAGAGAGGTCACCTGGAGAAGGCCTAGAAGATGAGGAGTGATTTTATATATTCCAGCCGCAACTGAATGGAACGTCTGTGGTGGGTTTCCTGTCCCTTTCTCACTATTGCATTCCTGGTGGGGGTGAGGGAGTTAGAGGTATCTGGGGAGGATCAGAAAACAGTTTACAGGTCTTTAGATCCAGGAAAGCTGTACCAGAGGAGCTACATCCACATCTGGACATAAACCTGATCATGAATATTAGGCCTGATGCTTTAATAGGATAAGACTTTGCAGTATGTTGGGAGGGATTGAAAGAACGTAAATAATTTATTGCCAGAGGGCAGACTGTAGTTGACTAAAGATGGCCATGGTTTTATTGCCACTTCTCTGAGCAAGGGACAGAGTCTATTTGCCCTCACCCCCACCCCCCCATGAACTCTGGACTGGCCTTGTGACTTGCTTGGACAAACCAAAGGCAACAAAGTTGCTGTGTGACATTCAGGCAGTAGTGTTCTGGAAAACCAGCTCTATAAAAAAATTTGTTAAAGCCCTAATTAATATCATTTACCTATTTCTGTGGTGTAAATACTCCCGCCATGGCTGATTTCAAGCTATCAAAGTGATATCACTGACCATGGAGTTGGGAATGGACAAGCACAATTGGCTTTCATGAGCCTGTACAAATTGGCTTCAGCATGTCACTACTCTCAGACCTTGTCCTTGAGAGCTCTGTCAGCTTCCATTTTTGCTTCTTTGAAATCCACCCAACATGAAGCATCTTCAAGATAGGCTCATGAATGATGAGAGGCCAAACGAAAAGAAAGGACAAGTAGAAAAGGAAGGAAACATTCTTGCCTCAAATTGGCTCCCAGCTAAGTACAGCTGTATTAGGGACTCTGGCCTACATTACATGGAGCAGAAGACCACCTCACCAATCCAGAGAAATATGAGAAATAATAAATTGTGCATTGAAGCCACTGTATTTTGGAGTGGTTCTTTTTTTTTTTTTTTTTTTGAGACGGAGTCTTGCTCTTGTCACCCAGGCTGGAGTGCAATGGCAAGATCTCGGCTCACTGCAACCTCTGCCTCCCAGGTTCAAGTGATTCTCCTGCCAAAGCCTCACAAGTAGCTGGGATTACAGGAGCCCGCCACCATGCCCAGCTAATTCTTGTATTTTTTAAGTAGAGATGGGGTTTCGCCATGTTGGCCAGGCTGGTCTCGATCTCCTAACCTCGTGATCCACCCACCTCAGCCTCCCAAAGTGCTGGGATTACAGCTTGAGCCACTGCGCCTAGCCTGGAGTGGTTCAATTAGCAATAAAATGAAACGTATATTGCCAAGCTGTCATTAAATAAAGCCGTATCAAGTTTTACTCCCATTGGCAATGCGTGGGAGTGCCTTATTCTTCCAACAGAAGCCCACACTGCATTACCATCACCAGTTTGACAAATTAAAAAATACATATGTTGCAGTTTAATTTACATTTCTTTGAAAATGAGTTTGAACATTTTTTCATATGCTTATTGGTCATAAATTGATCATACCCTCAGTTCATTTTTCTATTGATTTGTAGGAGCTTTTACTATTTTAATAATAGTAATAATAAATGGAGGATATTTTACAATATGTATGACCACATAGTTTACTTGTGTGTTCTTTGCAGTAAAAAGCTTAAACTATTGATATAAAAATGATGCCTGGCTAGAAAATTTTCTGAAAGTTTCTTGTAAGGCCATCATATCCAGTTTTGAGTTTGCTCATTTTTAGCATTCCTTAAATTATTCTGAATAGTTTCCTTGGATTTTCTCGACTAGTGATTTTCTTCAATGGAATCTTCAGCTGAAACCTAATACAAAATACCTCTCCCCTGCCACTTTAATTTGAACACTCCTGGCTCAACCCACTCTAGTAGGTTAATTCTTCAGCTACTCTTTTGTTAAAACCAACGAAAAGTCTTTGATACATAGTGCAGTTACATTTCATACCAATTTAAATTTCACAAATTGGAAACAGAGCTATATAAAAATGTTATTAGTTTGTGCAAATTATGAATAATATGAATTCTCCCTAAACCAAAAGTACTAAAATTGGATTGGATTCTAGAACCACAACAAAAAAATGGTGCATTAATGGGAAAACAGAAAACTTAGAAAACCTCGAATGAGATCTAAAGTACAGTTAACTTTATCAGTGTTGTTTTCTTAGTTTTGATAAATGTACCTTGGTAATGTAAAATATCAGCAACAGGGAAAACTGGGTGAAGGAGTATGTGGAAATTCTCTATACTGTGTTTGCAGCTTGTCTATAAGTCTAAAATTATTCCAAAATGAGAAGTTTGCTTTTTAAGCATTTATTCATTTATTTTATTAATTTATTTTTAAATTTATTATTATTATTATTTTTTGAGATGGAGTCTCACTCTGTCACCCAGGCTGGAGTGCAATGGCGCAGTCTTGGCTCACTGCAACCTCCGCCTGCCAGGTTCAAACAATTCTCCTGCCTCAGCCTCCCAGGTAGCTGGGACTACAGGTGTGTGCCACCATGCCCGGCTAATTTTTTTTTGTATTTTTAGTAGAGATGGCGTTTCACCATGCTGGCCAGGCTGGTCTCGAACTCCTGACCTCCTGATCCACCCGCCTCGGCCTCCCAAAGTGCTGGGATTACAGGCATGAGCCACAGTGCCCAGCCCGTTTTAAAGCATTTAAATATTTGCTCTAAGAAATGTTATACAGAGTTATAGGCCTGTGTGTTCTAAGAATACTTTTCCTTACGTTATATTTATTCCTCTGGAGGAATACATTGTCTAGAATTAGGCAAGTTTTGAGTTATGTGAGGTTTTCAGGTCCTTATCTCCTGAATATAATTATTGCCGTGTAAATTATGTATTCACATCCTATTTTGAAAACTAAAATAGGAATAACTAAAGATCAAAGCCTGAATCACAATTTTGTTTTAAAGTTTTTTGAGATGGAGTGTCACTCTGTCACCCAGGCTGGAGTGCAGTGGCGTGATCTCGGCGCACTGCAGCTTCTGCCTCCCGAGTTCCGCGGGAGCAATTCTGAGGTAGCGATTCTCCTACCTCAGCCTCCAGAGTAGCTGGGATTACAGGTGGGGGTCACCACACCCTGCTAATTTTTGTATTTTAGTAGAGATGGAATTTCATCACATTGGCCAGGGTTGTCTCAAACTCCTGGCCTCAAGTAAGCCGCCCTGCCTCAGTCTCCCAAAATGCTGGAATTACAGGCCTGAGCCACCGTGCCCAGCCCTCTGAATCATTAACTAAGAGAAATCCTTCCTTTCAATAAAAAGCAAAAACAAAACCCAAACTCTCTCTTTTCCAGTTTCTGGCACTGGAATTGTCATAGTAAAGCCTTATCACGCTATGATGATCTTTGGACTAGTATGTGAGTGGAAATCTGGCTTTAAGTGTGGAATCTGGAGACAGGGTCCCAGGTAGGGCTTTCTGTCCACCTCTAAGAGGCAGAAGGGTAAGCACATAAATCCAAATCTTGCAGCCACAATCATAAATCTTTATGAGAAATTGGGCTTTGCTCATGAAGTTGGTAAGGAGACCCTCTTGTCCAGTGCTTTTGTATTCTCCTCTCCCATCACAGCAAGTGTCTTGGGAATGAAGGAAGGGGTTTTGGTGTAGTGTTTTGCATTCCTCTGTATGTTTCTTTGCAGATAAAATGTATCTTTTTATGGGCTTCCCCGTTGTAAAAGAAATTCCAATAATTTAAGTTCTGGGTGTTTCAGGTTTTACAGTTCCTACTGTTTCCCCCTCTACTTAGAGTATATATTTTGAAATACTATTATACACTCCTCTGTGCCTCATTTCTTATACAGGTGATAGCCACTGATACTGAGTGGCCTCTGAATAAACAGTGCAGTCATATTTTGCACTAATTGGAATTAGCAAATTCAAAACACTGAGAGATGAAAAATATTATTAAAGTCTCACTTTAAGCACACAAGTTGAAAGAATGTACATTCCTCACACTAAAATTTGTTTATTCTGCATTCAATGGTAAGTTTGTTATAAGAAATGCACTACAATGCCCTAGACTTATATGCACGGAGGCTGTTATTTCTTGCATTACATTCATTCTCAAGGGAAAAATCTGTCTGGAATTGTGCATATGTTGAGTTATGGGAGGTTTTCAGAAGCCCTTCCTAGAGTGAGTCTGGAGTAACTTGGGTGATTTAACTCCTCCAGTGGAAATCTGTTTCATTATTGTTGCTGATGTGATTTCTAATGGCAAAAGGTATTGATTGCTTAGTCCTCTGCTCAATACTGTATTGAGTACCCATATGATGTACTCAACAGTGGTTATTACTCTGTTACATCCGTGAGGCAGGTATTATTACTTTCATTCTATAAATGAAAAATTGTATGCTTGGCAAATTTAAGTAACTTCTTTTTTTTTTCCCTCACACAGAGTCTCACTCTGTTGCCCAGGTTGGAGTGCAGTGGTGCGATCTTGGCTTACTACAACCTCCGTCCCCTGGGTTCAAGTGATTCTCCTGCCTCAACCTCCCTAGTAGCTGGGATTATAGGTGCCTGCCACCACGCCTGGCTGATTTTTGTATTTTTTTTAGTAGAGACAGTTTCTCCATGTTGGCCAGGCTGGTCTCGAACTCCTGACCTCAGATGACCCGCCCGCCTCAGCCTCTCAAAGTGCTGAGATTACAGGTGTGAGCCAGTAACTTCTATCCAAGGGATTATCTTTGGATTTAAGGCTGGAATCTAAATCCTTTATTTAGGGCTGGAATGAAGATTTTTTAAATCTGCAAATTCTAAGACTTTTGCTAACTCAGTATAAAATTGTCATGCGCGTCCGTGTGAAGAGACCACCAAACAGGCTTTGTGTGAGCAACATGGCTGTTTATTTCACCTGGGTGCAGGCGGGCTGAGTCCGAAAAGAGAGTCAGCAAAGGGAGATAAGGGTGGGGCCGTTTTATAGGATTTGGGTAGGTAAAGGAAAATTACAGTCAAAGGGGGGTTGTTCTCTGGCGGGCAGGAGTGGGGGTTACAAGGTGCTCAGTGGGGGAGATTTTGAGCCAGGATGAGCCAGGAAAAGGAATTTCACAAGATAATATCATTGCTTAAGGCAAGGGCCGGCCATTTTCACTTCTTTTGTGGTGGAATGTCATCGGTTAAGGCGATGCACTTCTTTTGTGATTCTTCAGTCAGGCCACCTGGGCGTATACGTGCAAGTCACAGGGGATGCGATGGCTTGGCTTGGGCTCAGAGGCCTGACAAAAATGTTTACCGTGCATTAGTTATTTCAGCCCTGTAGAAAAGTAGATAGGTCTTTGCTTCTGTAATCATGGTCTTCGAATGCTAAATTTTGATTTTGCTTCTTGATTCCTAAGTCACTGCTAAGTCACCTTTCAAGAAAGCAGCCTCATCCTGTTGAGGTTATTCAGAGACTGATGCAGCAAGCCAGCACCTCTGGAATTGCCAGGACTGGAGAAGCTGTTTGACTTTTTTTTTTGTTAGCTTGCTTGTTTTTGCTTGTTTCTTTTGTTGTGGGAAATTTTCCATATCAATTGAAACTGCTCAAAATCTTTTCCTAATGGGTGCTATGTACCACTTCTTTAAACAACAGTGTTACTAATCAGTATTTCCCCTCCTCCTAGAGGTGGTTGATATTGTTAAGACAAAATGAAAAAGCGTACTTGTAGGGGGAGGGTATGGTTTGTTGTTGCTATTGTTGCTGTTTGCTTTACAAATATTTTTCCTTCTTGAGTTAAAAAAAATTGTAAATCTACTCACAGAGGCAGTTTGGCTCCCACTCATCTGAGGCATTCTATAGCCTTTGATGTTATTTCCCTTACTAAATCCTTCAATGTGGAGAGACAGAGTAGCCCCAGGACAAGGAAGAAACTAAATTTTTTAAATGTCTTCCAATCTCTGGGTTCAGTTAAATACCTAGAACGGAGGAAGATGAGCTGAGCTGGAATTGGGACTGTCATACTCTACTCCATTTATATTTTTGTCACCACACTCATAAATGCCTATTCACCAAAGACCTAAAGTTCTGCTCCATATCAATAATCTTTGCAAGACCTTCATCATTAGTTTTCGTTAATAATTCGTATTCTGTCACCCCCACTAAAAGTGAGCTTCCTGAAGGCAGAGACTTTGTTGTGAAGACTACCTGACACAAAGTAGGCATTCAGTTTATTTTCAGTGGATGACTGAATTAATACATGAATTACGGTTTCATAACTGAGACCTCATTAAAGCAGCTTCCACCTGTCTCAGCCTCCCAAAGTGTTGGGATTACAGGCGTGAGCCACTGTGCCCGGCCTGGAGACTTCTAGGCTAATGCTTGTACCTATGTATCTACTTTAATTAATTAATTAATTTATTTATTTATTTTGAGATGGAGTCTCACTCTGTCACCCAGGCTAGAGTGTAGTGATGCGACCTCAACTCCCTGCAACCTTTGCCTCCCAGGTTCAAGCCATTCTCGTGCCTCAACCTCCCTAGTAGCTGGGATTACAGGCGCACGCCACCATACCTGGCTAATTTTTGTAATTTTAGGAGAGACAGGGTTTCACCATGTTGGCCAGACTGGTCTCAAACTCCTGACCTCAAGTAATCCTCCCGCCTCGATCTCCCAAAATGTTGGGATTATAGGTGTGAGCCACTGCACCTGGCCTGATTTTTAAAATTCTATTTCCTATTGTATTTTGTTGGTTATGAATCACTAAGTTAGTTTCATGACCTTCTCTAGAGGTTTGAGAGAAAAAAGAAAAACCACTACTGTAGAAGATTTCAGGGGATTCAAAGGGAAATAATGGCCATTGGCCACACAGAAAGCATGTATAGGCCACTGAATTATCAACATAAATCCAAACAAAATGCTGTCCCTTTAATAAATGGTGCTGGGACACCAACTGTCTATTCAAGTGTAATGAAATGAATTAGACCCCTACCCACCACCATATATAAAAATTAACTGGAAATGGTTAAAGACCTAAGCGTAAGAGGTAAAGCTATTATACTCTTAGGCAAAATATAAGCATAAATCTTCAGAGCTTGGATTAGGTGGTGGTTTCCTAGATAGGACAACTAAAACATAAGCAACAAGAGAAAAATAGATTGATTGGACTTAATCAAAATTTAAAACTCTTATGCTTCAAAAGACACCATAAAAAATTAGAAAGTCGGCTGGGCGTGGTGGCTCATGCCTGTGATCTCCGCACTTTGGGAGGCCGAGGCAGGTGGATCACCTGAGGTCGGGAGTTTGAGACCAGCCCTGACCAACACGGAGAAACCCATTTCTACTAAAAATACAAAATTAGCCGGGCATGGTAGCACATGCCTGTAATCCCAGCTACTTGGGAGGCTGAGGTCGGAGAATTGCTTGAACCCAGGAGGTGAAGGTTGCAGTGAGCCGAGATCACGCCATTGCACTCTAGCCTGGGCAACAAGAGCAAAATTCCATCTCAAAAAAAAAAAAAAAAAAAAAAAAGGAAAAAATTGGAAAGACAACCTACAGAATGGATTATTTTTTCAAATTATTTATCAGGGGGCCGGGCGCGGTGGCTCAAGCCTGTAATCCCAGCACTTTGGGAGGCCGAAATGGGTGGATCACGAGGTCAGGAGATCGAGACCATCCTGGCTAACACGGTGAAACCCCGTCTCTACTAAAAAATACAAAAAACTAGCCAGGCGAGGTGGTGGGCGCCTGTAATCCCAGCTACTTGGGAGGCTGAGGCAGGAGAATGGCGTGAACCCGGGAGGCGGAGCTTGCAGTGAGCTAAGATCCGGCCACTGTACTCCAGCCTGGGTCACAGAGCGAGAGACTCTGTCTCAAAAAAAAAAAAAAAAAAAAATTATTTATCAGATAAGGGATATATGTCTAGAATGCATAAAGAACTCTTACAACTCAATAATAAAAAGACAAACGAGCCAATTAAGAAGTAGACAAAAGATTTGACCAGATACCTCAAACTATTTTTTAGTGTTTGGTGAGGGAAGGAAGAAAGGGAAAAAGAAGAAAGAAAGGAAGGAAAGAAGAAAGGATGGGAGGAAGGGAAGGAGGGAAGGAGACAGGAAGATTCTTGCAGTCTTTGGGCACTAGGTATATTTTAGGGCAGGAAACAGAGACTTGGGAAAAAGGACCTTGGGTGAATTTCAAGATCAGTATCAGATGATTATTCATTAACACAGAATCTCCATATCTTCTAGTGGGAGAGGACCCTGATCTAATTCTTTCACTGAATGAGATAAACAAAGTCCCAAGAGGTGTAGTGACTTTCTCAAGATCACATGTCCAGTATGAAAGAAGGTAGGGTTAGCAGAGTTCAAGTCTCAAATGACTTATGAAATATTGTTTTAAAATAGGAGAAAATACAGAGAAGAGAAGGACAAAGAAGCAGGAAGTGGGGGGATGTTAAAACACAAAATATACATTTGCCATGATAACCTTTGTTCTCCTGGACAGAGGCATACCTTTTGCAGTATTGTGAAATAGTGGTTAGGATGGGAATAACTCATGGATGTTAGGCCAGAATCACCACATGAGTACTGTAGGGATCAGTAAAATTTTTACAGTTTTATAATGCAAAATACTCAGTGTTCTTTTAGTGCCCTCTGTAGTTCTCTGCAGAATCAACTTAATGTGGAATGATTTCTACTGGGTGCCTCTTCGTCCTCTTTATTTTCTTAATAAACCACTTCCTTCTTTCATGTCTCTACCACTACCAGAGATCTGGATTCCTCATTTTCTATTCTGGGAGAAAGCCTATTCTGCAGGAGGATTATCATCCCCCTTTCCCAGTTATTTATATATGATATATAAAACACATATTAATATATATAATTTTATAACAAAACTGTGTAGATTCATTGAGGAAAATGTAGAAGATATGGGAGTAAAAGCAAAAATTTTAAATCACCTTTAGTCTCACTATCTAGATATTAGTACTAATAATATTTTGTGGCATTTCCTTTCAGTCTTTTGGGGGCTTTTTAAAAATACATATACACACAGAGAGATACACACTTTAAAACAATTAATTATGCCAAATTATACAAATATAACATATTATCACTTGCTGTTTTCTTTTAACAATATATCATTGCCACTTTTCTCTATCCTAAAGTAATCTTCTATAACATTTTAATTATCTCAAATATTCCATTGTCTAAAGTGCCAAAAAATATTCAGATCATTTACTAGTCTTGGATATTTCTGTGGCCTCCATTTTTTTCCTAATATAGAAAAAAAAAATGTGGCCAGGCACCGTGGCTCACGCCTGTAATCCAAGTACTTTGGGAGGCCGAGATGGGTGGATCACGAGGTCAGGAGATCAAGACCATCCTGGCCTACATGGTGAAACCCCGTCTCCATTAAAAATACAAAAATTAGCTGGGCATAGTGGCGTGCACCTGTAACCCCAGCTGCTGAGGAGGCTGAGGCAGGAGAATCGCTTGAACCCAGGAGGTGGAGGTTGCAGTGAGCCAAGACTGTGCCACTGCGCTACAGCCCAGGCAACAGAGAGAGACTGTCTCAAAACAAAATAAAAAAATGCTACACTGAAAATCATTGGCACTAAATCTTTTGCATGTATCAATGGTGATTGTTTACTCAGGATAAATTCCTAGAAGTAGGTCAAAGGTAATCACATAGTTAAGCACAAATAGGTAAGTATATAATTTTAAAGTTTTGATAAGTACTGTCAAATTGTATTCCAGAAAGACTGTGGAACTTTATAGCCCTATTAAAAAAGCAAAGTAAGGCTGGGCACAGTGGCTCACGCCTGTAATCCCAGCACTTTGGGAGGCCAAGGTGGGTGGATCTCAAGGTCAGGAGTTCGAGACCAGACTGATCAACATGATGAAACCCTGTCTCTACTAAAAACACAAAAATTGGCTGGGTGTGGTGGTGTGCGTCTGTAATCCCAGATACGCAGGAGGCTGAGGCAGGAGAATCCCTTGAACCTGGGAGGCGGAGGTTGCAATGAACTGAGATTGCACCACTGCACTCCAGCCTGGGCGATAGAGCAAGACTCCGTCTCAAAACAAAAAACAAAAAACAAAAAACAAGCAAAGTGTGCCTGTGTGTTTTTGTATATTTGTGTGTGTGTACATAATGTGTGTGTATGTGTGTGTGTGTTTTACCCAGTATTGTGGGAAACTCCTTAGCTTAGGTCACTATATTAGAGTAACTCTGGTTGCTCTAATAAATAAAATTGCAATGGCGTAACATAATAGAAATTTATTGTTTGTGCATGTAACTGTCCAATGAGGGGTTCCTGGTTGAACATGGCTTTCTCTACAGGAAATTTAGGGATTCAAGCCTTTGTATCTTGTGGGAATTTTCTGGTACTTCCCCACTGTTGTATCCATCTGATGGGGACACAAGGAAAAGAAAAAACATGACAGAGACATAACTTCACATTCCATTGACGAGAACTCAGTCATATAGTCAATCTAACTGCAAAGGAGTATAGGAAATGTAATCAGGAGGAGCTGCCACAGTAGCCAAAAAGGATAAACCTAGGTAAAACAATGCAGCTGGTTCATGGAATTAAAAAACACATTGCTGACTCTATTGACAGAAGAGGCCAATTGCAGTCACTAGCAATGACATTTCCATATACGCATTGAAGTTGAAAAGATAAATTCTCTAGAGGCTTTCCACCTGTATATTTGCAAACATATGATAGGGTCTTTTAAAATACCAATTTTATACTGAATAAGGCTTTCCCCTTCAATATCCTACTGTTAGTTTTTATTAGTATACTATATATTACAAGAAGATACTAAATGCCTATTTAAATAATCATGCACAGAGCATTATTTCATGTGACAATGTTCTGTTCATGTATCTGCTGTAATTCCTACACTATGACTCAGGCAGGTGAATTTGTAGGTTCATTGATGTTCCACAGTGAGTAAGTCTATGCAAACCTAACCCCAAAGGCCAAGGAAGCTGAGAGGCTGAAGAATGAGGCTGACAAATCCACTCCCTCAGAAAGAAACATTTTACAGGGAGTTATGAATGGAAGGTATGTCCTAGGCAGCCACAGAAAGAGATGGCGGATTCCCAGGACATTACCACCCAGACTCAGGGTATACACCATAGGGAAGGAATGTGTAGGACAATTAAAGCTGACCCCTCAGGGAAAGGCAAGAAGGCAATGTGAATCTACCTAAAGGCAGGCTGTATGGTAAAGGTTGTTTTGAACAAAGGGCAGGATTTACAGTAACAGTAGATAAAGTAGAAATCTTAGAGGCATTCCTGGAACAGGGGTCAATCAGAAGTCAACATAGCAGATAGCATCCAAGATGGAGTTGCTTTAATCTTCACAATTGGACAATCCTAGAGGCTGTTCTAAGATTTTTATAGGCGTGTTTCCTTTTGGCCTCTTCTAGAAGTCAATTTATGGCTTGATGATATATTTAAGGTCAACTTGTAGAAGTATGAATGGCTTTATATTTTTTTCTCCTTTCACATTAAGTGCAAGTTAAGTAGTCTGCCAAGAAGATCATAAAACAGGCTTGAAAATATTGGCTGGGCACGGTGGCTCACACCTGTAATCCCAGTGTTTTGGGAGGCCAAGGCGGTCAGATCACGAGGTCAGGAGTCTGAGACCAGCCTGACCAACATGGTGAAACCCCGTCTCTACTAAAAACACAAAAAATTAGCTGGGCATGGTGGGACACACCTGTAATCCTAGTTACTCAGGAGGCTGAGGCAGGAGAATCGCTTGAACCCAGGAGGCGGAGGTTGCAGTGAGCTGAGACTGCACCATTGCACTCCAGCCTGGGCGACAGAGTGAGACTCTGTCTCAAAAAACAAACAAACAAAAAAACCAACCAAACAAACAAAAAACAACCTGATTCTTTCCTGAACAATTCTCCTGACTCACTGATTATGCCATTTTGCCTCCCCAAGTTGAACTGTGGTAGATAGAGAAAAAAACAGATTGGCCTTCCTTCAAACATTTATGTGTCAAATGGAAGACAACGTAAGAGGTAAAAGCATGATTTTGAGTCATTTTGTGAAAAGTAGTAATATATATTTATTAAAGACCATGCTGTTCAATAAATGTTTTTGTTATCATTTACCATTTTTGAGCAATAAGAATGTGTTATACAAGGTGTAAAACAGGTAAACAATAGGCATTAGTATTTGCAAAGGAGGCTCTGATAAGAAAATATTCAATAGGGTTACTGTCCAAACATTCAACAAGCAATAATGATAGGAGTTGAGCCTAATTGGAACACTTAGAGCCTATATTATAATATTAATAATAGAGAGGGAAGAAAATAATTTATTTCCAATCTTCAACAAATATACTGAATAGCCATGGACTAACAAACTCAGTAAATATAAACCTGTAGTGGCCAGAATGTTAGAAAAAGAACGAGAAAGAAAGAGAAATGAAAATATGATGAGATCGAATATACTAAAATATTTTAATGTATCTTAAGAGATAAATGCCTTTTTTTTTTTTTTTTTTGAGGTGAAGTCTCAGTCTGTCACCCAGGCTGGAATGCAGTGGTGAGATCTCAGCTCGCTGTAAGCTCTGCCTCCAGGGTTCACACTTCATTCTCCTGCCTCAGCCTCCCGAGTAGCTGGGACTACAGGTGTCCGCCACCACGCCCAGCTAATTTTCTTTGTATTTTTTTAGTAGAGATGGGGTTTCACTGTGTTAGCCAGGATGGTCTCTATCTCCTGACCTTGTGATTTGCCAGCCTCGGCCTCCCAAAGTACTGGGATTACAGGTGTGAGCCACCGCGCCTGGCCCTAAATGACATTTCGAAAAATAAACCACTACCAAAAAGTACATGCCAAGATGTTAACAAAACCATATGATCTGCTGGCCCTGATCGACAGCCCCTGATTCTTTTCTCCTCAAAAAAGATTTCATTTCTGGCACTTTAAGCAAAAGAGGTTGCTGACGCACATAAGTGACCCACTCTACATATATTCTGGAAAATAGCCACCTCTACTCTAATCCCTGTTTGTTGTTGTTATTGTTGTTAATTCAATGATATTCTACTGAATTCTTCTACAAAAGGTATTATTATTATTATTATTTTGATGGGGGACAGAGTCTCACTCTGTCACCCAGGCTGGAGTGCAATGGTGCCATCTCGGCTCACTACAACCTCCTCCTGCCGGGTTCTATCAATTCTCCTGCCTCAGCCTCCTGAGTAGCTGGGATTACATGCACCTGCCACCATGCCTGGCTAATTTTTTGTATTTATGGTAGAGACAAGGTTTCATTATGTTGGCCAGGCTGGTCTCGAACTCCTGACCTCATGATCTGCCCATCTCTGCCTCCCAAAGTGCTGGGATTACAGGCATGAGCCACCATGCCCAGTCGATTCAACCTTTTCTAGCTGTTCAGTCCCTCATTGTTCTCCTACAAGGCTCTTACTCTGCATACCTCTCTTTGGTGTAATTGCCTAGACCAGAGCTGGAATATACCACTCCAACAACAATCTGTCATTATTGTGTTCAAGGCCCAAGCTGAACCTCATACGCTTAGCAAGATTCCATAATTCCATGATGATCCTTCACTGACTTTTCATTTCCTTCTTTCCTTCATCAACAAATATTTATTGAGCGCCCTATGGGACAGATATTATTCTCAGCCTTGGAGATACGGCAGTGGCTGAGATAAATCCCTGTTCTCATAAAGCTTTTATTTGAGTGTGGAGATACAGATAGTAGACAAATACATAATATGTCAGGTGATTGGAAATGCATTCAATAAATTCTCCTGCCACCTTCCAGTAGCTTTCCTTCTCACCCAGCAACAGGTTTTGATCTCCTGTTGCCCCTCAGACCCTCTTTCCTCATGCAGCCCCTCTCTCATTCTACTGTAAGCACACTGGGCTCCTTCATGTTCCTGGGACTTGCCAACTTCTCTCCTTATCAGGACCTTGTGGTAGCCAGGCTCCAAATTATTCTCAGTGGTCCCCACCTCATGGTGTTCATGAGGTGTATAGCCCTACACTGAATAGGGTGGACCTGTGAAACAACCGGAGATTGCAGAGATGACAGTATGTGATTTCTGAGGTTAGATCCTAAAAGACATGCGGCTTCCCCCTTGCCCGTTCTTGGACTGCCTGTCCTGGGGAAAGCCAGGCATGGCGTGATATCTACTGTATGATGAGGGCAGACATTATTCTCAGCCTTGGAGACACAGCAGTGAATGAGACAAATCCCTGTTTTCAAAAAGCCTTTATTCGAGTGTGGAGACACAGATAGTAAACAAGTGTATAATACGTCAGGTGATTGTAAATGCCACTAAAGGAAAAGAAAGCAGGGAAAGGGGGACTGAGCATGATGTCACCGTGGAGAGGGAGTGCTATTTTACACAGGTGGTCAGAGAAGGCCTTATTATAAGGTGACATTAGAGGAGACAGGAAGTATAGGAATCATGTAGGAGTTTTGATATAAAGTATTCCAGCTGAAGGCATGCCAAGGCCTGTAATAGATATTTATTGCAGCAAAACAAATTATCTCCAAACTTTGTGGCTTAAAATGACAAGAAATATTTATTACCTCACACAGTTTCTGTGGGTCAAGAATTCGAAAGTGGCTTTATGGGGTGGTTCTGGCTCAGGGTCTCTTCAGGGGTTATAATCAAGATGTCAGCCAGGGCTATCACACCTGAAGGCTTGACAAGGTCTGAAGATCCCACTTCCAATGATTCGCTCACCTCGTGTGGTTGTCGGCAGAAGGCTTCAGTTCCTCCCTGTGTGGACCTCTCCAAGTTGCTTGAGTGTCCTCATGACATAGTAGATGCCTGGCTTTCTCCAGGGCAAGAAGTCCAAGAAGGGG
Organism: Chlorocebus sabaeus; assembly: GCF_047675955.1. Classification (NCBI taxonomy): domain Eukaryota; kingdom Metazoa; phylum Chordata; class Mammalia; order Primates; family Cercopithecidae; genus Chlorocebus; species Chlorocebus sabaeus. The sequence continues at coordinate 17,800,722 of NC_132913.1, forward strand.
CAAGGAGGAAGGCACGCGTCTTCTATGACCTAGCCTCAGAAGTCACACACCATCAATATCCTGTTGTTTCACAGATCCACCCTATTCAGTTTAGGACTATACGCCTCATGAACACCATGAGGTGGGGACCACTGGGGATAATTTGGAGTCTGGCGACCACAGGCCCTGATAAGGAGAGAAGTTGGCAAGTCCCAGGAACATGAAGGAGTCCAATGTGCTTACAGTAGAATGAGGGAGGAGCTGCATGAGGAAAGAGGATCTGAGGGGCAACAGGAGATCAAATCATGTCGGACTTTGTAGACCAAAGTCAGAATTGTATGCCAAGTGGGAAGGGAAGCTATTGAATGGTGGCAGGATGATTTATTGAATTATTAAATTGTGTCTGTTGTGTGTGGTTTTTTTTTTTTTTTTTGAGACAGTCTTGCTCTGTCACCCAGACTGGAGTGCAATGACGTGATCTTGGTTCACTGCAACCTCTGCCTCCCAAGTTCAAGAGATTCTCATGTCTCAGCCTCCTGAGTAGCTGGGATTACAGGCACGCAGAACCATGCCCGGCTAATTTTTTGTATGTTTAATAGAGATGGGGTTTCACTATGTTGGCCAGACTAGTCTTAAATTCCTGACCTCATGATCTGCCCACCTCGGCCTCGCAAAGTGCTGGGATTACAGGCGTGAGCCACTGTGCCCGGCCTGTTCTTAAAATATTTTTCTGGTCTGGTGTGGTGGCTCACGCCTGTAATCTCAGCAGTTTGGGAGACCAAGGCGGGTGGATCCCTTGAGGTCATGAGTTTGAGAACAGCCTGGCCAACATGGTGAAAGCCATCTCTACTAAAAATATAAAAATTATTCAGGGGTGGTGTCAGGCGCCTGCAGTCCCAGCTACTTGGGAGGCTGAGGCAGGAGAATCACTTGAACCTGGCAGGTGGAGGTTGCAGCGAGCCGAGATCACGCCACTGCACTCCAGACTGGGTGACAGAGCAAGACTCCATATCAAACAAACAAACAAAAAGCAAAAACAACAAAAAAATTTTCTTTCCTACCTCATTTTCAGCAGGTTTTGCCTTTCTTTGTCTAAGGGTTTATGATGAGGCTGAAAGCAAAAGCAGCCTGAAGCCAACGATCCTCTAGGGTTAATTGAAGCTTTATCTCTCTGAAGGGCTTCTGTTAGGTTTCTCTGAGGAGAAGGGAAGGGGAAACATTGCTTTGAGAAGTTCCAACAGCTGGGAGAAAATGTTCCCAGAGGCAATGAAATCTATTTTCAATCCTGGGCTGTGAGCTCCCTGCCACTGTCACTAGGAGAGCATGGGAATGGTCTTGTAGGGTACTTGGGATGGGGGACGGGTTGAAGCAGCTAAACCACACATTAGTGTGTTTGTGAGGTAACCAGTATGTTTGAAATGCTTATTCCCTAGTGCCGTAAAGAAATAGCACTTGAACACAAATTTAATTTCTTTAGCAAGGCCTTTTTTATACTTTCTGCAGAAAGGGAACACTAGCCAGCAGTTTTGTCACGAGAGTACACCTAACAAAGGAGACAGAGTCATTTATAACTTGACACGTCCACCTGACTGCTGTGTCCGGTTTCCATTGGTTGGAATGGGACCTCACATTCTGTATTTGTCCCGATTGGCTAGCAACTTAGAGCTTTTTAAAAGAGGCAAAGGCAGAGAACAAAGGAAGGAGGAATTAACTTGTGGAGTGCTGAGAAAGGTAAAAACACCTTCAAATAAGGAAGAGGAACAGGTTATGACCTAATGCTTGCTTGGACCAGTATAAGCATGCCAGGGCAAATATTTAGGCTGAACTGTGGGAGCTAAGAACATAAAGTACATCGATTTCTTTATTACGGCTAGCAGATACTAAAGAATGTTAGCACAGGTCTTTGAATACATTTTGCTTCTAAGAGAAGTTACTATTTATTCCTAATTAGACGGGGAGGAAAGTCTTTGAAGAGGAACCTCTACTTTACTTTTTACAAGTATCACACTAGGTTAACTCCAGAACCCTTGAACAACTCTCCTTGGAGGACAACTCCCCAAATGAGTGAAGTTGAGTTTCTCACCAGTCTGAAGGAGACAGGCTTGTAGCCATAATGAAGTTAATTTAAAGAAAGTAAAGATGGCCTGGCATGGTGGCTCATGCCTATAATCCCAGCACTTTGGAAGGCCAAGGTGGGTGGATCACCTGAGGTCGGGAGTTCAAGACCAGATCGAGCAACATGGAGAAACCCCGTCTTTACTAAAAATACAAAATTAGCCAGGCGTAGTGGTGCATGCCTGTAATCCCAGCTACTTGGGAGGCTGAGACAGGAGAATTGCTTGAACCCGGAAGGCGGAGGTTGTGGTGAGCCGAGATCACGCCATTGCACTCCAGCCTGGGCAATAAGAGTGAAACTCCGTCTCAAAAAAAAAAAAAAAAAAAAAAGGAAAGACATGTAGTTTTTTTGGATAACTCATTTTGTGCACTGATATTCATTCATAACACATAGCCAATGTCTTTTCCTTAACGCCATCACTATTAATGTCTGCTGCTTGGGCTGAGATAAAGTTCCTGGCTTACCTGTAAACACATCGCATTGGCACCGCCATTTTGAATTTAGCTGGAATCCCACAGGAATCTCCCTCCTGCTCACCTGCATGGTCAAATCAGATGGCCAGTCTGCCGTTCTTATTTGTGGCAACAGAGTCTCTTCAGTTTGGGCTTCCAGCTGCAAGTGCTCCAGCCATCTCCCTAAAGATGACAAACAGAAACCAAATGCAGACCTCTGGCTCAGGTAAAGCCATTGCCACCAAGACTTCTTGTTTGGTGGCCACACCCATGCCAGAAGAGCATTTCAGGTCTGTGGCATCCACACCCAAAACATTAATTTCTGTGCCCTGTGCAGTGGTACATTCATGATCTCTAACTAGCCAGTGGTAATGGAGGCTCAAATGGACCCTGGAAAAGGCAGCTGAGAAGGCAGTGGCTGCTTTTCTGCGTCATTGCATGATCCAGGAAATACCTTCTGTGGCTCTAGAGTTGAACATTATTGAGGCTGAGCTGGCTGTACTTTCCAGTGCTGATAACTGAGTTGTATTTGGAAAGAGGAGGGTGATGGCTGTTAATTCAAGCCCAGCAGGAACTCTCAGAGATGTTGGTGGCAGGGTGACAGAAACGGCCGGACTGCTTGTCTTATTTGGCGTAAGGACCAGTGTGTGTTAATCTGTGTTGCAGGCTGTGTTCCCTGAAAATCAGACATTGGGAATCTGAGATTTGCATGTAGGGAGTCTATGGGGGCTGATGCATGGTGGGTATTTTGAGCATCAGTATCTGTGGGGGAGTGAAGGACACAGGAATAAGCAGACAGAAATGATGAATTTCTGTGTAGTCACAATAAAGGACTCAGCTGATCCCTGGACACACTGTGGACCTGTAAAGTTGTCCCCAGCAGAGGCAAGCATGCTGGGCTTTGATTCCTCTCATCCTCGCCCTTCCCATGTTTCGACAAGGGCTGCCTCCAGGGCAGTGACTTTGAGTGAGGCAGCTCAGGCAATTCAACTGAGAGCTGTCAGCCTTCAATACTCCCAGCAGCCAGGAAAATCAGTGCTGTATTTCTGAAAAGACGGTACCAGGTGAGGGGGGAGATGAATCTTACATCCCACAACAGCATCCATTATAATCTTACATCTCACAACAGCATCCACTATATTCTACGGCACAGACATGTCAGATAAGAGGCATTTCTTATAAGTTTACAAAATTGGCGAGGAAACCTCTCTGCAGTTCTACATACTGACTGCATAGAAAACCTAACATCATTGAGGGTTGCACAGTACTTGTGTTGCCCAGTAAGCTTGTGGCCACCTCAGAAGCAGACATACTATTCCTATTCTCATGACCTCACCGTAATCGCAAGGTAGCTTTTCTCTCTGTACATGTCTTCCTCTACTCAGCCTCCATTTCAATTGTTCTCCCCTCCTTCCCTCCCTCCCTCCCTCCCTTCCTTCCTCAGGCTCTCGCTCTGTTACCTGGGCTAGAGTGTAACAGCCCAATCTCGACTCACTGCAACTTCTGCACCCCGGGTTCAAGCGATTCTCCTGTCTCTGCCTCCCAAGTAGCTGGGATTACAGGTGTGCACCACCATACTCAGCTAATTTTTTGTATTATTTTGTGGAGACGGGGTTTCACCATGTTGACCAGGCTGGTCTTGGAATCCTGACCTCAGGTGATCCACCCACCTCGGCCTCCCAAAGTTCAGGGATTATAGGCGTGAGCCACCGTGCTCAGCCCAATTGTTCTTTCTTTTGCATTCGTATCTTCTGAAGAGAAAATGTATCTGGATCTCTGAGTTGACATCTGATACAGAATGTTCCAGTTGGGTTGACCTTTTGAGCAAGGCCAGCTCAACCTGTAACTAGTTGCCTTTTTGGTCAGGAAATTGTTTCAGTGGTGGTCACATAACACAAAACAAGTGAAGATAAATAGAAACAGGCACAGTCCTACACAAAATTAAGGTGTTGAGCTAATACATACATTTTTAAGATATTTGTGAGCAGTATTAATAAATAGTAGCACCTGGTTGTGGGAAAGATGATATAGAAGCACTGGATATATCTTATATCTTATGATATTACTATGCACAACAATTTACATTTTTTTTTTAAGAATCGAATCAATATGTACTTATATACAAAAAATTAGCTAGGTGTGGTGGCACACGCCTGTAGTCCCAGCTACTCGGGAGGTTGAGGCAGGAGAATTGCTTGAACCCAGGAGGCAGAAGTTGCAGTGAGCCGAGATTGCACCACTGGACTCCAGCCTGGGTTACAGAGCAAGACTCCATCTCAAAAAAAAAAAAAAAAAAGAAAACAAAAGTATTTATGGCTTTTTTGAATGGTAGCAAAAGTAGCAGAACTTTTTTTTTTTTTTTTGAGACGGGAGTTTTGCTGTCACCCAGGCTGGAGTGCAATAGCGTGATCTTGGCTCACTGCAACCTCTGCCGCCCAAGTTCAAGCGATTCTCCTGCCTCAGCCTCCCAAATAGCTGGGATTACAGGTGTGCATCACCATGCCCAGCTAACTTTTGTGTTTTTAGTAGAGACAGGATTTCACCATGTTGGCCAGGCTGGTCTCAAACTCCTGACTTCAAATGATCCACCTGCCTCAGCCTCCCTAAGTTCCGGGATTATAGGCGTGAGCCACCGTGCCTGGTGAAAAGCAGCAGAAATGTGAAGGTTTAGAATAGCATAGGAATGATGTCTCCTTGAGAACAGGACCTTGCCCCGCTCACCAGTCTTCATTCCATGCTCATCATCTTTTAGCTGTTTCCTTTGTTTGCCACAGTTTATGCTATTCCTTCATTTTAGACATTATCAAATTTTTATTATAGTATATGAAAATTAAGTTTTCTTAAGCTCTTCCTTCTTTTGACTGGGGGATCATATTAAGTTCAATCATCCTTAAAGAGTTTCAAACACTATATTACTATTAGCCATTAATGCTTTAATATGAATGAATCAGAATTTTCCACATTCGACAGCCAGTTGAGAGCATTTTGGAAAAAGTGTGGTATCTGCACAGAAAAGTATTCCTAGCAAATAGACACAGTGACAAGAGAGTGAGAGAAAAATGTGATTTCAACTCTTTCATCTGATTGTTTTGGTGTTTACTTCCAAATCTCTAAATAACCTGTCACAATATTGGCCTTAGTTACAAGATTATAACTAGTAGTAAGATGGAACAGGAAATACAGCTTTTTAGCTGGGCACATTGTCACTGTGAATAAAATCTCGGTTCTTTTGGAATAGAAGAAGGACAGAATGAATATTTAGTAGGTGACTAGAAGTCACTTTCATGTCCTTGTAATTCAGATTTTCTTTTTTTTTTTTTTTGAGACAGTTTTCCTCTTGTTGCCCAGGCTGGAGTGCAGTGGCATGATCTCAGCTCACTGCAACCTCTGCCCACTGGGTTCAAGCGATTCTCCTGCCTCAGCCTCCTGATTAGCTGGGATTACAGGAAACTGCCACCATGCTCAGCTAATTTTTTTGTATTTTTATTACAGACAGGGTTTCATCATGTTGGCCAGGCTGGTCTTGAATTCCAGACCTCAGGTGATCCACCCGGCTCGGCCTCCCAAAGTGTTGGGATTATAGGCGTGAGCCACTGTGCCCAGTCTTTTTTTTTTTTTTTTTTAAATCTTAAAAGTGATAGCATTTAATTGTCTAAAGATACATGATGGAAGATACTAGAGGGACTGGAAATGAAGAAGATTTTTGGGGGGAAGTAAAATAGCTGTAGATTTCTTTTAGTAGAAAAATGTTTATGTATGTTGAATACTAATTCTAATAATAACTTGTAGAGAGCTACAAGGTTTGCAAAATTGTTTCAGAGAACACTATACAAGTTGATGGTCCTAACAGTGCTGTGTGATAGGTGAAACAGATTGTAACCTTTATTATATAGATGATAAAACTGAGGCATAGACTGGGCACAGTGGCTCACACTTGTAATCCCAGCACTTTGGGAGGCCGAGGTCGGTGGATCTCCTGAGGTCAGGAGTTCGAGACCAGCCTGACCAATATGGTGAAACCCCATCTCTACTAAAAATACAAAAGTTAGCAGGGCATGGTGGCATGCGCCTGTTGTCCCAGCTATTCGGGAGGCTGAGGCAGGATAATCGCTTGAAGCCGGGAGGCGGATGTTGCAGTGAGCTGAAATCGTGCCACTGCACTCCAGCCTGGGTGACAGAGGAAGACTCCGTCTCAGAAATACAAGACAAAAGAACAAAAAAACTGAGGCATAGAAACAGTAAATGTCTTCCTCAAGGTCGCACGGCTAATGCATCTAATTCATTCTCTAGTTTTCCTACTTTAGCATCATGAGGAAGGACTGTGGGAAGGAGATGCTTCTATACAGGGCTTTCATAGTGTTGAGATGGGAATGCAAGTTGCTACACACAGAGTACCAGTGTCACTTCATTTGTCTTCTCCCCAAGCTGTTTTTCCTCTGAATCACTGTATGTTTGTTAAACGGGGCTGGAACCTCCCCACCCACTGTTTAGGACTTCCATTCACTATAGTGTAACAGAAAGTGTTGGCATCAAATCCAGAGACTGTGTGGATTTGAATCCTCCATACGGCACAATACCAATGTGGTAGTTATGGGCATTTGGTCACATAGTTAGTAATGTAAGTGTTAGTGGCCTGGCCTCTCTATTTTTATGCATAAAGAGAGATCAGCAAGAATCAGATTATTTAGAGTTGCACATTGTTCAACAATAGGCAGAGTGAACATGAAAATAAGTGTTTAGGGAAACTGAAAGTGCTGCATGCATTTTACACATTCAGATGTCATGCAATTCTTGTTTTCATTTAGTTTATTCATTTGAGTTGTGCCTGGATTAGAGATACTGTGGCAAGTCTACCAGAGTGGAAAAAAATTCAGTCATTGTATCATGCCTTAAGGAAAAATGTGGTTATTAAAGCACATTAATTTTTAACTGAAAAATAGCTGACTCTTTTCCTGGAAGGATGTGAGCAATATAACTATTTAAAAGTAAACTTTTTAAGCCACATAACCAGCACCCAGTTGAGGTTTGTGTTGTATTTGGTACTGCAAGCATTTTATGGAACTCTAAAATTACTAACAATATAGCAAATGCAAAACATCTATAAATTCAAACCATATATATAATTGCACACTAGTAATTTAAGGAAATGAAACTTTCTCCTTCAAACCCCCTCCCTTTTTTTTTTTTTTTTTTTTTTTTGAGACAGAGTCTCGCTCTGTCGCCCAGGCTGGAGTGCAGTGGTGCGATCTCAGCTCACTGCAAACTCCACCTCCCGGGTTCACGCCATTCTCCTGCCTCAGTCTCCCGAGTAGCTGGGACTACAGGCGCCTGCCACCTCGCCCAGCTAGTTTTTTGTACTTTTTTTTAGTAGAGACGGGGTTTCACCGTGTTAGCCAGGATGGTCTTGATCTCCTGACCTCGTGATCTGAGCGTCTCGGCCTCCCAAAGTGAAATTCCTGCTACCATAGTAGTAATTTATTCAGGCTCTCTAAATGTTTGATAACAGTAAAGATATATTATATACCAAATTCATGGTACCAGAGGTGTTTCTGGTGGCCTTGTCTTTCACATTACACAGCTTTTTGGGGAAAAAAATCTTTACTTGTTCTGAAATTTCTTTTTTTTTGAGACGGAGTCTTGCTCTGTCGCCAGGCTGGCGTGCAGTGGCGCGATCTCTGCTCACTGCAAGCTCCGCCTCCTGCGTTCAAGCGATTCTCCGATCTCAGCTTCCCGAGTAGCTGGAACTACAGGCACATGCCACCATGCCTGGCTAATTTTGTGTGTGTGTGTGTGTGTGTGGGGGGGGTGTGTGTGTGTGGGTGTGTGGGTGTGTGTTTCAGTAGAGAAGGGGTTTTTCCACCTTGACCAAGATGATCTTGATCTCCTGACCTCGTGATCTGCCCGCCTCGGCCTGGCAAAGTGCTGGGATTACAGGCGTGAGCCACCACGCCTGGCCCTGAAATTTATTTTTATGAAAAATTTCAAACATATATAAAGGTAGAATAATATAATGAACTCCCCATATACCTATCATCCAGCTTCAACTATGATAAATTCTTGGCTAATCCTCCTTTCATCTATACTCCATACCTTTACTACCCCAAATATTTTGAAGGAAATCTCAGACCACATATTTTTCATCTATAAATACTTTAGTTAGTATATACCTCTAAAAGATAAGCGAATCTTTTAAAAATATAAGCATGGTGGTAGATTATAGATGATCTTACATTTTTTCTACTTCTCCCATTGAGAGGGGAAGTTTAATTCCCCTCATCTTGAATCTCAGCTGGCCATAGAGTCTTGCTTGATCAGTAGAATGTGGCAGAAGTATTATTCCAGCACTTCTGAAGTTAGGTCTTAAGAAGCTTTGAAGCTGCCATCTTGACCTCTTGGGATACATCCTTTGAGAACTCTAAGCTTCCATATAAGAAGTCTGAAAACCCTGAAACTGCTACGCTGATGAGATCACATGTCAGTGCTTTAGTGTAAAGTCTCAGTTGAGGTTAGCCTTCCAGTCTTCCTTTCCAAGGCACCAGACATGTAAGTCAAACCATCTTAGACCTTTTAGATCTGCCCATCTGCCAAGTGAATACCACCAAATGGCTTTGGTTAGAGCCGCTGTGAAGCAGAAAAACCATCCAGCTGAGCCCTATTCAAAATTCCTGGTTCACAAAGTTGTAAGATTTAATAAAATGGTGGTTGCTTTAAGCTACTGAGTTTTGGGATTATTTATTATGTTGCAATAGATAAAATGGAACAATCACAGAACCATTAACACTCCTAAAAGAATTAGCAATAATTCCCTAAAATATCAAATATCCACTGTTGGAATCACAACTAATCTTTTGAAATAATTCTATTATTATTATTTTCTAGAGACAAGTGTTTCACTATATTGTCCAGGCTGGTCTTGAACTCCTGGGCTCAAGCAATCTTCATGCCTCAGCCCCCGAGAGGGCTGGGATTACAGGTGTGAGTCATCATGCTCAGCTACGAAGAATTGTTTTTGTTTCAAAATTATCTTGAATATTTTGCTTTAAGTGGGATCTAAATAAGGTCTATACATGGTAATTGATTTGTATATTTCTTTTTTTTTTTTTTTTTTTTTTTTGAGACAGAGTCACATTTTGTTGTCCAGGCTGGAGTGCAGTGGTGTAATCTTGGCTCACTGCAATCTCTGTCTCCCGGTTTCAAGCTATTCTCCTGCCTAAGCCTCCCGAGTAGCTGAGACTACAAGTGTGCACGACCATGCTTGGCTATGTTTTGTATTTTTAGTAGAGACAGGGTTTTGCCATGTTGGCTAGGCTGGTCTCAAATTCCTGACCTCAAGTGTTTCGCTTGCCTCAGCCTCCCAAAGTACTGGGATTACAGGCATAAGTCACCGTGCCCAGCCGATTTTTATATTTCCTAAGTCTCTTTTAATAGTTTCCTCTTCCTCTTTTTTTCTGTTTCAAATTATTTAAGAAACTATATAATTTGTCCTCCGAATTTTCCATAATTGGAAATTAGTATTGTTTTGTTGTTGTTGTTTGAGACAGAGTCTTGCTCTGACACCCAGGCTGGAGTGGAATGGCATGATCTTGGCTCACTACGACCTCCACCTCCCAGGTTCAAGCAATTCTCCTGCCTCAGCCTCCCAAGTAGCTGGGACTACAGGCATGCACCACCACTCCTGACTAATTTTTTTGTATTTTCAGGAGAGACAGGGTTTTCCTTTGTTGTCCTCAAGTGATCCTCCTGCCTCCCAAAATGCTGGGATTACAGACGGGTGTGAAGCACTACTCCCATTCTGGATTTTAGCATTGTTAACACTTTCTCCTATTACCTGTGTCTCCTGTAAGTTGGTAGTTAGATCTAGAGCCTTGATCCATTTCACGTTTGATCTTTGGCAAGGCTATTTCACGGTGGTGGTGTATACTTCTATCAGGAGACACATCATGTCAGATTGTCTCTTGTTCTATGATGTTAGCAGCCATTGATAATCATTGCCTTGATCCGTCAATTAATTTGGGTTGCAAAATGAAGATTGCATTAGTTAGCTATACCTGTATATGAACATAATCAAAGAATCTCAGCAGCATATAATAGTAAATATTTCTTTCACTTATTTAACATCACCTTCACCTCATCTTGTGGGCCAAAGCAAGTCATATGGCCAAATCCAAAGTCAAGCGGTAACAAAGTAATCTTGCCTCAAGTGGAAGGTGAGGAGTCAGCTTCCAGTCCAGAATCTTATGTGTGATCTTCCAGACCTGATGATGGGAAATTAGAAAGCTTTACCTGGCAAGACTCATGGCGGGAAGCTGCCCTCTTCACACCACACTTGGTGCACAGCCAGTGCATTGCAGTCTCTGTAGGAAGTTAGTCAAGGACCCATGGCCCTCTCTGCAGGCCAGCCATGGTCTTATACATTCTGCATTCCTAACTTAGGTGCCTCCGTTCAGAGATTTCTCTATTGGGGGCCTCAGCTAAGGTACTTCCGACATGCATCTTCCAAGATCCCCTTATTGGGGGCCTTGACAGAGGCCTTTTTCTGTAATTTAACTCAGTACTTTTGTACTCTGAGCCCTTCCCTCTCTCCCTTCTTCCAGTTCCTTACTCCATTTTTTCAGGGTTCCTCAGCAAGGAGATGATTCCCACTGTCCATGCTATACCCCTCTGACCCTAGTCTGGTGATGTTCCCTGGGAAAACTGGGATACTGGGAAGCTGGTGCCTTTCTCTTTTGTCTCTTGCCTGCATTATCACAGTAATGAATAAGGCTTAATTGTTACTTTAAGTTAGTCTTGTCCTAATTGACCACCTTGACAGCTAGCAGCTCTGCAGGAGGGAGTTACATGGAAAAGCTACATAGAAACAAAGTTACATGCCAGGTGTGGTGGCTCAGGCCTGTAATCCCAGTACTTTGGGAGGCCTAGGTGGGTGGATCACTTGAGCTCAGGAGTTTGAGACCAGCCTGGCCAATGTGGTGAAACCCCATCTCTACTAAAAATACAAAAATTAGCCGGGAATGATGGTGCGCGCCTGTAGTCCCAGGTATTCGGGAGGCTGAGGCCTGAGAATCACTTGAACCGGGACACAGAGATTGCAGTGAGCTGAGATCATTGAGATAGCGCCACTGCACTCCAACCTGGGTGATAGAGAGTCTGTCCAAAGGAAGAAAGAAAGAAAGAAGGAAAGAAAGAAAGAAGGAAAGAAAGAAAGACGGAAAGAAAGAAGGAAGGAAGGAAGGAAGGATGGAAGGAAGGAAGGAGAGAGAGAGAGAAAGAAAGAAAGGAAGGAGGAAGGAAAGAAGAAAGGAAGGAAGGAAGGGAGGAAGGGAAGAGAAAGAAAGAAAGAAGAAAGAAAAGAAAAGAAAGGAGACATGGATACTGTAATGGGTGAAGAATTATGTCAATAACATAATCTACCAGTCAGTGATATTCCACTATTATTCTTCCTTTATTGAATAGCAACAATATTTCTAGAAAGAAAAACTAACAAGTTTTTCAAAATGGTTACCTAATGTTAACACTTTAGAAAAGTGACAAATGGCGGGGTGTGGTGGCTCACGCCTGTAAACCTAGCACTTTGGGAGGCTAAGGTAGGCAGATTACTTGAGGTCAGGAGATTGAGACTAGCCTGGCCAACATGGTGACACTCTGACTGTATTAAAAAAAAAAATACAAAAATTAGCTGGGTGTGGTGGCACCTGCCTGTAGTCCTAGCTACTTGGGAGGCTAAGGTAGGAGAATCACTTGAACCCAGGAGGTGGAGGTTGCAGTGAGCCAAGATTGCATCACTGCACTCCAGCCTGGATGACAGAGGCAGACTCCATCTCAAAAACAAACAAATAAACAAAACCCAGAAAGGTGACAAATGAGTTTTTAACATATTTTAAAAAAAATTTATGGATTTTAAACAAACTAACAAAAGGTGACCAGAAAGGTGACAAATGAGTTTTTAAAGTATTTTTAAAAATTACTTTATGGATTTAAAACATATTTGACATATTTTAATCTCTGACAATCACTACTCTGATTATTGGTAAAATTGCTCCATCTTTTGCCAGGAGGAGCCTCATGAAGAGGTTTCAGAATCTTTTTCACATGGCCACCGTCATCTTTGATAGTTTCCTTGCTTCTGATATGACAGGATATTGCAGACCTGAAATCAGGCATTCAGCACTTGATGTTATAATGTACAGGTAGATCCAGTGATGGAAGGTCTACTTATTTTCTAATGTATCTGAAAAGAGGTTACTTTTGAAAGATTAAGTAATTTGGTTACCAGGACAAATTATGTGTAAAAATATGCTGTAAAAATTCAACATACTTAATCTGGCAGTATAATTATTTCTACTGTATTTCCGCAGGAAAGCCAGGCCATATTTATGGGGGCTGACTTCACAGAAAGATCTCTGTCATGTTTCCTATCAGCCTTCATCCCTTCCCAGTCCTGAACAGGGTTCTTCTATGTGATGTCTCGCTATCAGCGCCAACCACTAGAATTCATCGTTGGCTTTAGCCAGAGCTTTGTGATAACAGCTACATCTCTTCTATAGTCAAATGTATTTCATTCATTGTTCAATTCAATTAAAAGAAGTACGAACTGAGATCTAGCGTTGAGTAAAAGCAACCAGCTGAGCTCTATATGAAATACAAAAGAAATAGATAAGAAAAATAAAATAAATTTTCTGAGCATACAGACAAGATAAATGCAGGAAAAAATAAATTATGACCCGGGATATTATGTAATTATATGTTCAAACAAGTAATACTAATGCTTATCACTGTGGGATTTCAGAAGAACGTGAGATGAATTAGCTTAGCATGGTCCGAGGTGGATTTATGGAGAAGCTGTTCCTTGATCTAATCCCTAACGAATGGGTATCGTTTCCATGGGCAGAAGAAGGAAAGGGAGTGAGGAAACATGGAAGCAGTTATAAAGGTGGAGGTACAAATGCCTCAGAGGACAGTGAGGAGGCCAGCCACCTTGGAACAGAGGGTTCTGATAAGGAAGTTGGGCAGATATGTGTGGAACACATGGGCTGGAATCAGTTTCTTGGCAAGCTTAAATGTTAGGCTTGAGAGATTAGATTTCAGAAAAGCATCTGTGCCCTTCATGTCAGCTGCCAAGGTCTTTGCTGTTACCCAATAGCTAGCATATTTATTGTGGCAAAATGTCTAGGAGTATGATTAAAGGTGGACTCCAACGATCAGAGTTCAGAGTGCTAAAGGCGAGACATGCAGAATAGAGATTCAAGTGAATGCTGAGGAAAAGGAAGTAGTAAATTCAGAAAGGGGAGTCTGTTCATTTATTGAACAAATATTTATTGAATACCTCTCTGTGCAAGGCATGTGCTAGGCACTGAGAAGGGAGAACACCATTTTTTAAGAACTGGTTAATGGTCTGAATAATTGAAGAAGAATCAATATCTTGATGTAGATGACTTAATAATTTAATCCTTAAGAGTTGAATTTCAGATGTGATGATAGTCCAGGAGAGAAGGTCTTTTCTGTTTTTTTTTTTTTTTTTTTTTTTTTTTTATCACAGTTGCCTTTCCTGTTGTCTCAAATAATCCTGTGTGTTCAGACACCTACTCTGTCACCAATGTGTAAATCAAAACTGAAAAGTGAATGGATCTCCTCCAAACTGAATCTCTCTCTCTCTCTGCCCTCATATTCCTGGCCTTTAAGAGCTCCTAGGAGGACAAGGGAGCAGTAACAGTGTGAACTCTGAAAAGTTGAAGATACGGGTTCCAACGCCATCAATTGAAACTGACTACACGGGAGCAGAGGGCTTCTTTAAAAAAAACTGTCAGGGAGCATTTTTCATACGTTTAATTTATCAATAAATATTAATTGAGGCCAGGCCCAGTGGCTCACTCCTGTAATCCCAGCACGTTAGGAGGCCAGGGCAGGAGAATCACTTGAGGCCAGGAGTTTAAGACCAGCCTGGGCAACATAGCAAGACCCCATCTGTAAAAAAAAAAAAAAAGTTTAAATTAGTTGGACATGGTGGCATGCGCCTGTAGTCCCAGATACTCAGGAGACTAAGGCTGGAGGATGCTTGAACTCAGGAGTTTGAGGCTGCAGTGTGCTATAATTGTGCCACTGTGCTCCAGCCTCGGTGACAGACCAAGACCTTGTCTCTAAAAAAGTAAAAAGTTAAACAAAAAATAATTGAAAATAATTGAACTCCTTCTGTGCTTTAGGCACTGATCTACATGCTGGAAATGCAACACTGTACAAGACAGAAAAAGTTTCTGCTCTCATGGAGCTGATATTCTGGTGCGAACACACACGCACACACACACACAGTAGTTCCAGTTAAGGATAAGTGCCATATATATACACACACACACACACACACACACACATACATATATATACTTTTTTTTTTTTTTTTTTGGAGACAGAGTTTTGCTCTTGTCACCCAGGCTGCAGTGCAGTAGTGCAATCTCAAACTCACTGCAACCTTCCACCTCCCGGGTTCAAGAGATTCTCCTGCCTCAGCCTCCTGAGTAGCTGGGGTTACAGGCGCCCGCCACCAGGCCTGGCTAGTTTTTATTTTTAGTAGAGACGGGGTTTCACCATGTTGGCCAGCCTGGTCTCGAACTCTTGACTTCAGGTGATTCGCTGGCCTCAGTCTCCCAAAGTACTGGGATTACAGGTGTGAGCCACCATGCCCAGCCATAAGTGCTATTTTAAAGAGAATATGGGAAGGTAGGAGAATGAAGAGTGATGGGAGTGTGTTGGGGGTGGGGGGCACGCACGTGCGCACACTACGATGGGAGAAGTAATTTTGTTTTATTTATTTATTTTTTTGAGATGGAGTCTCACTCTTGTCGCCCAGGCTGGAGTGCAGTGTCATGATCTTGGTTCACCGCAACCTCCATCTCTTAGGTTCAAGCGATTCTCCTGCCTCAGCCTCGTGAGTAGCTGGGACCACACCATCACGGCCAGCTAATTTTTATATTTTTAGTAAGACAGGATTTCACCATGTTGGCCAGGCTAGTCTCAAACTCCTGTCCGCAAGTGATCCTGCCACCTTGGCCTCCCAAAGTGCTGGGATTACAGGCGTGAGTGACCACGCCCGGCCAGGAGAAGTAATTTTAGATTGGGTGGATTGGGAAAAGCCTCTCTGAGGAAGTAATGTTGGAACACTTTGGAAATAATGTAAAAGAAGAGAATGCAAATATCCTAGGCAAGGAATCATGAAGGAACAGCATGAAGGTGCTTTGGCTGGAATCTTGTGAGCTGGGATTAAGTGGGAGGAGAGGTAGGTAGAGGGCAGTGTATTTAGGACTTTGAAGCCTTCAATAAGAAATGTGGATTTTCACTGTGCTGGGAGTAGTGGGAGGCTTTTGAGAACGAGAGTGACATAATCTGATTCACATTTTTAGAAGATCTTTCTAGATATTTCTAGTTTTGAGAACAGACCGTATAGGGCAAGAATGGAAGCAGTTCCATCAGGAGCAGTTCTGGTAGTCAAGGAAGAGGTGACGGTGGTTTGGGACCAGAGCGTGAAGGTGGAGGTTGTGAAAAATAGCTGGACTCAGGAGGCGTTTGGAAGGTAAGAGGTGGCAGAATTGGTTGATGTACTAAGGTGTGAGGAACAGAGGTGAATAAAGAGCGACCCTTCCACACTTTAGCATGCCTTGGAGGTTCATTTACTGAGGTCATGAAAGGCTGGTGGAGGAGAGGGTTCAGCACTCACTAAATGTTTATTGAACAAATGAGTGTATCAGACAATTAATGATGTTCCAGACTTGGGGTGATGAGGATGATCAATTGTTTATGTCTTCACTATTATGAGATAATAAGAGTATATAATAGTCTGGAGTCATTCTAGATCATAGTAGAGTTTATCTAGAGTTTCAGGGGTTAAGAGCTGGGAGGATCATCTGAGCCTGAGGAGTTGGAGGCTACAGTGAGCCACACCTGGGCGGATATATGTAATTTAATTTTTTTTTACTTTGAAAATATAAGGCCAGGTGCAGTGGCTCATGCCTATTATCTCAACACTTTGGGAGGCTGAGGTGGGCGGATCACTAGAGGTCAGGAGTTTGAGGGTAGCCTGGCCAACATGGTGAAACCCCGTCTCTACTAAAAATACAAAATTAAAAAACCAGCTGGGTGTGGCGGCGGATGCCTGTAATCCCAGCTACTCGGGAGGCTGAGGCAGGAGAACTGCTTGAACTCGGGAAATGGAGATTGCAGAGAGCCAAGTTCACGACACTACACTCCAGCCTGGGCAATAGAGTGAGACTCAGTCTCAAAAAAAAAAAAAAAAATGTAAATCTATAAAACAGTTGCCAAGAATAGTATGATGAACCCTCATACAGTCTTCGTCTCACTTATCTAATTGTTAGCATTCTGCAGTATTTGTTCTACCACCATCCCTTTATATCTATGCATAATAAAATACATACACGCATATTGTTATTATTACTACTACTAGTGTTGTTGAACTATTGATGAGAAAGTTGCAGATACCACAACCCTTTCCTGATGTGTCTCCTGGGAACAAGGATATTATCTTATTTAACCACAGAACACTGATCAAATTCAGTATATTTAGCTTGGATACCATATTATCATCTAATGCACAGGCTCCATATTCAAATTCCAGCAATTGCTTCTATAATATTCCTTTTAAAAAACATTTTAAAATTTATTTTAATTGATATTTATGTTAATTATCACGTACATGTTGTCTTGAAATATGTATATATTGTAGAAGGGCTAAATTGAGCTAATTAACATATGTATTACTTTGCATACTTATTTTTTGTGATGAAAACACTTAAAATCTACTCTCAGCAATTTTTTTTTTTTTTGAGGTGGAGTCTTGTTTTGTCACCCAGGCTGGTGTGCAGTGATGCCAACTTGGCTCACTGCACTCTCCACCTACCGGGTTCAAGCCATTCTCCTGCCTCAGCCTCCTAAGTAGCTGGGACTACAGGTGCCTGCCACCATGCCTGGCTAATCTTTTTGTATTTTTAGTAGAGACTGGGTTTCACCATGTTAGCCAGGATGGTCTTGATCTCCTGATGTCATGATCTGCCTGCCTTGGTCTCCCAAAGTGCTGGGATTACAGGCGTGAGCCACTGCGCCCAGCCTACTCTCAGCAATTTTTAATAACATAATACAGTGTTATTATCTCTAGTCACCATGTTATACAGTAGATCTCTTGAACTTACTCATACTATCTAACTGAAATTTTGTGTTTTTTGATCAGCATCTCCCCAACCCTTCCTCCTCCCAGCACTGGGTAACCACCATTCTCTTCTCTGGTTCTTTAAATTCAACTCCTTTAGATTTCACATACAAGTGGGATCATATGGCATTTGTCTTTCTGTCCCTGACTTTTTTCACTTAGTATAATGTCTCCCAGGATCATCCATGTTGTCACAAATGACAGATTTTTTCTGAAGGCTGGATAGTATTCTATTGTATATACCTACCACATTGTCTAACGCATTCACCTATTGATGGATACAGGTTGATTCTATATCCTGGCTACTGTGAGTAATGCTGCAATGAACATGGGAACACAGAATATGTATTTGACATAAAGTTGGCCCTCCACATCCATGGATCCGACCAACCATAAATAAAAAACGTTCAGAAAACAAAACAATAAAAATAGCAATACAATAAAAATAGCAATACAATAAAAATAAAAAGACAATACAGTATAACAACTATTTACCTAGCTTTTACATTGTATTAGGTGTTGACATGGTTTCGCTCTGTGTCCCTACCCAAATCTCATCTTGAATTGTACTCCCCATAACCCCCACATGTCAAGGGAGTGACCTGGTGGGAGGTGATTGGATCATAGTGGCAGTTTCCCCCATGCTGTTCCTGTGATGGTGAGTGAGTTCTCATGACAGCTGATGATTTTACAAGCATCTAGCACTTCCCCTGCTTGCACTTCTTTCTCTCCTGCAGCCCTGGGAGGAAGGTGCCTGGTTCGCCTTCTGTCATGGTTGTAAATTTCCTGAGGCCTCCCCAGCCATGTGGAACTGTGAATCAATTAAACCTCTTTCCTTTATAAATTACCCAGTCTCAGGAAAGTTCTTCATAGCAGTGTGAGAACAGATTTATACAGGTATTAGAAGTGATCTAGAGATGACTTACAGGTATATGCAAATACTATTCCATTTTATACCAGAGACTGAGTATCTGCTAATTTTGTTATCCTCAGGGGTTCCTGGAGCCAATCCCCTGAGGACACCAAGGGACAACTGTACTGATTTAATTTCCCTTGGATATATATCCAGTAGTGAGCTTGTCGGATTATATGGTAGTTCTATTTTTAATTTTTAAAGAAACCTCAATACTGTTTTCCATAATTGGCTATATTAATTTCCATTTCCACCAACAGTGGGCAAAGGTTTCCTTTTTTCTGCATCCTCTCTACTACTGTTAACTTTTGTCTTTTTAATAACAACCATTCTAGTAGGTGTGAGATAGTATCTCATTGTGGTTTTAATTTGCATCTCTGTAATGATTAATGATGTTGAACATTTAAAAAATATACCGGCTCAGCATTTGTGTTTCTTCTTTTGAGAAATGCCAATTCAGGCGTTTTGCCCATTGTTTATTTTTATTTTATTTTATTTTATTTTATTTTATTTTTTTAATTTTTTTTGAGTCTTGCTTTGTTACCCAGGCTGGAGTGCAGTGGCATAATCTTGGCTCACTACAACCTCTGCCTCCCAGGTTCAAGCGATTCTCCTGCCTCAGCCTCCTGAGTAGCTGGGATTATAGGCGCTCGCCACCACGCCTGGCTAATTTTTGTATTTTTAGTAGAGATGGAGGTTTCGCCATGTTGGCCAGGCTGGTCTCAAACTCCTGACCTCAGATGATCCGCCCGCCTCAGCCTCCCAAAGTGTTGGGATTATAGGTGTGAGCCACTGTGCCCAGCCTGCTCATTTTTTAATGAGATTGCTTGTTTTTTTACTATTGAGTTGCTTGAATTCCTTATATATTTTGCATATTAGCCCCTTCATAAATAAATGGTTTACAAATATTTTCTCCCATTCAACAGGTTGTCTCTTTACTGTTCATCATTTTCTTGGTGTGCAGAAGCTTTTAGTTTGATATAATCCTATTTGTCATTGATATAATGCCTATTTTGCTTTTGTTGCCTGTGCTTTTGGGTTGTATCCAAAAAAAACATTGCTCAGACCACTGTCAGGGAGCTCTCCCCCTGTTTTTTTTTTGTTTGTTTGCTTATTTTGTTATTTTGAGGCAAGGTCTCACTCTGTCGCCCAAGCTGGAATGCAGTGATGCATTATAGTTTACTATAGCCTTGAACTCCTGGGTTCAAGGGATTCTCTCACCTCAGCCTCCTGAGTAGCTAGGACCACAGACACGTGCCACCGCACCCAGCTGATTTCTTTATTTTTTGGAGGTCCAACTCCTGGCCTGAAGCGATCCTCCTGCTTCCACCTCCCGAAGTGCTGGGATTACAAGTGTAAGCTACCATGCCTGGTTCCCCTCCTCTCTATTTTTTTCTAATAGTTTTATAGTTTCAGGTCTTACATTTTAGTCTTTAATCTGTTTTGAGTTGATTTTTTAATATGACGTGAGAGATAAGGGTCTAATTTCATTCTGTATGTGGATATTGAGTTGTCCCAACATCATTTATTGGAGATTCTCCTTTCCTCATTGTGTGTTCCTGGCATCTTTGTTGAAAATCAATTAACTATAAATGAGTGGATTTATTTCTGGGCTCTCTATTCTGTTCCATTGGTCTGTGCGTCCAGTTTTTGTTTGCTTGTTTGTTTGTTTTGCCAGTACCATGCCATTTTCATTACTGTATCTTTGTAGTATATTTTGAAACCAGATAGTATGATGCCTCCAGCTTTGTTCTTTTTGTTCAACATTGCTTTGGCTATTTAGGGTATTTTGTGGTTCCATATGAATTTTAGGACTTCTTTCTATTTCTGTGAAGAATATTATTGGAATTTTGATGGGAATTGCATTGAATATGTAGATGTTTAGTAGCATGGAGATTTTAACTATATTCTCCTAATCCATGAACACAGGATGGATTTCCATTTATTTGTGTCTTCTTCAGTTATTTATTTTTCTTTTTTAGACAGGGTCTCCCTCTGTTGCCCAGGCTGGAATGCAGTGACATGATCTCAGCTCACTGCAACCTCTGCCTCCCAGGCGCAAGCCATCCTCCCACCCCAGCCTCCCAAGCAGCTGGGACTACAGGCACATGCCACCAAGCCTGGCTAATTTTTGTATTTTTTGTAGAGATGGGGTTTTGTCATCTTGCCCAGGCTGTTCTCAAATTCTTGAGCTCAAGCAATCCTCCTGCCTCAGCCTCTCAAAGTGCTGAGATTACAGGCATGAGACACTGTGCCCGGCCTCTTCAGTTACTTTCTTTTATGTTTTATTATTTTCAGTACTCATTCTTATACATTAATATTGGCTTACGTATTTCTGTTGCAGTTTTGAGATGTTTATATTGACCTCAAGCACTTCATTTTTAAGTGAGGATTCCTGGTAGGTGGAACCATCCAGGGAAACTCGGGTTTACTGCACAGTACATCTGTGAATAATGTATTTACATTCATTGACCAAGGTATCTCAGCATTGGCACTATTGACATTTTCAGCCAGATAATTCTTTGTCTGGGGACTGTCCTGTGCATTATTGTAGGAGGTTTAGCAGCATCCCTTGCCTCTATCCACTCAATGCCAGTAGCATTTTACCCACTGTGGCAATCAAAAACTTTATACAGAAAATGCCAGATGTCTTTTGAGGGGTAAAATCAACCAATCAAGAGCAACTATGTTGAGATTGAGTTCAATAACAAAGAGGATTTCTGATTTACTTATTATTGCATAACAAGTACCATATCAGGCACAGAGTGGGTGTATGATAAAGAACTAATCAACCAAAGCACTAGATATCTGCTAACTTGTTCAGTATCCCTACCATGTTTCTATTGAATTGTATCAACTACAAGTTTTCCCAGGGGTTGAACAAGGAAGGGTTGGGTTGGCTTCATGGAATCTTATGATGAAACTGCATTTCAGTCAAAGTTCAAAGCCCTAGTTGACTAATTATACAGCATAAATAGGTAAATCCAGCACAGTATGCTGTAGTTTTAGA
This sequence comes from Chlorocebus sabaeus, assembly GCF_047675955.1. Classification (NCBI taxonomy): domain Eukaryota; kingdom Metazoa; phylum Chordata; class Mammalia; order Primates; family Cercopithecidae; genus Chlorocebus; species Chlorocebus sabaeus. The sequence continues at coordinate 17,822,397 of NC_132913.1, forward strand.
AGGTTTCTTCATTTATGTAAGAAAAAAGGCCAGGCGCAATGGCTCACACCTGCAATCCGAGCACTTTGGGAGGCTGAGGTAGGCGGATCACGAGGTCAGGAGTTCGAGACCAGCCTGGCCAACACAGTGAAATCCCGTCTCTACTAAAAATACAAAAATTAGCCGGGCGTGGTGATGTGTGCCTGTAGTCCCAGCTACTTGCGAGGCTGAGGCAGGAGAATCACTTGATCCCGGGAGGCAGAGGTTGTGGTGAGCTGAGATCACACCACTGCATTTCAGCCTGGGCGACAGAGCGAGACTCCATCTCAAAAAAAAAAAAAAAAAAAAAAAAAAGAAAAAAGAACAAGATCATTGACAGTTTAAGTCTGGCAGGGAAACTGATGGGATGAAGGCAATTGATTCACCACACTGGGAAAGTCTGTGTGTATTATGCAGGGGTATGGTTTTGAGGCTTCCAGGTCAGCTATCCACTTGGTCTGTGAGGCAGGTTGAAGGTTCATTCATGCTGAACTATCAGAGGCCTTCCTTATCTTAGCTGCAACAAATGCACAATGTGAAAAGCAATCTTTTTTTTTTGAGGCAGAGTCTCACTCTGTCGCCCAGGCTGGAGGGCAATGTCATGATCTCGACTCACTGCAGCTTCTGCCGTCTGGGTTCAAGCGATTCTTGTGCCTCAGCCTCCCAAGTAGCTGGGATTACAGGCATGTGCCACCACTCCTGACTGATTTTTGTATTTTCAGTAGAGACAGGATTTTACCATGTTGGCCAGGCTGGTCTCGAACTCCTGACCTCAAGTGATCCGCCTGCCTCAGCTTCCCAAAGTGTTAGGACTACAGTCGTGAGCCACTGCACCCAGCCAACGCAATCTTTTAATTTATATTTGTCAGAGAAGAGAGGCATGGAAAAATTGTGTGTAAAATCATCACATTAAAAATACTATCTTGAGACTGGGTGTGGTGCCTCATGCTTGTAATCCTAGCACTTTGGGAGGCTGAGGCAGGTGGATCACGAGGTCAAGACCAGCCTGGCCAATATGGTGAAACCCTGTCTCCACTAAAAATACAAAAATTATCTGGGCGTGGTGGTGCGCGCCTGTAGTCCCTGCTACTTGGGAGGCTGAGGCAGAAGAATCACTTGAACCCAGGAGGCAGAGGTTGCAGTGAGCCAAGATCGCCACTGCACTCCAACCTGGGCTACAGAGCGAGACTCCAACTCAAAAGCAAACAAACAAACAAAAATACTGTCTTGATCTGGTGCAGGGGGTGAGTAGTGAGAAAAGTTGTGCATGTGTAGGGGCAGGAAGTATATGGGAGCTCTGTATTTTCTGTTCAATTTTCTGTAAACCTAAAATTGCTTTTAAAAATAAGATCTATTGCAAAAAATATGATCTAACATTTGCTAAGATGTTAGTGCTAGGTTTCGTGGACTCTATATTTTTTGAATTTTTCTATTTTGTATTTAACATCCTTCTCTTATACTTAATGACCTCAAAAGTCATACCGTCTCAGTGATAACAGCTGCTCCAAGGAGACATTAATGAGGCAAACTCCTGCAGGGGAGACCTAAAGTGAAGGTCATTCCAAGATGAGTATTTTCTGACAGATTTGGCGGCCCGGTCTTCTTACCACCTATATATTCATGATTTTGAAAGTATCTGTTTTATGTCATAATTGAACCGCAGTTCAAATCCCTTGAAAACACAATAAAGGGAACTTTGCAAGGTGAACAGCACTCTAGGTATTTTAGATTTTGCAAGATTTACCTTTTAAAATGTAGCATAATAGACCGGGCGCGGTGGCTCACGCCTGTAATCCCAGCACTTTGGGAGGCCGAGGAGGGCGGATCACGAGCTCGGGAGATCAAGACTATCCTGGCTAACACGGTGAAACCCCATCTCTACTAAAAATACAAAAAATTATCTGGGCGTGGTGGCAGGCGCCTGTAGTCCCAGCTACTTTACCATATTGGCCAGTAGAATGGTGTGAACCTGGGAGGTGGAGCTTTCAGTGATCTGAGACCACTGCACTCCAGCCTGGGCAACAGAATGAGACTCTGTCTCAAAAAAAAAAAAAAAAAAAGGTGTAGCCTAATAACAACTGCATATGCAGCAGCTTGCTCCTTAAACAAATGAGACCTAGAGATATAAATGTACCTTTTAGGGGGCAAATTAAGGACATTTTCAACAGGATTTATACTCCCCTATCTCCCGCAAGGCGATTTTTTGGTGGGTACATCCTATCATTTGTTGATTCTTGACACATCCATTTCCCAGCTTGCAGCAGCAGTGTGCTCTGCTTTGTCACCTGTTCTACTCTTACCCTATGTCTCACCTGCTCCTAATCTGGAACCAGTAGTTTTATCTCTGATATTCTCTAGTGGCCATTATAGATAACACACAGAATAGAATTTGATAACACTATTCTGCTTTTGTTGTTTGGTTTCCACATTTCTATATACTCAACCAGTTTTTTTTTTTTTTTTTTTTTTTTTTGGAGATGGAGTCTTGCTCTGTCACCAGCACCAGGCTGGAGTGCAATAGCATGATCTCAGCTCACTGCAACCTCTGCTTCCTGGGTTCAAGCGATTCTCCTGCCTCAGCCTCCTGAGTAGCTGGGACTACAGGTGTGCCCCACCATGCCCATCTAATTTTTGTATTTTTAGTAGAGACAGGGTTTCACCATGTTGGCCAGGATGGTCTTGATCTCTTGACCTCGTGATCTGTCTGCCTAGCCTCCTAAAATGCTGGGATTACAGGTGTGAGCCACTGCGCCTGGCATTTTTTTTTTTTAATGGAGTTTTTGCTCTTATTGTCCAGGCTGGAGTGTAATGGTGCAATCTCAGCTCACTGAAACCTCCGCCTCCTGGGTTCAAGAGATTCTCCTGCCTCAGCCTCCCAAATAGCTGGGATTCCAGGTGTGTGCCACCACACCTGGCAAATTTTGTATTTTCAGTAGCGACTGGGTTTCACCATGTTGGTCGGGCTGGTCTTGAACTCCTGACCTCAAGTGATCCACTAGCCTCAGCCTCTCAAAGTGCAGGGATTATAGGCGTGAGCCACTGTACCCGGCCTCAACCAGTTTTATTCTTTCAACAATATGTGCATGTTCCAAGTACTCTTTACAGCACTAAAGATACACAGATAGGGAAGATTTAATAGTCTTTGTGTCAATCCCATGTCCAATTCATCAGCAAGTTCTATTTTCAAAGCTTCTCTCTCTCTCTCTCTTTTTTTTTTTTTTTGAGACAAGGTCTCACTGTGTTGCCCAGGCTGGAATGCAGTGGCATGATCATGGCTCGCTGCAGCCTCGACCTCCTGGGCTCAGATGATCTCCCCACTTCAGCCTCCTAAGTAGCTAGGACTACAGGTGCGTGTCACCATGCTCAGCTAATTTTTGGTAGAGACAGGGTTTTGCCATGTTACCCAGGCTTGTCTGGAACTCCTAGGCTAGAGCAATTCTCTCGCCTTGACCTCCCGAATTGCTGGGATTACAGGCGTGAGTCACTGTGCCTGGCCCAAAATTTATCTTAAATTTGTCAATTTCTCTACATATCCATGACTGTCTCTCAAGTCCAAGACAACAGCATTTCTCTCTAGACTCCCACAATAACCTTATTTCCCCATTACCCGTCTACTTTCTATTTATTCTCCATCTGGCGGGCAGAGTAATTTTTAAAAAATCACCTAGAATATTGTCAATGTCTTAAGACCTATCAGTAGTCCCCATTCCACTAAGAATGCATTCAGACTTTTTACCAAGATCCTCAGGACTCTGCTTATAGGCTGCTGCCCACCTCTCCAGTCCCATCTCCTACCTCTCCTTGCCACCAAGGATTTAGCCACACCTGGTCTTCTTTCCGAAGTTCACCTATTGTTTCCTCTGCCAAGATTGCTCTCCCCACAGCGGTTCACATTATTGGCTTGATCTCAGTCTTCAGAACAAAAGCCATCTCCTTAGGGGGACCTTTCCTAAGAAATCACTGAAAACTGGCCTCTCGTGGTCAACTCTCCATGTTAATGTCTTTCAGAGCATTTGCCACAATCTGCATTTACTTACTTATGATTTTTTTTTTTTTTTTTTTTTGAGACAGCGTCTCGCTCTCTCACCCAGGCTGGAGTGCAGTTACATGATCTTGGCTCACTGCAGCCTCTGCATCCTGGGTTCAAGTGATTCTCCCACCTCAGCCTCCTGAGTAGTAGCTGGGATTACAGGCAGGTATTATCACACCTGGCTAATTTTTGTATTTTTAGTAGAGACGGTGTTTCACCATGTTGGCCATGCTGGTCTTGAACTCCCGACCTCAGATGATCCTCCCCGTAGACCTCCCAAAGTGCTGGGATTACAGGCATGAGCCACTGCACCTAGCCATGTTTTTTAATGTGTTGTCTACTTCCTCCCTCTAAAATATAAGCTCTAGAAAGTCAGAGTCTTAATTGTTTTGTTTTGTTTTGTTTTTGAGACAGAGTCTCACTCTGTCACGCAGGCTGGACTGCAGTTGTGCAATCTTGGCTCACTGCAACATCCGCCTCCTGGGTTCAAGCAATTCTCTCGCCTCACCTTCTTGAGTAGCTGGGATTACAGGTGCATGCCACCATGCCCAGCTACTTTTTGTATTTTTGGTAGAGATGGAGTTTCACCATGTTGGCCAGTTTGGTCTTGAACTCCCAACCTCAGGTGATCCACCTGCCTCGGCCTCCCAAAGTACTGGGATTACAGGTGTGAGCCACCATGCCCGGCCTGTTTTGTTTTTTGTTAGATATTCAGTGCCTTGAAGTTAAGGCCATTCTAAGATAGACTAGTACCTTCAGTAGAACATGACACACGGAGGGCACTCAAACATTTGTAGAGTCAATGAATATATCCTCCATATTGTCTAGTACAATGCTTGCTGGTCATAGAAGAAAGCACCAATAAATATGTTTTGATTAGTTGCCATATAAGGGCCCATGATGGAAAACAATACCTTTCAGACTTATGATATGTTTTGAGTTCTACAATATGTTTTAAGTTCTATAAAATTTTACTCTTCAGAGTTACTAGGAATTACAGTGTTATAAGCTTATAGTATAACATTTTTAAGGTAGTAAATAATTTATCTACACATATTTGCACAAACCTGTATTGTAACACTTTCTTAAAAGTGTCCTGTGCATAAGACGGCACTTTAATTTTTTTTTTTTTTTTTTTTTGAGACAGAGCAGAGTCTCACTCTGTTGTCCAGGCTGGAGTATGATGGCATGATCTTGGCTTATTGCAACCTCTGCCTCCCGGGTTCAAACAATTCTCCTGCCTCAGCCCCCCGAGCTGCTGAGATTACAGGCATGTGCCACCATGACCCCTGGCTCATTTTTTTTTTTTTTTTTGTATTTTTAGTAGAGACAGGATTTTGCCATGTTGGCCAAGCTGGTCTTGAACAACTGCCCTTAAGTGATCTGCCTGCCTCGACCTCCCAAAATGCTGGGATTACAGGAGTGAGCCACCGTGCTCAGTCTAAATATTTCTTAAAAATATTACATCCATGAATGAGCTTTGCTATTATCATGTCTTTTTGTGAACTTCAGGAGCAAAACCAGGCACTTGCAGGTTTGCCTGAAGGAAAGGTCCCAGAGTCATCTTAGGATTTCTCAGGGGATGTAACTTTGGCCACAGAAGCAAGCCCTCTTCAAGAGAATCACTTCCTAGGAAGCACTGTCTCATCTGACTGGGAGTAGGTAGGGAGAGGAGATGTTTGTTTCTTGTACCCACCTAACATTTTCAGAAGTAAACTAGACAAATTAAAATGATCAGAAGGCTGCATGGAAAACTGCTCTTAAGAAATGGGGTCAGTTGTTTGCAGGGTCACCAAGTATAAAATTCTCCTTTTTCTCAGGGTTCCTAGTATGCGTAGGTTGAATCTTTTGATGACCTAATTAATGTTATCAAAGAAGAGAGTGGGGGCTTTTCTGTGTCTCCAAACCATAGCCCTGCCTCTACCTAACAAATGGGTCTCAAAAGTCAAACGGGTACCGGACAAAGTGAGCTTTTGTGACATGGACTGTAAAGTTCAGACAGCTCATAGGAAGGGCACTATTGAGGGGCCCTCTGCTTGTAATCTGAATTTACTCAGGCTTTCAAACGGTTACAAGTTCATAGCAGCGGCTGCAGCTCTAGCTTCACTGGTTGCACGCCCACCTGCACACACACATATCTTGAGTTAACTTAATTGTAGCTGCAGAGTGGAAATACTCTATATAATTATGTCCTATGGTGCATCTTTTCTCAACTCTGTGTTCAGTGACATCACATTAGTAACTTGAAGTTGGCCTTGGTGGGAGTCAAGAACCATGGAATCATAACACAGGGGTCAGAAATACTTCATATATGGGCTGTTTTCCTAGAGATCTGGTTGTGAAATCTGTACCAGAATATCAAATGCAGATTGATGTTCTCAGGAATGCTTCTGCTGGGAAATACGGTATATTTCAAATACAGATCTCTGTTTTCACAGAATGTTTCTGCTGAGAAATGTGTTTCCTGGAGTTCACTGCACATGGGTCCTATCTGGTTCTCCTAGCCATTGAGTCATTCTCTGTTAGGGGTACTGCATCCCTCTAGGCAGCCCTACTGGACAGAATTCCTCATGTCATAAGAAACCCATTATGGCTCTTTCCTATAAGATCCACTTCTGGCCCATGAGAAATTAATCTCCATTTGCCCTGCCTGGAAGTACAGGCCGTTTCCATCCAAGTTCCATTTTCTTACCCGGCTGTCAGAGTAGCAAGCCTCCTGTAGCCTCTAGCAATAGCCTCACCCCAAGACTGGGGCACCAGTGTTCCTTAAACTTGAGAGAATATATCGCAAGATCTTTGTATGCTCTCTCGACGTGCCCACCTCTTGCTTTGCTTGGCTTGAGAAGGGAAGAAGCATACCACCCAAATCCCTGTGGGGATGTTGATAGGAATATTCAGATCATGTGATAACTCTTCAAATAAATTCATACTTACCCATCTCTTCACCTCTTCTTATGGATTCTTAGTCTGCGTATACAGGCTGGATATGCATGGTGTGCTGATGGTAAAGCTGGCGAAGACACACTTTTTGTAAGTCCCACATAGATAGTCTAATACCTCACGTTACACTTTGACTATCTTTGCCTACTATTTTTTTTTCTGTGCTTTCATTATTAAGCAAACAGGCTTGGTGCCTAATGCACATGGAAACCAATAACCATGGCACCGGCTTTTGAGAAAAGAAAGGCTTTATTGCATACTGGCCAGTAAGGAGATAAGAGTCAAGTTCAAATTCATCTCCCTGATTTGGAGTTTGGGGCAAGTTTACAGGCTCAGAGGGCAAGGGAAAGGATTTAGAAATGTTGGCTTGGCAGGGTCTAATTGGAAGGCTTCAAATCTGACCATTTACCAAATTATGGCATTCAGGTTCAGGTCATGTCCCAGTCTTGTTGGTCTGAGGAGAGAAATTGTTGGTTCCAGGTATTGTTGAGGTCAAAGCTTTTTCTACTGTGCATGCCCAGGCAACATGACCTTTAGTTTTTGGCTCTGTTTTACCTACATGATAACTCAACATTTTATTATCAACAGAGTAGACCTAATTTGGGCTGGTCCTGCCACTATACTTTGAAGGACTCTGTTCAAAACAGAAGAAAAGAAAAGTCATATCTAATAACATGTTACACATATCATGGCCTCAGTCTTTTTTTTTCCAAATCTTTTTCCTTGGGGCTTAAGGCAATCTGGGATGTTCACTGGTCACAGGGTTTGGGCAATGGTCCCAGGGACTATGAGGCTCAGGCTGAGTTGTTCACGTAGTGACAAGGAGCAGATAGGCATTTAAGTGCTGGTGCAAAACTTCCCCTTTACCCTCTGAAGGTTCTCTGAAAAATGAACTCACGAAAGACAGGTTAATAGGTGAAATGGCATACAAATGTATTAACATGCACCAACCTGCCTGCCATTTGAGTGGCCTATGCCAGCAGACTACAGCAAGGTAATGTAAAGAATCACAGAGTGACTACCCCAAGTGGAAAATGGGACACAAAAGCTTATAATACCTCTTAAGGTTACAGAAAGAATGGAGGGTTTGATTGTGGCAAAACAGGTTTTGGTGGCAAAATAGGTTATAGATAGGGAAGAAGAGGACTGGCTAGAAAAGATGGTCTTGTTATGTAGAGGAAATCTCACAGATAGCAGCCCTCAGAGAGAATAGATGGTAAATGTTTCTTGCAGATTTTTAGAGGTATCAGATTCTCAGTTAATCTTCCTTAGATTTGGACAAAAGAGGGCCTCAGAGAAAGCCTGGCTATATCAATGCAGATTTTCTCTACAGATGCAACTCTCCCCAAGAAAAAGACAGCTTTTCAGCTGTTCTCATATTTCCAGCCCTTCTGAATAGCCATCTTGAAATATGTTAAAGAATTCTGTTTCAGTGTGAAATATTTTGGTTTCACTCAATGCAAATTACAAGAAAGAGCCAAGATTGTACCGGGTGAGTGGTATCAGGTATCAGGAGCAGAGTACAAGCCAAAAGATATTGTTCGGATTTGTGTCTCCACCTACATCTCATGTCAAGTTGTGATCTTCAGTTGGACAGTGGCCTGGTGGGAGGTGACTGGATCATAGGGGTGGAATTCCCCCCTGTTCTTCTCATAATAGTCAGTGAGCTGTCACGAGATCTGCTTGTTTAAAAGTGTGTAGTACCTACTAGAAGTTCTCCCTCCTACTCCAGCAATGTAAGACATACCTGCTTTCCCTTTGCCTTCCACCATAATTGAAAGTTTCCTGAAACCTCTCCAGCCATGTTACCTGGACAGCCTGTGGAACTGTGAGTCAACGCAACATTTTTTTCTTTATAAGTTACCCAGTCTCAGTAGTTCTTTATAGTGATGTGAGAATGGACTAATACAGAAAATTGGTACTGAGGAGTGAGGCATTGCTATAAAGATACCTAAAAATGTAGAAGTGACTTTGGAACTGGGTAATAGGCAGAGTTTGGAACTGGGTAATGGCCAGAGGTTGAAACAGTTTGGAGGGCACAGAGGAAGATAGGAAGATGAGAAAAAGTTTGGAACTTCCTAAAGCTTGTTAAATTCTTGTGACCAAAATGCTGAGTGTGATATGGATGATGAAGTCCAGGCTGAGGTGGTCTCAGATGGAGATGAGGAACTTACTAGGAACTGGAGCAAAGATCACTTTTGTTATGCACTAGCAAAGAGGTTGGAAGCACTGTGCCCCTGCCCTAGAGATCTGTGAAACTTTGAACTTGAGAGTGATATTAGAGTAAATGGCTGAACAAATTTCTAAGCAGCAAAATGTTCAAGACATGGCCTGGCTGCCTCTCACAGTCTATGCTTATATTCATGAGCAAAGAAATGACCTAAAATATGGAAAATTTTCAGCCCAGCCATGTGGTAGAAAAGAAAAAACAATTTTCTGAAGAGGAATTCAAGCTGGTTGCAGAAATTTGCACAAGTAAAGAGGAGCCTAATGTTAATAGCCAAGACAATGGGGGAAATGCCTTGAAGGCATTTCAGAGACCTTCATGGCAGCCTCTCTCATTACAGGCCTGGAGGCCTAGGAGGGAGAAATGGTTTTACAGTCTGGGTCCAGGGCCCCACTGCCCTGAGCAACCTCAGGACACTGGTCCCTGCATCCCAGCCGCTCCGGCTTCAGCTGTGGCTGAAAGGGCCCCAGATACATCTCAGGCCACTGATCCAGAAGGTGCAAGTCACAAGCCTTGGTGGCTTCCATATAGTGTTAAGCCTGTAGGTGCACAGAGGGCAAGAGTTGAGGCTTGGAAGCCTCTGCCTAGATTTCAGAAGATGCATGGAAATGCCTGGGTGTTCAGGCAGAAGTCTGCTGTGGGTGCAGAGACCTCATGGAGAACCTCTACTATGGCAGTGCAGAGGGGAAACATGGGCTTGGAGTCCCCACGCAGAGTCCAAGTGGAGCCATCTTCCAGAACCCAGAATGGATCCATTGACAGCTTGCATCGTGCACATGGAAAAGCTGCAGGCACTTAATGCTAGCCCATGAAAGCAGCCAAGGGAGCTGTACCCTGCAGAGCCACAGGGGCAGAGATGCCTAAGGCCTTAGGAGCTCACCCCTTGCATCAGTGTGGCCTCAATGTGAGACATGAATTCAAAGGAGATTATTTTGGAGCTTTAATATTTAAGGACTGCCCTGCTGCCTTTCAGACTTGCATAGGCGTATAGCCCCTTTATTTTAGCTGTTTTTTCCCTTTTGAAATGAGTTTATTTACGCAATGCCTGTACCCTCATTGTATCTTGGAAGTAATTAACTCGCCTTTTTTTTTTTATAGGTTCATAGGCAGAAGGGACTTGTCTTTTCTCAGATAAGATTTTGGACTGTGGACTTTTGAGTTAATGCTGAAATGAGTTAAGACTTGGGGAACTGTTGAGAAGGGATGATTGTATTTTGCTATGTGAGAAGGACATGAGATTTGGGAGGGGCCAAATACACCAAAGATGGGAGATGAAGGAACAAGTTAGAAGCTGAGGTCAAGACCACATTGGGAAGTGGGTGTGGCTGTCAATGAGCTCCTCATCACCATGCCCTACTTGGCTGGCATGGGCCACTCAGCTGGCAGGGGGCTTGGTCAGCTGCTTGAAGGCACAGGGTGGGCATAGACAGTGCCATTTTAAATTGCTCAGCAGCCAGTCAGATGGGCCTTTCACTTTTTTTTCCAATTCCCTATCAATTATGCCTTCAACAATAAGATACAATAGGAAGTGATACCCAAGTGAGACCATTTTCAAAATCACCATTGATTTGGTTTGCAGCATGGTACAGAGTACCAAGTGATGTAAACCAAAAATAAAATTCCCTGATCAACTGAATCAACCCCTTCTCTCGGCCAAGGACATTCCAAAGTTAACCAGAAAAACTATTTCAGGCCATGATGGGAAGTGAGGGTCAGACATGATTCATTATACCCTCCTCCCCTTGGAATTCAGGCACAGCTGACCAGCATTAACACTAAAATAGAGATCTTAAGACTGATGAAACACACTTTTTGTAGCAATAAGGCACCAAATTTCAGCCTAACTCTAGTATGGCATTACATGACAGATAGTGGGCCTTGAAAAAACTCAAAGTATTTTACCCCAAAATATATTACCAGCATTAACACCAAAATAGAGATCTTAAGACTGATGAAACACTTTTGTAGCAATAAGACACCAAATTTCAGCCTGACTCTAGTATAGCATCACATGACAGATAGTGGGCCTTGAAAGAATTCAAAGTATTTTACCCCAAAATATATTACTTTGACGGAGGATACTAGAGAAGTGCATTTAGTTTTGGTATCTTTTAACTTAGCAAATACCTGCCTAATTTGATAATCAGTTTTGTCTATAACATGATTTCCCTAAGGGCAGGCACCATGTCTTTTGTAGTACTTCCACAATACCACCACACTGGTAGACATCAAGTGGACACTCAATACTTTTTTTTTTTTTTTTGAGACAGAGTTTTGCTCTTGTTGCCCAGGCTGGAGTGCAATGGCACAATCTCGGCTCACCACAACTTCTGCCTCCTGAGTTCAAGCGACTCTCCTGCCTCAGCCTCCTGAGCAGCTGGGATTACAGGCATGCACCACCATGCCTGGCTAATTTTGTATTTTTAGTAGAGACAGGGTTTCTCCATTTTGGTCAGGCTGATCCCAACCTCAGGTGATCCACCTGCCTTGGCCTCCCAAAGTGTTAGGGATTACAGGCGTGAGCCACCATGCCCAGCCAATACTTTCTAATCTATTGAAAGCTTTTCTCCCTTACTTAAATGCCATTAGGTTTTCATTACATACAAATTAAAAACTCTCTTGCCTAGTTTCCAAAGCACGCTTCAGTCTCCCCAGAACTCACCTGACCTGTCTTATTTCCCACTGCTTCTCTACATATATGCCAAACCAGTTTTACTCTTGCCTCTGAACACACCTTTGTTTTCTTGTTCATCATGGTTTTACTCACTTGGAAAAAAATCCTTTTTCCCCCATATTAAAATCATACCCATCACTGAAATCAAGCTCAGATTTCACCACTTTTTAAAAGTCTTCTCTATCAATATCTACCTGAATAGGTCATTCCAGGTCTCTGGTCCATCCCCTCATGGGCATGGCAATAAGTGGGGTACATAGTTGGCCGAGGCAAAATGAATATGAGTAGAGTTAATTTGGGCCAAGCTTGAAGATTGCAACCAAGAAGCATAGATTCAAGTTGCCTTGAATATATGCACTGATTAGCAGCCATCTTCAAGCAAACACTGCCTAGGGATGCTTATTCTATGGAAGTTTGGAACTTTTATTCAAATCTCTGTGAATATATTACTCCTCCAACTTGCCAGTAAACCCCTTGAAACTTATGACTTGATTGCATGCAATAACCCTTAATACCTTAGATATCTCAGAACCTCCCAAGTTAATGACGTTCACTGCAGCATTTGATTTACTCCATAAAATGTAGTAAGGTGGCGAGGAGTGGGTGGCTTATGCCTGTAATCCCAACACTTTGGGAGGCCAAGGTGGGCAGATCATTTGAGGTCAGGAGCTCGAGACCAGCCTGGCCAACGTGGTGAAACCCCGTTTCTACTAAAAATACAAAAGTTAGCTGGATGATAGTGGTGCACACCTGTAATCCCAGCTACTCGTGAGGCTGAGGCAGGAGAATCACTTGATCCTAGGAGGTGGAGGTTGCAGTGAACCAAGATTGAGCCACTGTACTCCAATCTGGGTGACAGAGTGAGACCCTGTCTCAAAAAAAAAAAAAAAAAAAAAAAAAAAAAAGGACAGTTCAAATTCAAAATAAGTCTTTTATATACAATAATTTTTAAAAATTGTTAACCTCAATCCATTTAACTACATCTTAGAAGGAAATCAAATCAACAAATATTTGTCTAGCTGATCATGTACCCAGCATTCTGGTAGGTATTGCAGAAAATAAGATGATATAGAGTACTCTTGTGACAGACAGAATATAGAAATGGACAATGACGAGAGCATATATAAAAATAGAACTCTGACCTACAACCTCTCCAGGAACTAGTCCAGAAAGACAAAAGCTACTTCTGCATTAATCAACCCAGGACTTGATCAACTGCCAGTTTCCTTAGTTTTTTTCCTGTTTCCAACTTGGGACCAACCAGAGAAAGCCAAATATGTATCCCCAACTGACCACGTAGGATGCCGTGCTTCCACTTAACCTGCCTCCAGCCAACAACATCAAATCAGGGCATACCTGAAGCCTTTCCCTTTTTCTCATTATAAAACTTTCACACTGTCCTGCCTGCCTTCCAATCTCTGACAAACACAAGTGATGGTGGCTGACTGCTTTGCCACAGCAAGCTTTGAATAAATATCCTTTGCTTGTGCTCATTTGAGTGTTCTCCATTTATTTCTGCTCTTGGAATTACAGAATTATTATAGGTGGTTTCAATTATTAATTTATACCCTCAGAGACTCAAGACATAGTCATTTATAATTTTACTAGGGCTGGAATTTGAATTGTACTATTCGAGACTGATATATGGCAGTTAGTGACTGCCCTGTACACACATACAACTTTGCTTTTATATTCATACTGTGACACATGTCCCTTACTGGGGAAATTATATTCTCTAGAGTATATTTTGGGGGATTTTTTATTTTTATTTTTATTTTTTGAGACGGAGTCTCGCTCAGTCGCCCAGGCTGGAGTGCAGTGGTGTGATCGCGGCTCACTGCAAGCTCCGCCTCCTGGGTTCACACCATTCTCCTGCCTCGGCCTCCCAAGTAGCTGGGACTACAGGTGCCCACCACTACTCCCGGCTAATTTTTTTGTATTTTCAGTAGAGACAGGGTTTCACCGTGTTAGCCAGGTTGGTCTCGAACTCTTGACCTCGTGATCCGCCCATCTCGGCCTCCCAAAGTGCTGGGATTACAGGCGTGAGCCACCGTGCCCTGCCTGGGGGATTATTTTTGAAGGTGTCAGACTTAACACCTGATGTATCTTAAGGGTCTACTATTGAGAAATTTCAAAAGAGTGATAGACCTTGAAGAGTAAAAATGAAATTAATAAAATTAAAAGATCAAGCCTGTGGGACTTAGAAAAAATAGTGCTACTCTGTTGACCTAAAAGGAAGAAGCTGAAGCAAAATTAATATAAGTAGAGTTAATTTGGGCCAAGCTTGAAGATTGCAACCTAGGAGCATAGATTCAAGTTACCTTGAATATACACACCAATTAGCAGCCATCACAAGTGAATCTTATTTATTCATTTATTTTGAGACAGAGTCTCGCTCTGTTGTCCAGGCTGGAGTCAATGGCATCATCTTGGCTCACTGCCACCTCCGCCCCCAGGTTCAAGCGATTCTCCTGCCTCAGCCTCCCGAGTAGCTGGGATTATAGGTGCGTGCCACTACGCCCGGCTAATTTTTGTAGAGATGGGGTTTCACCACGTTGGTCAGGCTGGTCTTGAACTCCTGATCTCGTGATCTGCCTGCCTCAGCCTCCCAAAGTGCTGGGATTACAGGCGTGAGCCACTGCGCCCGGCCCACAGGTGAATCTTTAAAGGCAAAAAAGGGAACAAGGAGTGAACTGATACTACGTTGTGTACAGAAATTCTTATTGGTTTATGGAAATAACATTTACTAGTGATTGGTTACATTGTTAAGCTATAGGATGTGGGTTATAGTGTCCGATGCGACATTAGGTTAATTTATAGCTACTTATGGCATAAACAAGCAGTTTCAAGAGATGAATACATAGCTCAAGGGAGAAGTAGGATGTGATTGTTGTCTCCTTTTAATGTCCCTCTGGGTCTGACAGTTTAAAATAACTACATTCCTCAGATAAAAATAATTTTCTTTTCTCACTCTAAATGACAGAAATGGAGACTTCGGAAAGGAATTAAGTATAAGGAAAAGATCAAGAGACAGCAGGATGTTCAAGTTCATTGAACAAACATTGACTGGCAGCTAGAGAATAGTAGGCACTATTCTAGATGCTGAGGATAATAGTGAAGAACAAAACAGACCAAAATCCTTGCTCTTGTGGAACTTACATTTGAAATTACACAGTTGAAGATTTAGCCTTGGGTAAGACATAGACATAAGGACAAAAAAA
Organism: Chlorocebus sabaeus; assembly: GCF_047675955.1. Classification (NCBI taxonomy): domain Eukaryota; kingdom Metazoa; phylum Chordata; class Mammalia; order Primates; family Cercopithecidae; genus Chlorocebus; species Chlorocebus sabaeus. Next base: position 17,837,507 of record NC_132913.1, read on the forward strand.
GGAATGCCTGAGATGCTCAGGATGGTGCCACAACACAGAAACACTAGGGCCTATGTTACAGCAGTGCCGTGGAATTTCCCTTAAATAACCCAGGGAAAAGATATTAATGGAAGTTAAACTAGGTTGTGAGACTAGCTGAAGACAGTCTGCCAGAATTACTTTATCCGTTACAAGAATATCCACAGCTTGTCCTTTAACAGATGGTCTGGAAACAGGTGGTAATAATGGGAAGTTACACAGTACTATCATTTACAATATTTTAATTCAGAAACCCATATTTATAGAAGAAACTGAGGCACAGTAGAGAGTAGAATAATCCTCAAGATTACATAACAAATTGTAGTCAGATTAAGAATTGGTATCTAGCTTTCCTGACTCTTAAGATTCTGAGAGATATTTATAATGCCATTATTTTTTCAGACTATACATCAAATATGTAGCATAAAGAATTCTTAGGCGTCTTACGGGCTGATACCCTAAAGAATGCTAACGAAATACAAAAAGAAACTGGTGCTAGAATAATATGATTAACGTCTGCGACGAAATTTCCCTTAAGTAGTCATACCGAGTAGTTGGTTAAGCTTTTTTTTTTTTTTTTTTTTGCTCTGCACAATAGGTTTCTGAATGATTTATTACAGGTGTTTGATGCTTATGGTTTATTCGAAACTGATTCGATCAATTAAAATGTTCATTGCCATTGTTTTATTAGTCGCTAGAATATGCATTCAACTTCACTGAAACAAGACTTAAAAGGTAAGAGGTACACTAAATCGTGACTATAAGAGTAAGAAAACTTAATTTCTTCACACCATCTGACCAAGATGTTAAATTACAGAACCTTTTAGTCTTGTTTTTGTCTTCTAGATAGAAATCAGGATGCTGGACAAACCTTTCCCATGGAATAGTCAAAATATTTAAGGAACGAGTCTATATACAGTTTAATAATCGCCAACATTTGGCATGGCGTGGTGGCTCACGCCTATAATCCCAGCACTTCGGGAGCTCGAGGCGGGCGGATCACTTAAGACCAGGAGTAGGAGACCAGCCTGGCCAACATGGCGAAACCCCGTCTCTACTAAAAAATATAAAAATTAGCCTGGCATTGGTGGCTTGCGCCTCTAGTCCCGCATACATTGGAAGCTGAGGCTGGAGAATCGCTTGACCCCGGGACGCAGAGGTTGCAGTAAGCTGTGATTGTGCCACTGCACTCCAGCCTGGGTGGCAGAGTGAGGCTCTGTCTCAAAACAAACAAACAAAAATTGCTAACATTTGTGAGGTTCTTATTATGTGCCATGAATTGATCTAAGCCCTTCACATATGTAAACTCATGCAATCCTGGCATATACACAAAAAACGAATGTGGCAGGTACTATCATTGTCCATTTTGTAGAAAGAGAAACCAAGGGCCAGAGAAGTTGAAGTAGCTTGCCCTAGGATGTAGTTTGTAACTCCTAGAGCTGAGATCTTGTTTATATACAAAAGGTTTCAAGAATCAAAAGTACTCTAAGCCACTTCGCGTTTCGGCTGTCGAGAAAGGGGTATCCAAAGTTTCAGGTTCGCAGTTTGCGAAACGCAGCTGCCAGCTTTCGTTCTAAGGCGGGCGGAGGTTTGGCACTCCCTCGTCCAACGCTCTGCCCCAGACACCCACGCTCGCTTTCCTCTTCTTCCTCCACCTCGCCCTACTTCCTTTCTTCCTATCTTCGCTCTTCTTTCGCCTCGCCGCCGTGTATCCTCACTCGCTGCCGAGCGCCTCGCATTACTTCCCTAGCCTCTGCCACGCCACGCTGGATACGCGCCCACGCGCAGTCCGCCGTCGCGCCTCTATGACGTGTCACCACTTTCGGCTGTGGGGGCGGGGCTGCGCGGAGGGCAAGTCGGGGGCGGGGCCGGGGCCAGAGCAGAACCCCGGGTCTCCGCGGCCATCGCTGACTGCGCTGTCCCTTCCCCTCACCCGCTCCACGCCCTCCTGGGCCGAGTGGAGTTGGGTGGTGTCAGCAGCCTCTCCCTGAGGGGCACCGCGGCTTCAGGAGCTGGGCCTCCAGTGCGGCGCGATGTCAGGCGCCGTGACAGCTCTGTGAGTCCGAGGCCGCGGCCGTGGCGCTGGGCGGCTGCGGGGCCTGGCTGGTCCGCTCATGGTGCCGCCACGACGCCATCGCGGGGCAGGAAGGCCAGGTAGGTAGGCAGGGAAGGGCCCCGACATCACCGGAGCCCAAACCGGGACGGAGTGCCCACCAACAGCACCACCTCCTGCCCTGGGTGGCAGCCGGAGCGCCTTGACCGAAACCGTGAAGGTCTCCAGGGGCGGAGGGAGCGCTCCGGGAGCTGACAGGGGCGCACCGAGTCCTGCGCCCACCCCTGGCAATTGAGGAAGCCGTGCGTGCGCCCTCGCCTCTGCTCCCCGGGGAGGCGTCACTGCCTTAACTGTCTTCCCCGCTCCAAAACAGAAGGAGGATTCCTTTTCCCAACTGTTTCTTTTGAAATGACTGGATGTTTTGACAGAGGTGGGTGGAGGAGCGTGGAGAATCCTTTTCTTTTACCACTTGAGGATATTGAAAAGGTGCCTTCAAGATCCACAACAAATCACTTACTCTCGGATAACCAAATTCCACTCCAGGAGATCAGGGACAGAAAAGACACTTTTAGAAACAGTGTCTAGACGCTGTCCCCGGGGATGGATTCCTCTGGGTGGAGAGGTGAATGGAGTTCTGTGTTTGCGAAACTCAGAGAAGCTATTTTCTAGTAGTTAACTATTCTTAAGTGTGCCGTATGTTGTATATTACTCCCCCTCCCTGCCCGCCGGGTATCGCGTATCTCTCTAAGGATAATCAAGCATACAGTGGATACCATGAAAGTACTGAGAAAGGTGGCAAGTATGTTTAACACATTTTGGTCCTTTTCTTTGATTTGCTTTCAGTTTGAAGGTGAAGAGTAAAAAACGATGTGATGAATCTTACCTTGAGTTACTGACGTTTTCATAGCATAATTTCATGGTTGTTTTTAGGGGTGCCGAGTTCTTCACCTTTCAGACTGAGATCTGCCAAGTTTTCCGGCATTGCTCTTGAGGATCTCAGAAAGGCTCTTAAGACCAGGTAGGTTCCACATGCTTATCCACTATGTAACTTTCACACTGAGCATTAGCTAACACATGTCAGATGTTTCTGTTATACTAATTTTCTGATTTTTAATGGTTATTTTTCTAAAATCATCTCTAATGTGATCTGTATTTTCTAAAAAAACAGACTGCAAATGGTGTGTGTGTTTATCATGAACCGAATGAATTCCCAGAACAGTGGTTTCACTCAGCGCAGGCGAATGGCCCTTGGGATTGTTATTCTGCTGCTTGTTGATGTGATATGGGTTGCTTCCTCCGAACTTACTTCGGTACGTACCGTTGGTCCAGGAATGATGTTACATTACAGCCACGATATTACTGTTAACCTGTAGTAACTCTAGCCATTACAGTCTCCTGCTTTCTCAAAGCAGTATCTTAAATACTATCGAATTTTAAAAAAATATCGAATGATTGCCACTTGAAGTTAAAACTGAAAGGATGATCTTTTTTATTGTTTCATACAGTTTTCTTGCATCTTTTAGGGAGGGTTACTTAGAGAGACTATGCATATTTTCTTATATTTGAAAGTGTTACTTTTGGCTTTTTTTCTAAATTCAAATTCTTTCTGTGAATATTATTTTCTAGTGAAATAACTATCAGGATGCAAAACAATGTCACCATTTACTAGAAAGTTCATCGTGCTTTTGGACAAATGAGTAAAAATAATGAGTTTTCATGTGTAGGTCACTGTTATGCCCATGAGTGGTTGCATCCACATTTATGCTTGCTGACTCAAACCTTATTATGAGGTGCTTGGTATACCTCATAATTTTCCTTCAGTTAAGTTGTATCTTTACAATTTCCTTCAGTTAAATTGTATATTGATGACCTATTGGTAGTAATGTGGCATTTTGAATTTGCAAGCTAGTTTTTCTTTATACTTGTATACTTTATTCTGCTTGGTTAATGATCCCTATAAAAAGCAACTTTTATTTTCAGAAGTCTGCATTTCAACTTCTGTGTTGCAATTTTAAGGCGAATATACAGCAGGAAACTGGCATTTATAAAATGAATTTAACTTTCAAAAGAAGCAGTTTAATACTCAGGTCTTCTCATATTGTAGCTAAGTAAATATTGACATTGGCATTGTATTCTATGAGTATATAAGTTTTTTTTTATTGAGATGGAATCTTGCTCTGTTGCCCAGGCTGGAGTGCAATGGCGCGATCTTGGCTCACTGCAACCTCCGCCTCCCGGGTTCAAGCAATTCTCCTGCCCCAACCCCCTGAATAGCTGGGATTACAGGCGTGCGCCACAACGCCAGGCTAATTTTTGTATTTAGTAGAGACGTGGTTTCACTATGTTGGTCAGACTGGTCTCGAACTCCTGACCTCGTGATCCGCCCGCCTTGGCCTCCCAAAGTGCTGGGATTACAGGTGTGAGCCACCGTGCCCGGCCAAGTATATAAGTTTTTATACCTTTCAGAGTTAGTCTCTGGAATCTAATAGGCCATATATTTTTCGCTTTAAAACTCTTCTATAACTTTCTTTTAGATGAACATTTTGTACTTTTACCTCAAAGAAATGCCTTTGATATTGACAGGGAACTAAATCTATCTTTTAAATTTTATTTTCATTTAAAATAAATAGTTTGTTTTCAGTTATCAGTTAATAAAATTTAGGACCAAATAGCACCTGGTTAAATTATAATTTAACCATATCTAAGCAAAGTAGAAAAGAAAAAATTTGTTGTTTGTTGTAATCATTTCACAATGTATACATATATCAAAATACCATGTTGTAAAAAGTACATCTATTTGGTATTTGTCAGTTGTACTTTAATGAAACTGGAGAAAAAAACTCAACTTATCTTTATTGTTTTAAAGTAAAATATTTTAGTAAGAGGATATTTTATAATCTCATTATTCAAGAGTATATGTAATGTCTCTACTTCTTCAACCAGATATGCTCATTAAACTTTGGAGATAGGGCCGGGCGTGGTGGCTCATGCCTGTAATCCCAACACTTAGGGAGGATGAGGTGGGTGGATCACCTGAGGTCAGGAGTTCGAGACCAGCCTGGTCAACATGGTAAAACCCAGTCTCTACTAAAAATACAAAACTTAGCTGGGTGTGGTGGTGGGTGCCTGTAATCCCCGTTTCTCAGGAGGCTGAGGCAGGAGAATCGCTTGAACCTGGGGGGCAGAGGTTTCAGTGAGCCGAGATCATGCCATTGCGCTCCAGCTTGGGCAACAAAAGTGAAACTCCTTCTCAAAAAAGAAAAAGAAAAGGCAAACTTTGGAGATAAAGTGTGTATTTCAAAAATAAAATCAGTCTTTTTATTATGGATATTTTCTAACATATACAAAGTAGAATATTATAATGAATCTCCTTGTGTTCATTACTTACCTTTAGCAGTTAACCAAATTTGCCAACCTTATCAACCTCTCCTCAAAACTTTTTTTCCTGGAGCATTTTAAAGCATATTTTAAAGCATATGTCACATGTCATTTCACCCACAGTTTCTTTCCTGTTTACTTGAAACCGAAAAGGACTTTTAATTTTCTTAAACATAATCACTATACCATTAACATAGTTAACAAAATTAACTGTAATTCCTTAAGATCATCTGATATCCAGTTCATGTTCAGTTTTATCCAGTCCAGTTTTCTGCAGTGGTGTCAAGGACTTTATTTTCCCGTTAAGTTTGTTAGGATCTAAACAAAGATCATGCGTTGCATTTGTGATATCTTTTAAGTCACTTTATTCCTTAACTGTATCTTCCTTCCTTTTTTTTTTTTTTCATATCATTAATTTGTTGGAGAAACTGGGTCATTTTTCCTATTGGGTGTATCACACATTCTGGATTTAGCTGATTGTTTCCTTGGGGTATCATTTAACTTGTTATTTTTCTCTTTATTTCTTGTAAAGTGGTAGTTAGGTATAAAGTCGATTTAGGTTTAGTTTTCAGGAAAGAATACTTTGGGGTACTGAGTACTTCCTGTAACATTCCAGCATGAGATTAATGACTGCAAGTCTCAATTTAGATGATGCCATTTAAGTACTATAAAGTTCCTCATCACCTTTTAGGTAATAGTTGAATATCCATGTTTAAGTTGTCTAGATAAAGTATTTCATTAGGGGTTGCAAAGTGGTGATTTTGTTTTTGAGTTATTCCCTCTGTATTTATTAGCTGGAATTCTTTAAGTCTTTTTAATATGGCCTTATTAATCTTTTTTTTTTTTTTTTGAGATGGAGTTTTGCTCTTGTCACCTAGGCTGGAGTGCAGTGGTGTAATCTCGGCTCACTGCAACCTCTGCCTCCCAGATTCAAGCAATTCTCCTGCCTCAGCCTTCCGAGTAGCTGGGATTATAGGCACCTGCCACCATGCCCAGCTAATTTTTGTATTTTTAGTAGAGACTGGGTTTCACCATATTGGCCAGGCTGGTCTTGAACTCCTGACTTCAAATGATCCACCCACCTTGGCTTCCCAAAGTGCTGGGATTATAGGTGTGAGCCACTGTGCCTGGCCAGAGCCATTGTTTCTTTTAGTGTCAAATGGCGTGGACCACCGTTTACATCCTAGAGTTGCACTTTCCTCCTGGATTGTCATTTTTTTCTATGTCTTTTTAGTGGCTACAACTAGGAATTTTCTTAGGATATAAAAAATTGTGAGTTTATATTCACGATACACTAAAAACAAACAAACAGAAAACACCAGTTTCCCTTGGGAAACATCCATAACATTGAAATTTGTCAGTTTCCTTTTGGTGCTCCCATGGTATCGTGAACCCCTCTCTTGTTACTTGGCACATTATGCTTATTGTCTTCATATACATGTCTCCTCTATTAGATGTTAAGCTCCCCAAGGGCAGGATAACTTCTCTTATTTCTCTCTTTTTTTCTTTATGAAATAGGGTCTTGCTCTGTTGCCCAGGCTGGAGTGCAGTGCCTTGATCATGGCTCACTGCAGCCTCAACCTTTGTGAACTCAAGGGATCCTCCTGCTTCAGCCTCCCAAGTAGCTGGGACTGCAGGCGCATGCCACCACGCCTGGCTAATTTTTCTATTTTGTTGCAGAGACAGAGTTTTGCCATGTTGCCCAGGCTGGTCTTGAAATTCTGGACTCAAGCAATCCGCCTGTCTTGGTCTCCCCAAGTGCTGGGATTATTGGCGTGAGCCACCACGCCTGGCCCTGTCTTATTTTTCTTTAGCTCCTAGTATAGGCACTGTTTCATAGTAGGTTTCAATGAATGTTAAACCAAACTTATTTTAGCAGGTTGTTGCTGCTTTGTTTGGTGATATCCTTTTGTATGCAAGGTAAATACAGTATTCAGAAATGAATCTAAAATATTTTTGTAATACCTTTGACTTTTTCTTTCCAAGTGAACTTCTGAAGAGTTAAAAATCATGTAGTGACTTTATTTTGGAGACGAGTAATAAGGTTTAAGATCATCTCAAAGTTGTCTGTGTAACTTTTTCCTCTGCAGTACGTTTTTACCCAGTACAACAAACCGTTCTTCAGCACCTTTGCAAAAACATCTATGTTTGTTTTGTACCTTTTGGGCTTTATTATTTGGAAGCCATGGAGACAACAGTGTACAAGAGGACTTCGTGGAAAGCATGCTGCTTTTGTAAGTTTTTAATTTTAAGTGTCTGTTGGGAAGGGGGTATACGTATGTTTTTTCAAAGTTTAAAGACATATTAGTTTCTTTAAGGAGAGTCATATTTTAAGTTGTTCAGTTAAGTGAGTGAAGATGATATAAGGAAACCTGCTCTTGTCCAGAATTTTAAATGTTATTCTTCTAATCAAGTAGTATCAGAATATTTTGTGAGAACTCTTACTCCACGACGTTTTCTGAGTTGTTAAAAATTGTTAAATTAGTCCAAATCAATTAATGTGGCAATGAAGATGAAATGAAGGAATAAGAAGAATGTCAAGAGTCTGCAGATTGGATGAGTATCCTCTAATTGTTAGGTGGATTCTGGAAACAAAACAATTCGAAGTTTTATGTATTAAAATGAAAATCTCATATTTCCAGACATATTTTAGATGTTTGGCTAATCAAACTATATTCTTTGATTGATGTAATATAACAAGCTCATTCATAGTGTTGAAAGAAATATGAGTTTATATAATGATGTATCTTCTTTATAGAAGTAGAAATTTTGAATTATTGAGAATGAAGAATTATAAAATTGTTTCTTATATTAATCCTTTAAAAAATTCTTTATTATGTTAAAATATATATAATATGAAATATACCATTTTAACTATTTTTAAATGTTTACTGGTGGCATTAAGTGCATTTTCTTTGCTGTACAACCATCAGCTCCAGAATTTTTTATCATCCTAGACAAAAAGTCTGTACACAGACTTAAAAATAACCCTATTCATTCTTCCCTCTAAACCCTACTAACCACTATATTATTTTCTGTCTCTATTAATCTTTTTCTTTCATGTGTATTATTTTTTGTGGGTTAAAATGGTATTGTTTGTTTCTTGTCTTATCTAATAAGTACATTCTTTTTAAAATTACTGATTTATAGAGACAGGGTCTCACTTTGTTGCCCAGGCGGGAGTGCAGTGGTGTAATCATAGTTTGCTATAACCTTGAACTCCTGGGCTCAAGCAATCCACTTGCCTCAGTCTCTCAAGTAGCTGAGTATATAGGCACACAATACCACACCCCACTAATTTTTGTATTTTTTGTAGAGACAGTGTCTCACTATGTTGCTCAGGCTGTCTCAAAGTCTGGCCTCAGGCAGTCCACTGTCTTGGCCTCCCAAAGTGCTGGGGTTACAGGCCTGAGCCACTGCACCCTGCAGTCAGGGGCTTTCAATAATTGTAATTTAAAGCTGGGCTTGGTGGCTCATGCGTGTAATCCCAGCACATTGGGAGGCCAAGGCAGGCAGATCTCTTGAGCCTCAGGATTTCAAGACCTGCCTAGGCCACAGTAGCTCATGCCTCTTATCCTAGCACTTTTGGAGGCTGAGGTGGGCGAATCATGAGGTCAGGAGATCGAGACCATCCTGGCCAACATGGTGAAACCCCGTCTCTACTAAAAATACAAAAATTAACTGGGCATGGTGGCGTGCTCCTGTAGTCCCAGCTACTCAGGAGGCTGAGGCAGGAGAATTGCTTGGACTCGGGAGTCGGAGGTTGCAGTGAGCTGAGATCACGCCACTGCACTCCAGCCTGGTGACAGAGCGAAACTCCGTCTCTAAATAAATAAATAAATAAATAAATAAAATTTTTTTTAAAATTTAGGTGAAGCCTGCAAATGTATACTCATGTGCACACACAAATTTAACTTACCAAAAATATAAGTACGTATTTCTTTACTTTGCAAAAGTAATACATATACATTGTAGAAATTATATATACATCATCATATCACATGTAGGGATAAATTGTATGTGTATTAGCATAGGTATGTTGTTGAAAATTTAGAAAATACAGAGAAACAAAAAGAAGAAAATAAATTCTACCATTCAAGGAATAACCACTGATAATATTTTGACATATATCCTACCATTCTTTTCATGTGTGTATTTTTTATTTTTTACAAAAATGAAATTGGGCCTGGTGCGGTGGCTCATGCCTATTATTCCAGCACTTGAGGAAGCTGAGGTGGGTGGATCACTTGAGGCCAGGAGTTTGAGACTGGCCTGGCTAACATGGTGAAACTCTGTCTCTACTAAAAATACAAAAAATTAGCCAGTAATGGCAGTATATTCCTATAATCCCAGCTAGTTGGGAGGCTGAGGCATGAGAATTGCTTGAAGTCGGGAGGTGAAGGTTACAGCGAGCAGAGATTGAGCCACTGCACTCCTGTCTGGGTGACAGAATGAGACTGTCTCAAAAAAAATAAAAACGAAAATGGAATTGTTTCTTTTTAAGGTTTATCCATGTATCCATGTTGTAGTGTTTCTGTACTTCATTCATTTTTTGTTGTTGTTGTTGAGACAGAGTCTCACACTTTTGCCCAGGCTGGAGTGCAGTGGTGTGATCTTGGCTCACTGCAACCTCTGCCTCCTGGGTTCAGGTGATTCTCATGCTTCAGCCTCCTGAGTAGCTGGGATTACATGCGCCCACCACCATGCCCGGCTAATTTTTGTATTTGTAGTAGAGACGGGGTTTCACCATGTTGGTCAGGCTAGTCTTGAACTCCTGACCTCCAGCAATCCACCCACCTCGGCCTCCCAGAGTGCTGGGTCTACAGGCGTGAGCCACTGCACCCGGCCATGTCATTTTTTTTTTTTTTTTTTTTTTTTTGAGACGGAGTCTCGCTGTGTCACCCAGGCTGGAGTGCAGTGGCGCCATCTCGGTTCACTGCAAGCTCCGCCTCCCGGGTTCACACCATTCTCCCGCCTCAGCCTCCGAGTAGCTGGGACTACAGGCGCCCGCCACCACGCCCGGCTAGTTTTTTGTATTTTTAGTAGAGACGGGGTTTCACCATGTTAGCCAGGATGGTCTCGATCTGCTGACCTTGTGATCCACCCGCCTCGACCTCCCAAAGTGCTGGGATTACAGGCTTGAGCCACCGCGCCTGGCCAGTAATGTCATTTTTAAAGCTTTTAATTCTTATTGCTAAATTACTGTCTGTAATGGTTGCATTAATTCTTATCTCTGTTAGCAGTATATAATTAAACCCTTGTTAAACACTCATTAAATCTCATGATTGAACCCTTACCAACATCCCAACATTTGGCAACTTGACAGGTGAACAATGATGATAACTTGTTTAATGTACATGTTTTTGGTTACTTTCTCATATATTTTTTGGAAAGTAGAACTCTTGTGTTTGTTGTCTGCGTCTTATTTTTCTACGATGACTCCCTTTTTGTTATCAATTTTTTAGGGTTCTTTTACAGCATGGGGCTCTAGTGTTTGAATCTTGTTCTATCACTTGCCAACTTTTGACCTTGGGCAAGTTTTTTAACCTCTTCAGACTTTCAGCAGAGATAATGATAGACTAGCTATGGATATGAAATGAAATCATACTTATCTAGCATTAGTGCAGTGATTTTCAAAGTGTGGTCCAAACCTTGGAATTCATTCAGGGTTTTTTTTTTTTCTTTTTGAGACGGAATCTTGCTCATGGCCCAGATTGGAGGGCAGTGGCGTGATCTTGGCTCACTGCAACCTCCGTGTCCTGGTTCAAGCAATTCCCCTGCCTCAGCCTCTTGAGTAGTTGGGATTACAGGCACACGCCACTGTGCCCAGCTAATTTTTGCATTTTTTAGTAGAGATGGGATTTCACCATGTTGGCCAGGCTGGTCTCGAACTCCTGACCTCAAGTGATCCACCCACCTTAGCCTCCCATAGAGCAGGGATTACAGGTGTGAGCCACCATGCTTGGCCTCATTCAGAGGTTTTTGAGGTCAAAACTAATTTCATCATAATACTGAGATACTGAGATGTTTCTTCCCCTTTTTTTTTTTTTTTTTTTTTTGAGACGTAGTCTTGCCGCCGAGGCTGGAGTGCAGTGGCACGATCTTGGCTCACTGCAACCTCCACCTTCAGAGTTGAAGTGATTCTTCTGTCTCAGCCTCCTGAGTAGCTGAGATTACAGGCACGTGCCAACACCCTTAGCTAATTTTTTTGTATATTTAGTAGAGACAGGGTTTCACCATATTGGTCAGGCTGGTCTTGAACTCTTGACCTCAGATGATCCACCAGCCTTGGCCTGCTACTTGCCTTTTTAACTAACCCATCCCTCCTTTCCCTACTTATCTGAAATATTATAATAGTGTTGTGAAAAGGGCATAAGCTTTGGTTTTAGACTAACTTGAGTTTTAATCCTGACTGTCAGGATTACAAATCTCTCAGCCTCAAATTTTTCATCCATAAAATGGAGATAATACCTACCTCGCAATGGTGAATATGTGGCATTAGCTGCTATTATTGTTAGTAACAGTTATACTCTTACAGGTTGATTCTGGATTTTTGCTTCTATTTATTTAAGTCATATCTGACTAGTCCTACGGTGTAATATAAATTGAATTGGATTTTATACCTTGTTATCTGTATTTAGTTTGCAGATGCTGAAGGTTACTTTGCTGCTTGCACAACAGATACAACTATGAACAGTTCTTTGGTAAGTGCTTCTTTTTTTTTATCAGGAATGGAGAGGTGGGGTTGAGCCATAGTAGGAAAAACTGAAACAGTTTTGATGTTAGCAAAGCTATGTTACAACATAGATATGGCTTAATATTGGGTGCCCATCATGAGGATTGTAATTTGGTACTTTTTTTCTCCTTGGGGATACCTGGGGCCTAGAGGTAAGCAATTTAGCTGCCTCTGAAGAGAGAGGGGAAGGGGAAACTGGTTCAGGAGTGAAAATAATAAAGGACAATCCTTTGTTACTAACCAACTTTTTTACTTCATGCATGTTATTATTATCATTTAGAAACAAATATTTTTGACACTGAGACTGTATAGGCAAATTATTTGTTTGTGTATTCCACAAATTTTTTACAGTGACAAATATGTGTTAAACACTTGTTCTAGGCTCTGAAGATATAGCTTTGTTCTAGTGTGTGAGTGTGTGCATATTTGCGAGGGGACAGGTAATAAGCAAGTAAAGTAATTGACGTAGTCACTTATTTTAAGCATTTATAATCTAGTTGGAGAGGTAGTATATAAAAATCTGTTTTTTTTAAGATGATCACTCAGGCACCTCTTTTTTTATTTTTTATTTTTAGATTTCTTTTTAGAGACAGGGTCTTGCTGTGTTGCCTGGGATGGAGTACAGTGGCAGTGTTATGGCTCATTGTAACTTTGAACTGCTGGACTTAAACGATCCCCTTGTCTCAGCCTCCTAAATACAAGCATACTTCACCACTAGCTTTTGATTTTTATTTTTTAGAAACATGGTCTTGCTGTGTTGCTCAGGGTGGCATCTCTGTAAAATGTATTTTTAATGATACTTGTTTTCTTTCCAAACATGGCATTTTATCTGAGAAAAATTGTAATTACTCTGAAATTCAATAGCAATTTGTGAAGCACTGGCTTGGTGACCTTACTCCCAGCACAGCTTTCTTGTTTGCCTCTCTGGTTTTTAGAGCTACAGTGGCATGCAGAGTAGGTTAATAGGTACTATGAATAATTTTTTTTTTCCTGGGATTTTAAGCATCAATAACATAATTTAATATCATTTGTCTCTATCAGTACAGAAGACAGAGTTGAGATGATAGCCTGCTCTTCTGACTACTCTTGTACTAATTCTTGCTATTATCTGTAAGATGGATATGTCAAATTGCTCTAGGCCAGATGCTATAGTGAAAACTTCAGTATAACAAAGAGATTATGTCTATTTCCAAACCTACTGTCCCTTCATTTACTGAATATATATATATTTTTTATTGGTAGAGCTCTATACCAGGAGTTAAAAGAGAAATCAAAGAAATAAAAAAAGTTCTGTTAATTTTGAAGAATTAGCCTAGTTGGAGATTAGTACCTTAAATATAGATCATCTGAAGAACATTTGCAAAAACAGTTGAGGAATTTTAACTACTTGAAAATATAGACCTTTGGAACATGGTTAGACAAACCTGGCTTTAATTCTTTTGTCTACTACCTGATTACTTTATATCTCAGCTTTATTCTCTAAAATTATTAATATTATTATTATTTTGAGATGGAGTCTCGCTCTGTCACCCAGGCTGGAGTGCAGTGGCAGAATCTCAGCTCACTGCAATCTCTGCCTCCTGGTTTCAAGCGATTCTCCTGCCTCCACCTCATGAGTAGCTGGGATTACAGGCACACACCAACACACTCAGCTAATTTTTGTGTTTTAGTAGAGATGGGGTTTCACCATGTTGGCCAGGCTGCTCTTGAACTCCTGACCTCAAGTGATCTGCCCGCCTCAGCCTCCCGAAGTTCTGGGATTACAGGCATGAACCACTGCACCGGCCATATTCTATAAAATTATTATGAGGACTAATGAAAAATATATGTTTAACTGCTCTAGAGTTGGTACTCAATACACAGTAAGAACTGGTAAGTAGTAGCTATTTTGTGTAAAGGTCTTCAAGAATTTTTGTTAATATAAGAGGAGACAATTTAGTAAATATAAATACATACTATATACCTGGTTATCAGTTTGTTATCTGCCTTCCCTGTTAGACTGCATGATCACTGAGGAAGAGACTGCTTTTATTCACCCTTATATCCCCAGAATGTAGAACAGTATCTGACCTAGTAGGAGCTCAATAAGCATTTGTTAAATGAATGAAAAGGAATGAGAGATAATCTGTTCACTGAGATAGAATCTGTTAGCTAAGAAAGAGATATGTTTTTATGACATTTAAATATTAGATATAATAATATGCCAATGCTGTTATATTACGTGTCTGAACTGTAAACTGGATTCTTTTCTGTCACTGTACCTGTATGGATCTGTTGAGTTTCCTTTTTTAAGTCTTGAAACTTGCTGTTTAAACTTAGTGGTGAACAACCATGGTTTAGATGGTATTTGTGTCTACGTACCATCCATTTAAATTTTAACCAGTATATTAGCTTTTATATTTGTTGGTTTATATTTTTTTCTGTTATATTCCAGAGTGAACCTCTGTATGTTCCTGTGAAATTCCATGATCTTCCAAGTGAAAAACCTGAGAGCACAAACATTGATACTGAAAAAAGTAAGCAAAACTTAGAAATGGGTAGAAAGTTTAGCTTTATTCAAGCCACTTCAGAACTTACTGATGATGTGGGTTGACTGAAACACCTAGCAATTCTGCTCCATGTGGTGTTGTCTCAGCCTAAAGTCTTCTAGAAGTTTGACTGGATTGTGAATCTAATATAGTATAATCATTTTTGTATTATTTCAACTGGAAATAATTTCCAAATACCAGAGATCTCTATGGTTTCATCATATATATGTATGCACACATATACACGCACGCATCACACGCATATATATATATATATATACTTTTTTAAACAAATAATATCCTCTTAAATATGCTCTCAAAGAGCCTAATAGCAAATTATAAGAGTTTTGCTGCTTCTGTGAATTTAGTAAAGAATGCCACCTTTAACATAAGGTGCAATATTTATCCTTAATTTCCCTTGCAAGGAATGGACCTATAGAGAATTGTTCTGCATGCTTGCCCAGGAAACGAATTCTCATAAATTGGATATGCATGAGGAAAAATCCAAATAAAGTTTTACTAGAAATACTAAAATAGTAATCAACTAAAATCCTGAAATAGGCAGTTGTGTATATACAGTACACAATTGCAGAAACCTTGTTCGAATATTGGTTTCATTTTAAACCTTTTACAACATTTTTGTAGATGACAACATTTTTCCTTTTAGCTCTTTTAAGTGAACAAAGTGAACAAAGTCAGGTAATGATATACCTCTGGTTTACTTTGACTGTCTTACTCTGATCATAGATGAACTTATACATTTATCAGTAAATTAAAACTTGTGACTTTTGTTGGAGAGGAATTATTTAATTATTTCGTATTATGCTTTTCTTTTTAAGCCCCTAAAAAGTCTCGTGTGAGGTTCAGTAATATCATGGAGATTCGACAGCTTCCGTCAAGCCATGCATTGGAAGCAAAGTTGTCTCGAATGTCATATCCTGTGAAAGAACAAGAATCCATACTGAAAACTGTGGGGAAACTTACTGCAACTCAAGTAGCGAAAATTAGCTTTTTTTTTTGCTTTGTGGTAGGTCTTTTTATGATATGTTTGCATATGGTATTTGAAACTTGAATTTTAAGACAGTATATATACCAACAATATAGGATGGAAGTGTGAGACAATTAGGTTGTTTAATCATGACTTTAAACTCTGCTGTTTGAGACCTGTAGGAAGTTAGGGTATCAAAATTAGTAAATGCTTGATACACCTCAAAGAGGTAGCATTCAATAAGTCCTGTAACACTTCAGCTATTTATATATATGCACAAACTTTTGAACATCCACAGTTTGGGAAGTTCTTCAGAATTTAGCATTGCCTCATGGTCAAAATTATGAATAGAGTTATTTTCCACTGTGATATATGTATATACAAAGGTTAGTAAATATCCAGATAAGAGTTTGCTGTATGCATTGATTTTTTTCAAATAAGTGTTTTGCAGTTTTATATTTATATAAATGAGGTTAAGTATTATTTTGTCAAGTACTCAGTATATTTCTATAGAATTTCTGATTGTATTATTTATAGTTTCTTATTTTTTTAAGATAGAAACTGAAAAATGTGCTTAAGATTTCACATAGAATAATGATGGAGTAAATAAAGTATTGTTATTTTGGGCTAAGCTGGGATTAGAGACTTGTCTGAGTTAGTGAGAACTCTAATATGTAGAATTTAAAAAATGAATTTCTGTGCTGTTTTATGTATACATCATTGGAAGTAGCCTAATCCAAGGTTTTTTAATATGAGCCTTTGAGATTCAAATTTATACCAAGCATCTTAAAACCCTAAATAATGAAATGCTAATGTCAATGTTATTAGCCTGATTATAAATTTTTTTTAACGTCATGATTTTGCCTTTCATACTCATTAAATAGCCCATTTTTCTCCATTCCCTGGCTCTACTAATAACACTATTCTTTATAGCAGATTTAAAGGTATGTACAGATAATAGCGTTTTTAAGAATTAATTTTTGAAATTATGAAGTATACATAAAATACACCATTTTGATCATTTTTTCTTTTTTTAAAACGAAGTTTTGCTCTTGTTGCCCAGGCTGGGATGCAATGGTGCGATCTCGGCTCACCACAACCTCTGCCTCCTGGGTTCAAGCAATTCTCCTGCCTCACCGCCCGAGTAGCTGGGATTATAGGCATGCGCCACTACAGCCAGCTAATTTTGTGTTTTTAGTAGAGACGGGGTTTCTCCATGTTGGTCAGGCTGGTCTCGAACTCCCGACTTCAGGGGATGTCCCCTGCCTCAGCCTCCTGAAGTGTTGGGATTACAGGCATAAGCCACCGCTCCCGACCCTGATCATTTTTAAGTGTACAGTTAGTGGCATAAAGTACATTCACATTGTTTGCAACCATCACCCCATCCATCCACAGAATTTTTTCATCTTATAAAACTGAAACTATCCGTTAAACAATAACTCTTCTTTCCTACCACCCACAGCCCGTGGCGACCACTATTCTGTTTCTGTTTCTATGGATTTGACTACTCATAAGTACCTCATGTTGAGTGGAATCATACAGCATTTGTCTTTTTGAGACTGGTTTATTTCACTTAGCATAATGTCCTCTGGGTTCATCCAGGTTGTAACTTGTGTCAGAATTTCCTTTCTTTTGAAGGCAGAGTAATATTTCATTGTACAGATATACCATCTTTTGTTTATTCATTATTCTGTCAATAGATGCTTGGGTCACTTAGACCATAAATTGTCTTTGAAAAATAGCAACTTAAAATGCATTGTGAAAGCAGAAAGCTAACAGATAGTTTCAGTTTTATAAGATGAAAAAATCTGGCCAGGTGCGGCGGCTCATGGCCGTAATCCCAGCACTTCAGGAGGCTGAGGTGGGTGAATCACGAGGTGAAGAGATCGAGACCATCCTGGCCAACATGGTGAAACCCCGTCTCTACTAAAAATACAAAAAATAGCTGGGCGTGGTGGTGCATGCCTGTAGTCTCAGCTACTCAGGAGGCTGAGGCAGGAGAATCGCTTGAACCCAGGAGGCAGAGGTTGCAGTGAGCTGAGATTGCGCCACTGCACTCCAGCCTGGGTGACTGAGCGAGACTGTCTCAAAAAAAAAAAGAACAAAATCCTGTGGATGGATGGGGTGATGGTTGCACGACAATGTGAATGCACTTTATGGCACTAACTGTACACTTAAAAATGATCCAAATGGTATATTTTATGTATATTATAATTTCAAAAAATAATTTTAAAAAATGCTATGATCTGCACATACCTTTAAATCTGCTATAAAGACTAGTGTTGTTACATAACAATTTACATAATACATTTCTCTCAGAGTTTTAAGTTAGGAAAAAGTTTGCTTTTTCCAAGGAAGGGAGATAGTTCCTTTTAACAGACAATGAGCTATGTAACTCAGGTTTTCCTATTGCCTCCCTGCCTTTTTGCCTACAGATGAGTTGTATGCTCGCCTGAAGTAGCTTTCTTCCTTTAAACTGAAGTTTCTGATATAATCATCACGTTCCACAGCCAGCTCCCACTCCATTACCCGTTTAATCTGGCTCTGATCTTTTTACTCTTGTTTTAATTTTCACCATATACAATTGGTCCTTGAACAACATGGGTCTGTATTGTGCAGGTATGCTTACACACAGATTTTCATCTATCTCTGCCACACCTAAAACAGCAAGACCAGTCCCTTCTCTTTCCCAGGCTTCTTATGCAACATGAAAATGACAAGGATGACGACCTTTATATGATGATTCATTTCCACTTAATGAGTAGTAAATATATTCTTTCTTATGATTTTCTTAATAGCATTTCTTTTCTCTAGCTTTCTTTATTATAAGCATATAGTATACACTACATATAACATAGAAAATATCTGTTAATCATTACTTACGTTATTGGTAGGGTTTCCAGTCACCAGTAGTCTATCAGTAGCTACATTTTAGGGGAGTCAAAAGTTATAGCAGATTTTTTTTATTGCCTGAGGGTTGGTCCCCCAATCCCCATGTTGTTCAAGGGTCAACTATAGAAGCTTTTATTACACATCTCCTTTGAAAACTGGGTAGCATATAATTAATACATTTTAGTCCTGCCTTACACTCATTTAAAACAAGCAGAGACCCCAACTAATAAAATAACATGAATATATGAGACTTTAAACTATTTTTATTACATATGTAATTTTCATACTGCAGATTCCAAAGATTTTCTTTTGATTTACCTAGCAGAATATTATTAATCAAGTTATCACTAAAATAAAGGC
Source organism: Chlorocebus sabaeus (assembly GCF_047675955.1). Taxonomy (NCBI): domain Eukaryota; kingdom Metazoa; phylum Chordata; class Mammalia; order Primates; family Cercopithecidae; genus Chlorocebus; species Chlorocebus sabaeus. Next base: position 17,856,460 of record NC_132913.1, read on the forward strand.
ATTCCTTTGGGAAGTCAGAGGAATATAGTCCAGACATACAGTTTGTCCTCCAAATCCTTGAGTTCTGCCTCCTTGGATCCAACCAACTTCAGATCAAAAATAGTGAAGGTGAAAAAATAGAAGAACAGCAATACAACAATAAAAATAATAGAGATTAACAAACAATAGCACAACAACTATTTATGTTGTCTTAGGTACGAGTAATCTGGAGATGATTTAAAGTATATGGGAGGATGTGTGTAGATTGTATCCAAATGCTATGCCATTTTATGTAAGGGACTTGAGCATCTTTGGATTTTGATACCTTTGAGGTTGGGGTCCTGGACTCAATCCCCTGCAGATACTGAGAGAAAACTTGCCTTTTTAGAAATCTAGCTTAATAGAATGATAAGCTTTAGATAAGGTTAAGAGCAGTGCTGTTCAATAGAAATATAACATAAGCCTCAAATGCAGGCCACAAACATAGTTTTAAATTATCTAGTAGATGCATTTAAAAAAGGAAAAGGAAACAGATGTTATCAATTTCAATATTATATTTGTATTTAACCCACTATATGTAAAAATATTATGTCAACATGTTATTGATATAAAAATTATTGATGAGATAGTTTACATACTTTTTTTGTACTAAAATCTTCTAAACCCAGTATGCATTATACTTAAAGCACTTTTCAGTTCAGACCAGCCAATTTCAATTGCTCAGTAGCCATGAGTGGCTAGTGTCTAATGTACTGGACAGTGTAGATTAAAAGGAGTTAATGATTACTGTATTTGCCAGTCTTCTCTGAATATCTTTTGTCTTACTAGGTTTTTTTTTTTTTTTTTTTCTGTAAAATATAATTTAGGTGATACTGGCTTTATCAAGAATATCTCTTACTACATATCCAAAGTAAATGAAATCAGTATCTCATAGAGATGTCTGCACCTCCGTGTTTATTTTACAGTATTCATCATAGACAAGATATGGGAACAACCTGAGTGTCTATTGATGGATGAATATATATAGAACATTTTCATGGCTGAACATAATGTAATATTATTCAGCTGTAAAAAGAAGGAAATCCTGCCATTTGCAACAACATGGACAAACGTGGAAGACATTATGCTAAATAAAATAAGCTAGGCATAGAATGTCAAATACTCACAAATATGATCTCACTTATGTATGTAGAATCTAAAATAGAAGCAAAGAGTAGAATGGTGGTTGCCAGAGAGTAGAATGGTAGGGAAATGGGGATGTGTTGGTCAAAGAGTACATAATTTCAATTATAAGATAAATAAGTTTTGGGAACTAATGTATATGGAGACTTCAGATAACAGTGCTATATTCTTGTAATTTGATAAGAGCAGATTGTTCAGTGTGTTCATCACATATACACACAGAAAAATGGTAACTATGGGTGATGATGGATGTGCTAATTTGACTATGGTAATCAGTAGACAATGTTATGTGTATATTAAATCATGTTATATACCTTGAACATACACAATATTTTGTCAAATATTAATGTTTTATGACAATTTATAAATGAATTACTAATGAAATTATGAAATGTATTATTTGCTATAATTATTCATAAATCGTTGTCCTCAACTCTGAAATAATGAAGGCAGACGTATGGACAATTTTTATTGGAGGTTGGTTGAGATGGGTCTTCTTTTGTGATGAGGGTGCCGTGGAAACAATTGCCAGAGAATGGTGTTTGGTGAGAGGTAGAGAATGGAAAGGTTATTCTGGAAAGAGTTCACAGCTAATGAAGGATTCTTATGACCTTTGAATGCTTCTGATCGAAGTGATCTGTTTTTATTTATTTACCTTGAATTAGCATGGACCAGTGAGGTTGTTTGGAAAATGAGGACAGTATTTAAGTATAAAAATAGTAAGAGAAGTGGGTCAAGAAAGCTAATAATCACTCTGTGAGCATTATCTGTTCATGGAGAAAATCTTTGACACATAAGATTAAGGGTTGAGTCTTCTTTTCTAGCACTTCATCTGCACGCAGATTGTGGCTTCTCTTGCCATATATGTTTGATATTGCCCATCAGTTGTTACCTCGTTTTATCTAGATAGGCATGTGAAATTATCTAGGAAATCAAAGGATTGCAGATGGAATCAGAACCACATTGCCATAATTTCATTCTGGCTTTAGCCTTGAGTACGGTATAGACTGAATGGAGACTACCAGGCTCTCAGCCATCTGTTGCCTTCTGATAGTGCTCTACAATCATGTGTCTCTACTGCTTCTTTGCAGTGTGAATACTAGTGTAATACTACTCAGCCACAGGCTCTGAGAGAGATAGAGAGATGTTCCTGTCTTAATAGAGATAAGTCATTTAGCGGGATAGCTCTTTGAGTCAACCAGTGTAAGTAGCAGAGACACCAAAAAACAATTAGTCTAGCCGTTAGTTTACTTTGCTTGACCCAGCAATCCACCTCTTAGTATATGCTTTGGTGACCCTCATGTACTTATGTACCAGGTGGCAGGCATGTGCTAGAATTAAGATATTCATAGTCACATTGTTTCAGATAGTAAAAAAGTGTTATCCACAAAAAATGGATGAATTATCAGTGAAAATTACTGAACTTTGGACACACACACATCCTGCCAGCCTTCATCAAAAAAAGTATTATTTCCTTTTTTTTTTTTTTTTTTTTTTGAGACGGAGTCTTGCTCTGTTGCCCAGGCTGTTGTGCGGTGGCACGATCTCGGCTTACTGCAAGCTCCACCTCCCAGGTTCACACATTCTCCTGCCTCAGCCTCCCAAGTAGCTGGGACTACAGGCGCCCACCACCACGCCCGGCTAATTTTTTGTATTTTTAGTAGAGACGGGGTTTCACCGTTGTTAGCCAGGATGATCTCGACCTCCTGACCTCGTGATCCGCCCGTCTTGGCCTCCCAAAGTGCTGGGATTACAGGCATGAGCCACCACGCCCGGCCAAAAGTATTATTTCTTATTCTCCATCCTAACCTAGATAAGTGGAAGAAAAGAAAGAATTTTTGTGAAAAAGTCCTGATAGCTGGAAAGCTTCCTTCACTGTATCCAAAGTTATGAGAACTCTTTGGGTTGTGTCTCCAAACTGAGATTCAGAAAAGCAATCACAATTAACCAGTAAATTAACAATTTTCATAGGACACGTCTAAATTTCCAAAGTGAATATAGCCTTTTATTTTTCAATCCAGCTAGCTAGCTAAGACCATCCATATCCACGCACATCATCTGGTTTAATAGATTTCTCATTATGCTGTATTCATCCGTACATATTCTAATGTTGGAGAATTTTCCCAAATTTAAATATGATTTAGATAAACTTCACAGAGTGTCAGCAGTGCTTAGATAAAGCAATTTTTTTTTTTTTTTTCTGAGACATGGTCTCTCTGTCACCTAGGCTGAAGTGCAGTGAGGCGGTCATGCTTCACTGCAGCCTCAACTTCCCAGGCTCAAGTAATCCTCCCACCTCAGCCTCCCGTGTAGCTGGGATTACAGGTGTGCACTACCACGCCTGGCTTATTTTTGTATCTTTTTTCATAGAAATGGGGTTTCACTGTGTTGCCCAGGCTGGTCTTTCTGGGCTCAAGCAATCCACCCACCTCAGCCTCCCAAAATGCTGGGATTACAGGCATGAGCCACTATGCCCAGCCTAGATAAAGCAAATTTCTAAATTGATTTGATACTTGATTTTACTCTCATTAAAAAAAAAAAAAAGAAAAACCTGAATGCTAATTGTTAACCAACTATTGTTAAATTTTAAGGGAAACTGGGTAGCGGGGTCTTAGGTCTGATTATAAATGTTTGTCTTTTTTGGGAGCCTGTGATTTTTTCAATACAAAGCAGCTTTTAAAACATCTTGTGAGAACAGTGTTTAGGAGGAGAACAAAAGAGGGAATTCTGAATTGTAATGACAGATGTAAACATGTCTTTCATTAGGGTTCACTTTGGTTTTCTTTTCCTTTAGTGGTTTTTGGCAAATTTGTCATATCAAGAAGCACTTTCAGACACACAAGTTGCTATAGTTAATATTTTATCTTCAACTTCTGGTAAGAAATTTGTCTTTAAAACTCTGCATTATAAATCAGTGTATATATTTCTGGTGTATATGTGTGTACATATACAGCATTTTTATCTTGTTATAGCTTCTTATATTCTAATATACATTAGTCTGTTATAACTGCCTTTTAATCTGTATATAGTCAGGTGCTGCATATGATGTTTCAGTCTACAACAGACTGTATATACAATGGTGGTCCCATAAGATTATAATACTGTATTTTTACTGTACCTTTTCTATGTTTAAATCTGTTTGGATACACAAATACTTACCGCTGTGTTACAATTGCCTAGAGTATTCAATACAGTAACATGCTATACAATTTGGTAGCCTACAAGCAATAGGCTGTAGCATATCGCCTCGCTGTGTAGTAGGCTATACCATTTAGGTTGTGTAAGTGTGCTCTATGATGGTGGCACAAGGATGACATTGCCGAACGACACGCATTTTCTCTGTATTTATCCCTGTTGTTAAGCATGACTGTAGTTTCATGCCTTAGCCTGTGCTATTTATGTTCCTTCAAATAATTTACAATTTTTTTAATATAACAATATATTATAGTTTTATAGGCCGGCCTTTTGTATTGTAGTTGCCTTTCCCTTCATACATACTTTTCCGAGATCTTTTTCTAGACCCTTTGGCTAAAATGTAATTGCTTATTTCAGAACTATAATTTGCCCTATGATAGGTGTTTTATTTTTAAGATTGAATCACTTTTCAAATCTGGAAGACAAAAGTATTTTTGAAGCTATAAAAATAACTTTAGGACACAAACTTGATTATGATGAAGTCAACATGTTACTCTGAATAAGATTTAAGTTTCCTATTAGTTTAAAATAAATAGGACTGTACTTGATCTGTACTGTTGAAATAAACATGGTTTAGTTTGAAGGCTATTTTATGACTGTACTTGATCTGTACTGTTGAAATAAACATGGTTTAGTTTGGAGGCTATTTTATGCATGAACTTTAAACATTTCAGTCTAGTCATTACTTAACTGCAGTCATTTTCTTAGTTAAGAGTGACAAAAATAATTTGAAAGTTAGGTATATAATTTGCTTATTTAAACAATGAAGTTGTTAGTAAAAATGTTGACAGTATTTAAACTCATGTACCATTTTTAAATTCTTTTCTCCTGATAGGACTTTTTACCTTAATCCTTGCTGCAGTATTTCCAAGTAACAGTGGAGATAGATTTACCCTTTCTAAACTATTAGCTGTAATTTTAAGGTAAGAATATACTGTGATAGCTAGTTTACTCTACTTAAAAATACAATGTCACAATTTCTGATAGTGGCACCAGGGTAGTTTATATTGTAAGAGCAAAGAAAGATGTGGATAAAAGAAGGCTTTAAATGGACATGATGCTACTCAGCCCTGTCACATCCAAATTTTACTGAAACACAGCTACTCTCATCTATTTGCAAATTGTCTATGACCATTTTAGCACTACAGAGGCAGAGTTGAATTGCAACAATGTGGCCCACAAGCCTAAAATATTTACTATCTGTACCTTTAAAAAAAAGTGTTACTTAGAAATTTTTTGTGTAAGTGTATGTTCTTAAGAATTATGTATTAAACATTGTTTAATACTTTGCTTTGAATTGGCATTTTACTAAGAGATTCAATTTCTGAGGATATAAAAAGAATTTTACATAGCAACAATCTGGAAGGAAATCTAAGCAAAGAAATTTCATCAATTGAGAGACAAGAGTGTGGCCTCAAGCCAAACAACTTGGAATCCAATCCCATCTCCATCATTATTAGTTTTGAGATCTTGGGCAAGTTCCTTACATTTCTGTGCCAATTTTCTCGTCTGTATATTGGGGATAATAATAGGATTTCTCTCATAGGATTATTATGAGGATTAAATGAGTAGAACTTCTAAAGTGCTTGGAACAATATGTGATACACAACAGGAGGTGCTCCCTATATTTAGCCATTATCATAATCATCATCATCTAAATGGAAACAAAACCCCTGGTTTCTAAATATATTGTGAATACTCAATAAATAATAGCTGAATCTGAATATGAACAATGATTATTACAGAAAATTGTGATGATTTAATTGAAGGGTATGCATATCTAATGTAAGGACTACATTTAAGTTCTGATGACATCTTTCCATAAGGGAATACATATTTTCTTTCATCTTCTCCCGCTGCCACCCTGGTCTTTCTGATCAGGGTGAGAGAATTAGGCTTTTTTTTTTTTAAATTAGCAATATCTCATCTACTTGAAAACATGTTACAATTTATAAGATTCATAGAAATAGAAAGACAATGTAAGTTCCGTGAGGACAGGAACCACATCTGTCTTGGTCACTTCTGTAACCGAGTGCTTTGCTCATATTAGATGCCCAGAAAATAACAATTGAGTTTATGAATGACCTCTGATATCTCTACAACTTTAATTCAGTCTTATTTTTATCCACTAAAATCATGAGATTAGTGAAATTGTTTAAGCACATAAGGATAGTTTTACCGTTAATTTAGATTTTACCAATAAGCAAGAGTAAGTACTGTTACATTGCTGGATGTATATGGGTTTGATATATTTTTGTAATCCAAAAGAAAGATTGGAAAGGGATGACAAGTTGGTTATTTCATTCCTGATTGAAAGACAGTTGATAGCATAGCACTTAAGAGCACTGGACTGTGGAGTAAAACTGCCTGCGTTTCAGTCTCAGCTATGTGATCTTGGTCAAGTTACCTTACCTCTTTATTAGTTTTCACATGTAAAATGGGAATGGCAGCAATAATACTTCCTTATAAGGTATAATATTGTACATTTTGTGAGGATTAAATGAGTTAATATGAATATAACACTATATTATATTGATATTGTTAGATATTGTTATTGAAATTACTAAATTATTTGACAGTGTTACCCAACGTTGAGATTAGTCTTGATCACTTATAAATAATTTTTATCTTTATGATTAGCCTTTTCAGAATTGTTTAGCTCGTCATTAATGACTGTTATTCTCATAGCATTGGAGGTGTTGTACTGGTAAACCTGTCAGGGTCTGAAAAATCTGCTGGAAGAGATACGATAGGTAAGTACTTGACTCTGCATTCTCTCTGTTAAGAGTATACAGGAAAGTTTTTTGTTAGAGTAAACAAGAAAGTCAAATGTGCATGCTCACGCGCACACACATACAAAGGGTAGGCACTAGCAGAGTGGATTTTTAAACTTTTCCTTTGGAAATAATGTTAAAAAATGCATAAATATTTTAGTGAATTCTCATAGCCTTCACCCAGATTTTTCAAATGTTAACAACTTACATAACTATCATACAGTTATAAAAATCAGGAATTAACATTGACTATAATGCTGTTATCTACAAAGCCTTTTCAAATTTTGCCATTTTTTACACTAATGTTCTTTTTCCGATCTAGGATCATTTATTGCATTTAATTGTCATGTTTCCTTAGTTTCCTTTAAATGCAGAACTGTTTCACAGTCTTCCTTTATGACCTTGACACTTTTGTAGGGTCCCACCTAGTTGGTTTGTAGAATGTTCCTCAATTTGTATTTGTCAGACATTTTCTTTGGTTAAATTGAGGTTGTGCATTTTTGGTAAGAATATAATGGAAGTGATATTGTTTCCTGATCAGTGCATTCTACCAACAGGCATTGATATTGATTTGTCCTGTTGCTGGGAATGTTAATTTTAAGGTGGTTAAAATCAACCACCTTATTCTAGTGTAAAGTTACTAATTTTTCCCATTGTAAGTAATAAGCATCTTGTTGGGGATTCTTTGAGGCTATACAAATTTCCTGTTGCTGTCATATCACCCAGGAATATTGTCATTCACTCTTGATTCTTGTCTGAAACAGTTACTGCTATGATGAACACTTAGTTTTTGATCCATTGCTTAGACTTAACAAAAACAAAAATAAACAGAACCTAGCTGGGCTGAGCATGGTGACTCATGCCTGTTATCCCAGTGCTTTGGGAGGTCAAGGTGGGAGGATTGCTTGAGGCCAGAGTCTAAGACCAGCCTGGGCAGCATAGTGAGACCTCATAATAAAAAATAAAACTATATTAATTATTTCTCTTTGGATACTTCTTTAGATATTTGAGGTTTATTGAATAGAACAATGCTTTCTAAATTATTCCTAACTACTACCCAGTGAGCTGTGCTTTGAACCTCCTCACCTCTTTCTCACCCAGAGCAGCTTTGTGTATACAAATACATAAAACAATATATGTATTTGGTATGTGCATGTGTATGCCAGATTTTGGTGACAAAAGCTTTAAAAAAGTTTGAAAATAATAAAAGATGTAATAAAACATTCATCTTTTGAATAATTGATTAAAGTATTGAATATGACCACTTGGCAGAACATTATTTAGCTGTTTTGAAAGGTTTAAATGTTTTTGAGAGAGAGTTAATGAAGAGAATCAGTATTTATTATTCATGTACTGTGAGAGCTGTATTATGTTAGCTATTTTGGAACATTAAAAAGTATAAATTATGTGTTTGTAGTTTTCAAGGAGTTCTTGATTTGGAACAATATGAGATTTATAAAATGAAGCTACTAGGGATTAAACTAATACCATACTTGACAATAGTAAGTATTGTCTAAAACAGAAGGCAGAATGGAAATGCAGCAGATTAGAAAGAGGATGCTTTGTGGAAGAAATGAAACTTTAACAGAGCCTTTAAGATGGGAGTGGTAGTGCAATACATATTAAGAATGATATATGGGGGTAAGGAAGACAATACAAGCAACAGCTTAGTGATGGAAAGAAACTTGTTAAGTTGGAAAATGCCAGGTGTCAAGATTGTTTATGTAGGGTAAAATAAGAAACATGCATTTCCAAATTAAAAACAAAGTGTTACTTTTTAGTTGTATTATTATAATATGTATAGGTTTTGGTCAGAACATTGAGGTGAATGCTTTTGCATTTATTTGTTAACACACTAAACTCCTTCCTGTACTCCTAAAAGATGTGGATGGGGTAGGCTATACCTTTTCATTATATATCTTTGTATCAATATAAAGGTGATTTATCTAATTATATGTCTTTTCACTTTGGTATATTCTTGCAATATTATCTGACACATTATTGGATTTTAAGTGTATATTGAATGAATTAATGAGTGGTTGCTTTAAATCATGTTGATTTTTACAGGTTCCATTTGGTCTCTTGCTGGAGCCATGCTCTATGCTGTCTATATTGTTATGATTAAGAGAAAAGTAGATAGAGAAGACAAATTGGATATTCCAATGTTCTTTGGTAAGAATATATTTAACTTGTGAGGCTATTTACTGTAAATGTCTAACACAGGGGTTTGCTTTTGTTTTTTTGGACGGAATAGGGAACCCTTTTTTTGTTTTTTTTTCTTCCATATGATTCTTTAAAACCATTTAAAGATTATGAAGGCCAATCCCAATGTTTACTTTATCCTGCATGGTTGTGTACCTATGAGGGAATGCCCATCTCCTTAGTGTGTGACGGAAACTCCTAACACTTTTTTTCAAATTGATGTCTTCAGACTGCAAGTCAGATATTTATCTCAGCGATATGACAGAGTTATGCTCTTATAAGCATGTGAGAGTTTACCTGCTGTATTTTACATTTTGCCAGTTTTGAATAGTTAGCAAAGGATCGGGGAGACTGCCCCCAAATTATATGTTTAATGTTCTCGCAGTCTATATACTTATTTACATCAAAAATTGTGGGCCATTTAAAGGGTTTTCATTTGCATTTTATCTTTAAGACACAGACACTTTTATAATATAGATTCCTTCTCAAATTACCCAATTATAGTTTCTAGATATGGTTTATACATTTTCCTTTGCCTAACATCAGTTCAGGAAAGAACTTGTGACATCTGTAGGACTGCAGAAGAAGAACACATTGACAAGCTATCTTTCAAAAGATATCTGAATATAAATAGATAAAGAAGCTCAGTGATAAGAGTTCAAAGTGCAGCTTACAAGGAGTCAGGAGACCTGGAATCCAGCTGTTGTAACTTTATTTATCTCGTAGACATCTGGAATATGAGGAAATTGGACTAGATGAATGGCCTCTAAACTGTGATTTAGGGAATAGATAGGCTCCTGGGATGGTTGGAAGCAAATAGAGTTGCATGCACGGGTCTAGTTCTTGGACTCCTTTGCTGCTTCACCTGTGGAACAGCTCTACTTTGTTGAGCATTTTGCATTAGAATTTAATTTGTAGTAAAGATATTTCTTATGGTTGGGCATGGTGGCTCACTCCTGTGATCCCAGCACTTTGAGAGGCTGAGGCAGGAGGATTGCTTGAAGCCAGGGATTTAAGATCAGCCTGGTCAACACAGGAAGACCGCATTTCTGTTTAATTTTTTTTTTTAAAAGACTATTTTAAAACTAAAAATAGTTTAAATAGCTGTATCTGAAGACTAACAAAAATAAAATGTTTGAAAAGCCATGAGGCTGAGTGATTGCTTAAATTCTTTTTAAATACAGAATTCAAGAAATATAGCTTAATAGCCAGGTTTGGTTGTATGTGTCTGTAATCCCAGCTACTTGAGAGGCTGAGGCAGGAGAATCACTTGAGTCCAGGAGTTCAAGTCTGCAGTGAGCTATGAATGTGTCTCTACACCCTAGCCTGGGTGACAGAATAAGATGCTGTCTCTTAAAAAAGAAAAGATAATTTTAATGATATTTTATTTGGCAGTCATAGAAAATTTTATTTGGAATGGAATAAAATGCTAGTTTTTTTTAGTGTTAGAGGTAGGTGGTTGGGTCAGTGGTACTTTTTAAAAATTTAAACGTTGACAACTTGCAGGAAAAATTGCTTAATTTATTCATATTAGGGAGAGTGCATATAGACATGTAGCTTGTGTTGGTCCTGTTCATATGTGATGTGATATGTAAAGCAGTATTGATCTGCCCTGGGCTTTAGAATAGACAGGATTTGGAGAAGTCAGGATTGGGATATTGGGGGCTCTTCAGGCAAGGGAGTTTGAGCAGAGGCTTAACAGGGAGCAGTGAGTAGATCTGAATGATTGTGCTGGAACTTCGCTTTGTGGAAGAACAGAAAGGTGTGTGGTGCCAGATTCTGGGCAGTCTAGGGAATAGGTGGAGTCACTGGGACTTTTGTCTTTAGGTCAAAGGATGTTAATTTATGTGGGATTTCATAGACTCAGCACTTCAGGGAGCAGGAAATAGATTTAGTTCTTGGTAATGCCACATTTTGGTGTCTCATTAAAACAACTTTGTAATGTTATTTACGCATTTTAGGTCATGTGTCCTGTATATGTGTTCTCTTGTTGTTGTTTTTTTAATCAATAGATGTCTGAAGGTGGTGTATTAGTGTGTTTTCCCACTGCTATAAAAAACTACGTGAGACTGGGTAATTTATAAACAAAAGACGTTTAATTGATTCACAGTTCTGCATGACTGGGGAGGCCTCAGGAAACTTACAATCATGGCATAAGGTGAAGGGGAAGCAAGGCATGTTTTACACACTGGCAAGAGAGAGAGAACTTGTGAAGGGGGAACTGCCAAACCCGTTAAAACCATCAAATCTTGTAAGAACTCACTGTGATGTGAACAGCATGGGGGAACCGCCCCCATGATCCAGTCACCTCCCACCAGGTCCCTCCCTGACACGTGGGGATTACAATTCGAGATGAGATTTGGGTGGGGACACAGAGCCAAACCATAATAGTTGGGCTCCCTAAAACAGGATATGAGATGGGGAATTTGTGTAGGTGATTTATTGTGGGGAGTTCACTGAAGGAAAAACTTGGAGTGAAGGAAGCAAGATAGAGAAGGGGAAAGAACCATGTGGCACACAAGTATAACTGAGGTTTGGCCCAATTCATTGCAGGTGCTGGGGCGGGGAGCAGAGGGAGAGCAGCTAATATGTCTGGGCCTTGAGCCATGATGGCCGGCCTCATAAAGCCTCCATCAATTAGTCATGAGCTGCAGAAGATGGGGTGGGGTGGAGGGTGGGAACTTGCTGGGAAAGGCAGACTTATTTGCCCCTCCTTTCACAGAAGTGGGGTGGCTGTGAGTCTTTAGCATCAGATAGAGAGTGTGTGCTCCTGCCCTGTTAAGATTTAATTAGGCATCCTAATTACCGGTTTATTATTTAGGTAACATAGTAAGTATCAATTATATATCTACTGTAATTTAATTTTCTTTTAAGAAAGCTATATAGTTACCGCATAAATCATATAGCAAATTTGTGACATAAACTACATAGAAAGTACAACAAAATTTATACAGTTGTAATCTTTTTTCTTTATAGTCTTTACTTTCATATGTATATAGTCATATATAAACTTAATTTCTATAGTAATATTTGCTAACTTTTATTAAATGCTTACTCTGTGCCAGATACTATGCTATATTTTATGTGTTTAATCTTGCCAGCAACCTAATTAAATATTATTAAATTTTATTTTATGTTTATAGATTGGAAAACTAAGGCTTAAAAGAGGTATAAGGTTTGCACTACTATTCAATGATAGATAGAGCTGGGATTGGACCCAGGCAGTCAGACTGCCGAGCACACACTTAACCATTATGTGGGATGGCTTTCCTTAATAACTGGTCAGTCTGTACTTTGCTCATATGTTGAATAGCTCTTTGAGTGTACAAACTTTCTCACTAACTAGCTAGAGGTCTGGGAATGCAGGAACCAAGAGTTTTATCTCCTTTGGAACTTCTTCCATTACTGCTCGCATAGCACAAGTGTTTTGGACATAAATACTTGAATCAGAAAGCAAACCATCCAATTCTTTAAAATTAATTTAGGCTGAATACACAAACCATACATACCAGTTATTTCTTTTAAGTTCTAAGGCACTATATTGTCAGTTGCTAAGGCTAACAGCCCTTCTTGTTGAGTTGTCCTAAGTGGTTTACTCCACAGTAGTGCTCCCATACAGTGGGATAGTTGAACTGACTGATCACCAGTTGCTTCAGACAGTTTTCTTTTTATGGTTTTGAGCTATTCACAGGACTGACTTAAAAACAAACCAACAGAAGGTTTAGCTATTGACACCTCCCAGAGTGCTTTTGTGCAAAATCTAATTTTGATTTTAGAGTTAATAAGCTTGGAGAATAGAAATAAATCACAATTTTAACTTTTGTTTCTTTTATACATGTTCAGGTTTTGTAGGTTTATTTAATCTGCTGCTCTTATGGCCAGGTTTCTTTTTACTTCATTATACTGGATTTGAGGACTTCGAGTTTCCCAATAAAGTAGTATTAATGTGCATTATCATTAATGGCCTTATTGGAACAGTACTCTCAGAGTTCCTGTGGTTGTGGTATGTACTGTTTATTCTCCAATTATTAATTATCAGTGGATTCATTTTTGGATATTTTAAGCGTTTATATTTTGTCTGTTTGCTGGTGGCCCTTCTTGTGCACCCCATTCTGCAACACACATAAAACTGAATACTTTAACTCCACTAGAGCAGGGACTTGGTTTTTTAACTTCTGTGTGCCCATTCCAGAGTAGTGCCTTGTCCACAGAAGGAGCTCAATAAATACTTGTTGAATGAAGGAATGAATATGAATGGTCTAAATCTATAAAAATGTTTTAGAAAGTGGAGTATTATGCAAATGAAAGTAGTCATTATCTAATGGATATCCGAATGTATGAGTTATGTATGCCAAGTGTGAAGGCATGAGTTCTAATTGAGAATCCAGGAGACGGTGCTTATTTAAGAGGCTTTGGAATATCTGTTTGCTTGTTCATAGGTGTTTTTGTTTTATTTATTTTCAGGACCTTTCATATGGGTGAGCCAGATATGTAAACCTTAAACTCTGATTGATTTGAGATGTTAACATACTTTGATATGCTATATATCCCATATATTGATATGTAATAATAAACTTAAAATAATTTGAAGACAGTATCATGTATGGAGTTTGAGAAACCTTTCAAATAACAGAGCTTTATACTTAGTCCTATTTTTATTTAATAGAAACTTAAATGAATAGAATGAATAAAACATAAATGAATAAAATGAATTTTATTACATACCCATTGAAACTGTTAACTAGTTTTCCCTTGTGAAAGACTGCAACAGAAATGGACTTTTTTGTGGAGTCTTCCTTAATGCTCTGCCTATACTGCTGTGTCTCCCTGCCCAGTTAAGGAATATCTGTTTTCTTGGATCCCCCATATTCACTCTCTTTTGTGTAATACTTAAAGATTTACTTTGTATTGTAGTAATTTATGTTCTTATCTAAACTCCTTTGCTGATCTAAAATTCTTTAAAATCGTAATCCATTTACTCATTAATTTTTTCATCTTTAATTATGTACATTTTAGATACTCGATTGTTTTAACCTGAACTATTAATAGATGACAAAAGGCTTTAGCCATCAGCTAAATTGGATCCACCTTAAAAGCTGGATTAAGTCAAACAGGCTTTATAATTCTACCTTCCAGGTTTTTTATTATAGTACTCTGCATGACAAATATCCAAGAACATATGCTATATTTGACCCCGAACGCTCTTTTCACAGAGCAACTAAGTAGTGGGAACCACAAGTACTTAAATTCCCTTTACCTCATCAAAAAGGACTAATTGTTCAGCCTCTGTTCAGTACTTCTAGTGACACTTTATTGAGAGATAGCCCCTTTTATTGCAGGACAGCATTATTAATTCTGACATATACTGAGCTAGATTTTACTTGCCTATAACTTCTATGGATCTGTAGTCCTAACGATATACATTATGGTTTTGTCTTGGCTTATAATTCATTTTCTCCTTATAAACCCAAATTATCAGTCTTCATAAATGGCTCATCTGTCTCCATTGGGTATAATATTTTCTTTCAATTCAACAAAATTATATGCAGATAGATATTTCAAAATTTCATACCCACATTGATAATTCAAGGTGAAATTAAAGAACTTAACTTTTGGTTAGGACAATTGTTAGAAAAATGGAAAACAACAAGAAGATATTTTTAAAGAATATTCAAGCCTTTCTTTTTTATGCCAAGCCAAATCAAAAGAATAACACACTATTTTAGTGTTCATGAAGGTGAGATATTTTTCTTGGTGACAGAATCACATGTTGGCTTATCACTTCCTTAAAGTCTATGTGTGAAGTATTGTCCTGCAACATTAATAATGCTGTTTCCTTTGTTATCTACGTATCATCACAAAACTGTAATAACTGTTCAACAGGTTTTTTAAAAAATTAATGAAATATAAGCTATAAACCCAAAGTTGAATATTTGCAAACAGATCTTGAAAATAGCATAAAATATTTTGAGCTTTTTATACTTACATATTTGTATTTTTAATATTTGAAGAAAAACTTTGAGAATCATCTTAATGACTTTATTATATTTTATGTCTCAATCCATCCTAACCTCTTATCTTTGCTCCTGGTCTCACAAGCCTATATTATAAGAAAGTCTTTGTTCAGTGTTTTTCTTTGGTTGTTTAATTTTTTTAATATAGAAATGTCTATTTTCTTTTTTTTAGGGGCTGCTTTCTTACCTCATCATTGATAGGCACACTTGCACTAAGCCTTACAATACCTCTGTCCATAATAGCTGACATGTGTATGCAAAAGGTAAGGAAACTATTATTCATAGATATTTTAGGTATGTTATTAAAACAAACATAATGAAAGTTGAGATGCGATTTAATTATAAGGATACAAACATAAATAATACTTGATGCTTTCTCTCCCAAGGTGCTTTACTACATAGAAATACAAAAAGTACCAAAGAAATAGATAATTTCCATTTTTAGCTTTTCCATTTTTTTCCCTACATTTCTAAGTTAAGGGCATCATCTTCATATGTAGTTCTCCAGTTTTAGAGCTGATTCTGTTCCAGATGTTCTTTGGTAAGTCACATTTTATCGTATAAGCATTTTAGTTTCTGCGATGAACCCTATCACAGGTTCCTTAACACTGTGCTGATACTACCGAAGATATGAGCAGTACATGAATAATGTTGTTGGCCGTGAATGTTAGCCATCTCTCTCTGGACTCAGCAGAGTGGGTGTCCTATCCCTCTTCTCTGAAGGCCTAGTATGGATGTGGGGATTCTTGTAATAATATTGGCAATGCTAACACCACAGAAAAGAGAATCTGGGATGTTTCTGCCAGCAGCCTAGAAGGGAAGAGTTTATTCAGTGCTCCTAGGTGTAGCAGGAAGAACAGAGGTATGCTGTTGCCCACACTGAAAGATGGAGCATAGCCATTTATCACACAGTTCAGTAGATGTAGGCATTTAAGTACAACCGCTAAGTCACAGAAGTGTGTGTGTGTTTCATTCTAATATAATTTGAAGAGGGAAATATTTCAAGGCCCAGAGGTTTATAATGTGTACAAGCAATAGTCAAATTTTTAAAGCTATTTTTCTTTAGGTCTTTGTGCAGTTTTTAAGATAAAAGTGGCCGGGTGCTGTGGCTCATGCCTGTAATCCCAGCACGTGGGAGGCTAAGCCAGGCGGATCACATGAGGTCAGGAGTTCGAGACCAGCCTGGCCAACATAGTGAAACCCCAACTCTACTAAAAATACAAAAATTAGCTGGGTGTGGTGGTGTGTACCTGTAATTCCAGCTACTTGGGAGGCTGAGGCAGGAGAATCACTTGAACCTGGGAGATGGAGGTTGCAGTGAGCTGAGATCATGCTACTGCACTCCAGCCTGGGCAACAGAACAAGATTCTGTCTCAAAAAAATATATATATATAAAAGTGAAATATGCTTAGTGCTATATATCTTCTCTATTTATAAAACAATTCTCTACTGATATTTAACTTTGTTTTATGGCTCAGTAAATTCTTACTTATTTGTCATGGTTAAAGAACTGAGATTCTCTCCTTAATTGAGAATTAATTATCTTACGTAACTTGCATTTTCAAAGAATGTGGGTATTCTATATAACACTAACATTACACATTATTACAAATCATTCTTTTATAGATTTAAGTAATATCTAGGTCCTTCTTCATCTTCAGGTCATAATCCTGAATATGAACCAAAATGGTTGTGAAACTGGGAAAGTGCTACTTGTTAGAGGATTTTCGTAGACTACTGTGTAAATCATCTTTATTGTACTGATATTTTAAAAACATAAGCTTTCGTAGATTGAAAAAAAATTGCAGGTTAATGTTCAGGAATTTTTAAGAGAGTAGTCACAGGGGACCTAATTTCATTAAATGATTACTCATTTAATAATTATCATTACAAATAATAATGGTTATAATTTGTTTAATAAAGTATTTTAGGATAAAGGCAAAACAGGGGAAAATGTATGTACAAGAAATTAATTATAAAAACATAACAAACTTTAACTGATTGCTGAGTTCTAGATATGAAGACAATCAGGAAAAAGATTTGGTTTTCTTGATTGTCTTCATATCTAGAACTGGGCAATCAGTTAAAGGAGTAGGCTGTGCGTTGGTGTTGGGATTGAGGTTAGGGAGATTCCATCTGGAAAAAGAAGCAGGATGTGTCCAGAACTGTGACAGAAACATGATAAGAGAAATCTACTTTTATAGAGTTTTAGGTTCACTTAGCTAACTGTATTTATTTATAGCTTCTGAAATGTTAGCATTTATTAACATTATTGTGCTTGAAACAAATTGGTTATTTAAGTCTATTTATAATTATTTTATATAATAGGAAGCATCCCTGATCATATTCTATTTTATATTCAGATATATTTAGGAATTAGAAAACAATTTTTTGTTTACATAGGTAATTTTCTTTGTTGTAATAAGTGGCTTCATTTCTTTTGTCTTAGCTTGTTGGAAATCAAATTAGAAGTTTTTTATTATGAGACAACATATACACAACTACATTGTTGCAAGCGAACTTGCCTTCTAACATCTTCTAGGGCTTTATCTGTCTTTATTAAGTTTGCTTTGATTCAGTTATGAAAGAAGGTTTTTAGTTGAATATTCATGAAATCATTCTGTCAACTATAGCTACATTTTTAATTGCATTATTTATAACTTCTTAATACCTTTTCTGATCTTGGTAATTTA
The DNA here is from genome assembly GCF_047675955.1 of Chlorocebus sabaeus. Classification (NCBI taxonomy): domain Eukaryota; kingdom Metazoa; phylum Chordata; class Mammalia; order Primates; family Cercopithecidae; genus Chlorocebus; species Chlorocebus sabaeus. The sequence continues at coordinate 17,874,499 of NC_132913.1, forward strand.
AATACAGCATGGTTTTTCCTGATTATTAGTCATTCTGGCAAATATTCCAGGAATATGTTAAAATATATTGGTAATTTCATAACTAAATGAAGACTTTTTAGTTTAATGACTATTCTTTCTGGGGTGTTCTCAGGCTGACTCAGTCACCGTGGATGAATACCATACAAATAGGGCCTGCGTGTTAAAAATCACCAGTTATTATTCTTGTGTTATGCACTGTGAGTTCCCTCATAAAAGACATTATGCTCACAAAACCCCTTTACTCTGACTAATGGTGCTATGAAATGGAATGGTATATGTTTTCCACCAGAGGGAGTCTTGCCTGTGATTCCAGACTTTTTTTTTTTTTTGGAATTCTCAAAGAGGGCAAACACAGTTTTCCTTCCCTATTTTACAGATAGAAGTTACTATTTTCATCATTTTTTTAAAGCAAACCTCCTGTGTGCTGCACTTAAGTCTCAGTAGCTGATTGGTGTAGGCTTCTTTGACAATTGTTTCTGATCTTTAGTTGAGTCTAGATAGTAAAAGTGAACTAGTGAAAAGGAAGAATTAGTTTTGTTTTGGTAACTTTATGGCATCTCATTATTTTTTATTTTCTTTTTATTTATATATTTGTTTTCCTGTTTATTTTTTTCTTATTTTTTTTCTTTTTTATTTTAATGCCTCCACCCTACTTACAGATATTTTTTATTTTCTTGACAACCCTGATAAATGATGGATTGGAGGATCAGACTTGTTGACATCAGAGGGCCCTTTACTGATGAGGCTTGTCTTGTTGCTTGTCTTCTCTGGCTAATATTCCTTAGTAAAAATATTCCTATATTTTTTTCTTTATTTTACTCAGTCATTATTTCATTTTGAGGTTTTTTCATTTATTGCTAGTTTTGAGTGTCATAAATTTGCACTTAATTTGTTTTTGGTACTGTCATAAGAACTGTAGCATACACAGGATAGCACAACTATAAGTTTTTACGAAAATGTACATTTTTTGAAGATGACTGCAGAAATTGAGGAAGAGGGAACTATTTGAGACCAGGCAGCAAACAGTGAAAAAGGAATGAGCAACATGGTGTGTGCAGGACCAGAGTTTCATACTGTATATCGCTACTCTCAGTGTGCAACGCCTATACATGGAAAGTATGTTTTTTGGCTTTCCTTTAGCCTGTTTTCCAAGCAAGAACTATTGTTGCTGGTAATTTAGGTACATGGAATTGTAAGTTGAAGTCTTGAATTCTTACTTAATAATAATACACTTAATACACTGTCAGTGTTTAATTTTGTCTTCCCGTTGTTCTTATTCCTGCTAGTTTTCACAAATAGAAAACTTACATTGAAGGGGGAAATTGCCTTAATGATAATTGTGGGTGTGTTTTTTCCTCTATCTTTTATTTTTAGGTGCAGTTTTCTTGGTTATTTTTTGCAGGAGCTATCCCTGTATTTTTTTCATTTTTTATTGTAACTCTCCTATGCCATTATAATAATTGGGATCCTGTGATGGTGGGAATCAGAAGAATATTTGCTTTTATATGCAGAAAACATCGAATTCAGAGGTAAGTTTAGTCCCAGTACACATTTTTTAAAATAGTGTTTGCTAGATAACTGAGAATTGCATCATGCTGGCCTAGCTTTTAGAGATTTTGTGAGGAATTATTGAAAGATGATAACTTACATGTTATGGCAGATAAAAATAAAATAATTTGTTTAGATCTTTTGGGTAATAAGATTCTTTCTCTTTCTCTCTCTCTTTCCTTTTCTTTCTCTCTTTCTTTCTTCTTCTTTTCTCTTTCTTGACAGTCTTGCTCTGTAGCCCAGCCTGGAGTGCAATGGCATGACCTCAGCTCACTGCAACCTCTGCCTCCTGGGTTCAAGTGATTCTCTGCCTCAGCCTCCTGAGTAGCTGGGATCACAGGCACACACCACCATGCCCAGCTAATTTTTGTATTTTTAGTAGAGACAGGGTTTCACCATGTTGGCCAGGCTGGCCTTGAATTCCCGACCACAAGTGATTTGCCTGCCTAATAACTACATTTTTAAAAAAAAGTTTTGATTCACAGGTAATACCAAAAGGTTTACTGTTTTGCCATAACAAACTTAAATATAGAAAACTTTTATTGGTTTGAACATAATTCGTGATAGAATAGTATTGCCTCAATTTTTCTTTCCAATTTCTTTCTATTTAAGAATGAAAACTTTTTATATTTTGCTATGAAAAGAACTTGATTCCAGTGACTCTAGAGGCTGAGGTGGGAGGATTGCTTGAGGTTAGGAGCTCAAGACCAGCCTGGGCAACATATCAAGACCCTGTCTCTAAGAAAATAAAAAAAAATTACCCAGACATGATGGCATATACCTGTAGTCCCAAGCTACTTGGGAGGCTGAGGTAGGAGGATCACTTGAACCCAGGAATTCAAAGCTGCAGTGAACTATGATAGCACCACTACGCTTTAGCGTGGGCGACAGAGTGATACCCTGTCTCTTATTTAAGAAACAAAAAGTGAGACCCTATCTCTTATTTAAAAAACAAAAACAAAAACTGCTAACTTGGTACAAGTTCTTGGGAAATTTTATTCTAGTGTTTGTTCTTCCACTGACTTGTATCCTGCCCACATAGCTTCAGCCAATGGAATAAATAAGGTTTAAGGTTCCTTTTCAGCTCTAAAGCTTTCCTTAATTATTGCCTTTTTTTTTTTTTCTCAAGAGTTCCAGAAGACAGCGAACAGTGTGAGAGTCTCATTTCTATGCACAGTGTTTCTCAGGAGGATGGAGCTAGTTAGCTGTTGTCTGTAGCCCAGGTTTGTATGTGAGCTGGGTTTACTATTGAATATGGTTCTTATTTGTATAATATTCAAACAAAGGATTGTTTTTTTTTTTTTTTTTTTTGAGATGGAGTCTCACTCTGTTGATATAATATTCAAACAAAGGATTGTTTTTTTTTTTTTTTTTTGAGATGGAGTCTCACTCTGTTGCCCAGGCTGGAGTACAGTGGCCCGAACTCGGCTCACTGCAAGCTCCGCCTCCCGGGTTCACGCCATTCTCTTGCCTCAGCCTCCCGAGTAGCTGGGACTACAGGTGCCTGCCACCACGCCCGGCTAATTTTTTGTATTTTTAGTAGACATGGGGTTTCACCGTGTTAGCCAGGATGGTCTTGATCTCCTGACCTCGTATCTGCCCGCCTCGGCCTCCCAGAGTGCTGGGATTAAAAGCATGAGCCACCGCGCCTGGCCAGGATTGATTTTTATAATTAGTTGTTTGAGAGGCCATACAGCCTTAAAGGCTAAAGGGGCTAAAGCCTGGGCTCCAATTCTATCTTCTGCACATACTAGCTGTGTGGCCCTATGCAAGGTTCTTAATCCCTTGGTGCTCTGGTTTTCTTATTTGTGAAATGGGATTACAATAGAACCTCCCTTATAAGGGTGTTAAAATAGTAAATACTTGGTAAATATAAAGTATGTACAATAGTGCCTGACTCAAATGATCAGGAAGTTTTAACTCTTATTTTTATTCATGCTAAGGGTCATTTTATTTAATAATATGCTTTAGAAAAAAATTTTTTCTCTGATGATAAAAGTAAGAAAAATGTAATATTCTGGTATACAATATACTGGTTGGAAAATGCTAGTCTTTTATGTGTGTGTTTTACATAACTGGCACAGTGTATATCCTCATTCTCTGACATTGCTTTGTCATTTAACAATGCTTCTGGAATATTTTCCCATTTTTTACATTTTAAGAAATAGTGTCTTTTATATGTCTTTGATGATAGAGTACATGACATTTTGCTGAATGGATGCTTGAATTAAATGCAACATACATATTTTGCAAGTACAAAAGTGATTATTTAGAATGAAAGATCACAATAAACTACTAGAATTCTGAGGATCCAGGCCCCTTTTTCTGAGACATCTTTAGGCAATTTATATTGAAATATTTCTTGATTGCTACTGAGTTTTCCCTCCCTATCTAGAACATTGTACAACTCCTGTCAATTGTTAACACTTATGTTGGGCTTGAAGTTTAAGTTTCATTATCCTCATGGTAAACTTGCTTCTAACCTACGGCTAACAGTCCTGGTTTTCTGTTTTTCTTGAGTGGGCTGTTTTTAAATCTAGTTTATACTGCACATGGTTTAAGCTCTAGTTCTCCAAGACTTTTTGTACAGGCAGTTACCCCTGCCCTTCCCTGCCCTGCCCATCCTGCTTTCCTTCTCTTCCCACTCTGAGGAAATTAAACTCTTAGCTGATTCCTTTGGTGTTTTCCTTCTTGTCTCCCTAAGTATCATGCTTATGACTTCTGTTCCATGAGTTCTCAGTTTTAGGCATCTTCAGCTGACTTTTCCACTGAGATCAATGAAGATAGATTATTTTCAACTTTACTCCTCCTCTGCTCCCACCTCACATGCCTCCTATCTCCATATCAGTTCTGCCTCCTCATCATCCCTGTATAGTTATTGCATAATTTTGGATAGATCTGTAGTCAGTGTTTATATTGCTGTCACTAAAAAATTGTTACTTATAACTGAGCCATGTAGGATTTGTCCTGGTATTTCCCTTATCCAGAGATCCTCTGTTACTACCCTTTTTGGAGAATAAACCTTAAAGTCTTCTCCTGGGTTAGAGAAAAGGCACTTGGCCAACTGTGAAAAGTGAGAGAGAGCATCTGAGTGTCTCTCTGCTTTTGCTATAGACATTATACCAGTCTTCCTGTTTTTAGTTGTTTCTTCATCCCTCCTTACAGAGATATCTGGTCCTATTTTTCCATTGCTAACTAAGAGTTGGCTGTTATTTTCTCATCTCTCTACTTTTCTTTTTGTCCATGTGGTTTATTCCTTTTAAGAAAAAAATTCCAAGCTGGGCACAGTGACTCATGCCTGTAATCCTAGCATTTTGGGAGGCTGAGGAGGGAGGATCACTTGAGCTCAGGAGTTTGAGACTAGCCTGGGCAACATAGTGAGACCTTACTTCTATTGAAAAATATATTTTTTAACCCTTTATTTTCTTTTTAGTGAGGTTTTGGAGAACAAGTGGAACTAAATATGTGTTTATGTGCCATCTTTAAATTAAAAAAAACCATAAACACAATTATAGTAAGTCCTCACTTAACATCATCAATAGGTTCTTATAAACTGTGACTTTCAGCAAAATTACAGCAAAACCTTTTTTTTTTGCATCAACATTATAATGTAACAACACTGAACAAAACAATGTTATTCAGGGATCTAAAGTCAGTTTCCTAGAACCTGTGACATTAAGTGAGGACTTTGTATTCTTGAAAGCTTTTTAATGCTGTAATTTATGCATTATTTTTCTTGGGTATGCTGTGCGTTGTTCTCATACTCACACTTAAACCCACCCATATCCAGCAAGGTTTCAGTATTTTTAGAAGTGAGAGCTGGGTAAAGAAGAAAGAGTGAAGACTAAAGAAGATGGATTGCAACAGAGTAGAATAGACTGGGCAAGTGTCTTTGTCTTTGCAGGAGTAATGGTGGAATATACCAGGAGTAAAACTAACTGCTAATACACAGTCTCTCATGTTGATGTCAGCTTTTGCTATAGAAGTCACATTCATAAGTTCTTAGTACTCCAAATTTGAGTATCCAGTGATTAAGTATGTATACCGTGAAAATAGGTATTTCATTTTAAGATAATTTGATTTTTAAAATGTAAACTGTAGAAAACTAAAACTATGAAATTATAATCTAATCACATTTCTGTGGTTTTTGTTTTTAGCACAATAATGGAACTATACAGCGAAGAGACAATCTCTGGCAAGTTTTTGTAGAAAAAATGTTTCAGTGCCTAGTCTGAAAAATAACAGTTTCAGTTCTTTGAAACTCTAAACTATATTTTTCTCATACCTGTTTTCTTCATTTTCATAATGAAGCACTTTGCTATGTAGCTGTGTACATATCACTACAGTTCTAGGAAGTTCCAGTCTACAGTCCATCCAAAGGACCAACCTGCCTTACACATCTGAAGGAATTCAGCTGTTGAAATCATTTGAACTAATCAAGGAATAAATCCTAATGTTCCGGGACTTTATTTTCGCATACTTGTTAAATGCTGGAATATATTATGAAAATGTTTTCAAGAAATCACTTAAGTATTCATAGACCAGTGTTTCTGACAGGTAAAATGCTAAAATAAGCTACCTGTAGTAAGTATGGATGATATTTTTTGGGTTTTGTTGAATATTGCAAATTAACCACACAAAAAATGTTTAATTTATGCAACAAGCATGTTTGTGCAAATTTCGTGGGACTTTAAAAAGAATAAATATTTGAGAAAATATCTGGTTCACTTACACTACATTTACTGTATTATTCTTTTATAGCATTAGGTGCCTTGTATTTTAAATCTGTGACAAACCATGGCAAATTTTTAAAGGGGAAGTATTATTATAAAATGAAGAAATATGTATTTCTAAAGGCTATATTGCTGTCACCTTAATTGATAAAGCTCTGTTTAATTTAGAGTTTTGAAGAAATAGTCTCCCTTCAATTAAGAAATTTTCATAATGGAATGATTTAAATTGAAGTGACAAAGAGTTATTAAAATACAATGTTTATATGTGTATTTGTGTATTATAGATGTATCAAGTGATTTCTAATTTTTTCTCATATGAATATGCCAGATTACTCTAGAACTAGATGCCTCTTCTTTAAATAATTTTAGTTTTCCTGAATAAATTTGTAATGGTTAAAATACCAAGGAAGGAAGACGAGAAGGGATTCTGTTTTTAAAATCACATCTGAACTGTTCCTCTACTAAGATTAAATTAAATATGAAATACTCCTAATTGCAATTCTTAAACTTAGGCACATGTGCTCACTGTGCACCTGCTCTTGGACTCTATTCACCATAGATACCAGTAAACGTGTGTCCCAGGATTCACAGGCTTTTGATTAATCAATATTCTTTTCAAGTTTTCTGTGAATAGTTTAGTTCTCTTCAAAATTTCCTAACTAATCTGATTTTTAAGAATTCACTTTGCAGTGTTTAGCTTCCTATTCACATTCTTAAAATTGCTTTGGTGTTACCATGAGTCGAAAATGAAGTTTAGCCTTCCTTCTGCTTCATTCTGAGAACTTCTTTATTACCTTTAAAAATTGTTTATGACATTAAATTTAAAATACAAACAGCTCTCTCTCTCTCTCTTTTTTTAATCATCCAGCCCAAAATGGCAAAAACAGCTCTTTTCTCATGTGGCACCACCAATAACGCAAGTTAAAAATAATATTGAGTTTATTATACTTCTGACCTGTTTAGCTCAACAGGGTGAAGGCATGTAAAGAATGGACTTCTGAGGAATTTTCTTTTAAAAAGAACTTAATGAAGTAACATTTTAATTACTAAAGGACTACTTTTGGTTGAAGTTTATTATCTAGATACCTCTACTTTTTGTTTTTGCTGTTCGATAGTTCACAAAGACCTTCAGCAATTTACAGGGTAAAATAGTTGAAGTAGTGGAGGTGAAACTGAAATTTAAAATTATTCTGTAAATGCGATAGGGAAAGAAGCTGAGCTTAGAATCTTTTGGTTGTTCCTGTGCTCTGTGCTCCTCTCATCACACAGGTCATGTGTTGTCACTCAGGATTCTGGAAGTACTAAGCCGTAGTTAACAGGCTGGATAGATCTTCAGGCAATCTTCTTCCAGTATACTGCTGCTTTTCTGTTTCTTAAAACAAAAAATCAAAGAACAACTTCTTTAGAAGGAAGCACCACCATTCAATTGGTTAACTGAAAGTATGAATCACTGCTGCTTCGCTTGCCCACCTGTTCTCTTTTTCTCACAGGTTTTATTTCTCAGAATGATTATTGTATTTGAATACTGTAGCCATGGTGAGTGAGCAGTTGAAGACTTCCTTTCTAAACCTTCATAGTTAAGGGTTCATCTTCTCACGAAATAAAGTTGTGCTGGGTTACTTCAATTCTGTGGATTGCCTGGAAACTAGGTAACAAGGCCCTTAGATCACAACGACCACGTTGCAGGTGTTTGGAAATGCTGGGAAGGGGTTACATTCAAGTAACTGCTGACATCCTTCCTGTCTATCAGAACCATGTTGGCCTGTAATTATATTTTTCTGAATCTAAAAACAAATAGAAATTTCTGGTATCTTTTCAGTCTCCTACTTTTCTTTCTGTTCATCACTTAAATCTCATTATTGTGTAATGTTTCAAATTATGACCTGGATTGAAGGAAGTCTCTTTTGTCAGAAAGACTTTGTTAGGGGAACATCAGAATCTCAACTACAACAAAGCTGAAAAATGAGGCAGCCTTAAAAGTGAATGCTTTTGAAATGAATGCTTTTTGGAGCTTAGGAGAGCCATTAGGTTTATGTAATGCACCCATACTTATTCCTTTAAATAAATTTTAATTTAAAAACATTGAGATATTGGCTTCTGTCAGCCTGATTTAATAAATTCTTTACATTAAGCTGATTTTCCCCCTGGCAGCTGACAAATAAGTTCATTGTTCTTGTAGAAGTGAGCTCACAAGGTTAAATGTGAATGTTCTCACTGGTACACAGCCCTGTTTCCGAAGAATTTTAATGCCCACTTTAAAATCAATCATGCAGAGCCAGTTTGGGGTTGCAAGGTATGACTCCTCTGGAAGCCAAGTTTCTTCATAAAGCACTGTGGTAATACCCATAGCACTAATCCTCAGTGTGCTGGTTGAAGAAATAAAATGTCTTTAGAGAAGGATAAAGGAGAAATTAATTAGAAAATGTTTTTTTTCCCACATATTAGCAAATAAATGAAATGTTATTTTCATATTAACTATAGTTATGATCTTACTTCATTTCTCCCTCTTCTCCTTTTGAAATATTCTTTATTACTAAATAATATTTTAGGAGGAATTAGCAGAAATAATTACCTGTAACATCTGCAGATAAACTTACATAGCTAACATTGTATGCTGACTTTTTTAAATGGTGAAGTGGCATTAATGAGATGTTCAGTTTACAGAATTTGAAGTTTGAGTTCTATTTTAATAGTCTGCTGTGTCCCCAAAATCCCATTTAGATAAATTGAGGTTCATTTTTCACATAGACTTGCAATTTTTAGACACCACATTTCCTTTTTTATAGTAACAGCCTCATTTGCCTGTACAATAAGTAATAATACAGTATTTCATAGGTACATTGTATGTGCACAGGAATTTTGTCTTTAAATCTTAAGAGCCTTTAATAAACTGGGGATATTTAAGTATTTTAATGTTACTACATTTAAAAAATAGTGTTTTCCTACAAAAATTTCTGTATTCAGTATACGTTAACTATGAGAATGTCAAACAGTGAAATCATTGAAATATATTTAAGGAAAAATTACCAACCAAAAGTCATGAGTACCTTCTATATGCATATTGACTAGAATGTTCATGTGAAATGCCAGCATCTCCAATAAGAGAATTTTGAGTCAGGGGTGACACAAACATGATTTTTATTTTTGAGCTGGGGATTTTGATGGAGAAGCACCTAGATGAAGACACCATTTCATTCATGATATTTTAAAATTAGAAAAGTAAAGCTTCTAAATTGAAACTCTTATCAGGTCACTTCATGAAATTTTTAGTTTTAAATTTAATTTTACATGAGATGTCTTTCGGAAGAGCTACTTTTATTAACTTTCACTTAGATCCTTGTGTGCTAGGCATTCAGTATTTCTCTACTTGATTTTCCTGTACCTAGTTTTGATTACAGCAAGTATTTAATAATAAAGTCAGTCATGTGAGAGTATCCATTAATTTCAGTGGGTCCTTGCAAGGCAGGCAGAAGATTTCTTTCCAAGAGTCTTATTTTTGACATGAGGTGAAAATCTTTTTTTTTTTTTTTTTTTTTTTGAGATGGGGTCTCACTCTGTCACCCAAGCTGGAGTGCAGTGGCAGGATCTTTCTGCAACCTCCCAAGCTCAAGCCATCCTCCCACCTGAGTCTCCTGAGTAGCTGGGACTACTGGCATGTGCCACCATTCCTGGCTAGTTTTTTGTATTTTTGGTAGAGATGGGGTCTTGCTATATTGTCTCATTTTTGTGTTTTCAGTAGAGATGGGGTTTCACCATGTTGGCCAGGCTGCTCTTGAACTCCTGAGCTCAAGTGATCCACCCGCCCTGGCCTCCCAAAGTGCTGGGATTACAGGTATGAGCCATCATGCCTGACTCAGACCAGTTCTTTAGATTGTTTTTGCCACCATTTGCTTACTTGGAATAGTTTTCATATTTATTTTTCTTTTGAAGAAATCCAGTATCAGATCATGTAACATCAAAGCAGAATTTCATTGAAGGCTATCCTTGTCTTAATTATTCTAAAATAAAGTACAATAAACTAAATTATTTTGACCTTTGTAGTAGCATAGTGTTAAGTTTTATATATATATATGCATACTCCCAAGTAAAATTTCAGAGACAACATGCTGGAGAGCAGTGGCTCTCAGACAGCGTCAGTATTACCTGAAGGCCTTGTTAAATACACATTATTGGCAGAGAGGGGAGAACACAGTGACTCATGCCTGTAATTCCAGTGCTTTGGGAGACTGAGGCAGGAGGATCACTTGAGCCCAGAAGTTCAAGATCAGGCTGGGCAATACAGCAAGACCCCCGTCTCTACCAAAACAAAAAAACAGGCATAGTAGTGTATGCCTGTAGTCTGAGCTGCTTGGGAATCTGAGGCAGGAGGATCACTAGAACCCAGGAGTTCGAGGGTGCAGTGAGTTGTTATTGGACCACTGCAGTCCAGCCTGGGCGACAAAGTGAGACCTTGTCTATTAAAACAACAAAAGCAAAAACTTGATTGCTAGGTGCCACCCTAGAGTTTCTGATTCAGTAGGCCTGGAGGTGGGGGTGGTGGGCCTGGGAATTTGCCTTTCTAACAAGCGTCCAGGGAATGCCCCAGCTGCTGGTCCCAGGACCACACTTTGCAAATTATTACTCTGAGAAGAGCACTAACTTTGACATTGGATTCCTTCTGTTCCTCATTAGTGAATTTATTTGGGGGAGATTATTCAATCTGGTAGATCCGCATTTACTTAGCTGTGAAGTGGGGGTTAATGCAACCTGCCTGGGACTGTGAGGATGAGAAACTCTATTTGAAATACCTGGCCCAGCATGCCTGGGTGCTTGAAAAATGCTGACTCCCATAGTCCGTCCTCCCCTCACTCTTTTCAGCTATAAAGTGAGGAGCGAAATTCAGTATCTTCTAAGATTCTTCTTAGGTGTAAAATGCTGTGATTCTAAAAGTTTTGTAGTTCCAGAGACAATGCCAAACACCTATGTGTACTTCGTGCTTTATAAAGAGTGGTAATAACAGTGATACCACATAGGCTATAGTTTTGTTTTTGCTTTTGTTAGGGTGTTTAGCATCTTGACTCCTTAAAAGTTTTCAATCAGATTTATAAAGCAGCATTGAAGAAGTTGTATTATATTTGAGTACAGTTTGAATCCATGGCAGTTTTATGGAGGCCGAGTATATCAGATGAATAGGCTAATTTCCCTGAGTTGCTAACCTTATTAGTCCCTACCATGTTGCCCCCTGGTTGCCTCATGCATGTTCAAAATGTATAGTTTTCATCACCTGCTTGATCTTGATTTTCAGACAGCATCAAATCAGCTGCAAAACAAATCCAAGCTAAAATTGTGAGCATATGATTAATTTAATATAGCATGTAATTATGTAGTATTTTATTTATTTATTTATTTTTTGAGATGGAGTCTCACTCCCTTGCCCAGGCTGAAGTGCAGTGGCACGATCTCAGCTCACTGTAACCTCTGCCTTCTGGGTTCAAGTGATTCTTCTGCCTTAGCCTCCCGAATAGCTGGGATTACAGGCATGCACCACCATGCCCAGCTAATTTTTTGTATTTATATAGAGACGGGGTTTTACCATGTTGGCCAGGTTGGTCTTGAACTCTTGACCTCAAGTGATCTACCTGCCTTGGTCTCCCAAAGTGCCGGGATTACAGGTGTGAGCCACTGTGCCCAGCTATCCAGTATTTTATTTAAAAGTTGTCACCAGGGTGTTCACTATTGTGAACTTATAATCTTAAAAGTTGGGGATGCTAAAAGTACCAGGCTAAAATACTCCTAGGTTTTCTCCTCTTTTAATTCCATTTTGTTAGAAAAAAATAATCACAACCAGGGTTCTTTTGCCTTTCCCCAGCCATCTAGACTGCTTTACTGCAATGTCGGGAAGATTGCATACAATGAAGAGTGTAACTAGTTGATTGGGATTTGGAAAAATTGAATCAAGCATTTGCATTCATCCAGAATGGTCTTCAACTACTGACTGGGGGGTGCCCACAGGATGAGCACTGGTGGCGTGGGTGGAAGGAATTTCCTTGGGTACTGCAATTGCATTTGAAAGATCTAATTTCCAAAACCTGAGCAGAGAGAGGCTAGGAGAAATGCAGACAGGACATTCAAAATGCTAATTCCCTTTGCTAGTAGAACATGAAATATCTGATAATGGTTTAAAAAAAATAAGTGACAGGATTCATTGTAGTATAAAGGTTCAACTAGTGTAATTTAAAATGAGTCTTTATATTCAGGCCAGGCACGGTGGCTCACGCCCTTTAATCCCAGCACTTTGGGAGTCCGAGGCGGGTGGATCACCTGAGATCAGGAGTTCAAAACCAGTCTGACCAACATGGAGAAGCCTCATCTCTACTAAAAATACAAAAAATTAGCCATGCATGGTGGTGCGCGCCTGTAGTCCCAGCTACTTGGGAGGCTGAGGCAGGAGAATCACTTCAACCCAAGAGGCAGAGGTTGCAGTGAGCTGAGATAGCACTACTGCACTCCAGCCTGGGTGACAGAGCGAGACCCTGTTTCAAAAAAATAAATAAAAAATAAAAAGTGAGTCTTCATATTCAAATTAGTATATGAGGTTAGACAACCATTCTTATGTGGGACCAGGTATATTTAATTTGCCTTTCTTTGTCGTCATCCTAGTAAATCCTTGTAAAGGGTTGTTTTATATACAATTTTGTAGCATATTCTAAATTCCCTTTGGCAAATAAAGCTGAAGTTATCTAGTGTCAGCATATTGTGATTTGTATACTTATATAAGACAAGATTGTATCATTCTGATCAAGTTGCAGCATTTTAATTTTATATGATAGGTCTGTATTGAGTAATCAGTACCTATGTGCAAATATTAAGTCAACTTAATTACCAGACCCAGAAGGCCAGAGCTAATCAAAGAGTACTTTAGAAAGATGAAATATTTATAATGAGTTATGGAAACAATGTTTTAGAAATGTTTTTCTTGGTGTAATTTAATGCAGATTTTTACCTCAATTTTGTTAGAAAACTTGACAATTTTATCCCTCCATCTATTTAATATTTAATATTTTCAGATTCTAGAGTATTTAAAATTTAAACACAATTATAAAATTAATTATAATTCCTACTTATGTTAGTAGCTATGATTTAGGGCCAAAACTATCCTGGTTTTGTCTGCAACTTGAAACATTGTGTATTTTAAACTATATAATTTGGGAACATTATTTTATAGACTGTGGATAGCCAAATATAGAGTTTGTGATTTTTTAATGCTTTATTTGTATAAAATCATTTGTATATTCTATTTATAGTATGCATTTTCTAGCTCATTAAAAGTACATAAAAACTTCAAATCTATCCTTATACAAATATTTGATTTCTAGTTTCCTTTTATTAAAACATTTTCACTCATTCATTCTTTCACACCTTAATCTCTAAGATGTGTCTTGGGAATTTGATAAAGTAGGTCTTCTTGTGGAGCACGTCACTCAGCTTTGGAGACCAAACATTAAACACACTGACTTGCATCTTCTGCATGTTAAGGTCTAAAGCCAACAGAAAAGGTGAAATTTTTGAAAAATCAAATTGCCCTGGGGAGGGTCCTGAATAAGAGACCTATATCCATCATGAGATGGAATGTAGGTCATTGAACTTTTCCTCCAAAATTGGAATAGAAATTAGCAACAACAGAAAGGCCAATACTATCTCTAGGATGGTGGGGTGGAGGGAGGAAGCCATCATAAAGCTCAAGGCCAGGGTCACACAGAGGAAGCAGAACCCCCGCAGCAGAGCACAGGGGCCTTCACGGTGCTGCAGCTGGAGGCAAAGAAGGAGGGAAAGAAATAATCTTGCTTTTCTTTTCTTTTTGCCATTGACTCCCATTGGCAGGACCTGACTGGAAGCCAGCTGGCATGGGAGCTTGAGAGACGTATCCCTCTGGTGTATCCCCTGACTTAGAGCAGAGCAGCAGATCTCAGGTCAAGCAGGCTCAGAATTGGCACAGACGCTAAGTAATTGGCTTGCACTGGGGACCATATTGTATGGACAACACTTACTTTCAACAATAGAATCACAGCTGTGAAGATGTCACAGTACAAGAAATATTCTGGAACCAAGATCACTTTTTTCCATCTCAAGTTCACTCCAGAAAGTGGAATTAGGGGCAAGTGCCTGCCCTGGACTAGTATTTCGAATCCCATCCCTCCTGTTCCTCTACTTACTCCCCCTTCCCTTTTTCTTCTCTCAAGCTGGGCTAAAGAGAAATGTGAAAAACATTATTGTCTCTTTAAAACCAAAAACATGTAAAACATGAAAAATATTTTTCAGTGACAAAAGATAAGAATGGAAGTATTCAGGATAGTGTATTCATAGATGCTTTGGGAAAAAGGAAAGAAAATAATTTCTTAAATTTTTTTCTTGAAAGACTGAAAATAGAATCTTAAGGAGATAGTGTTCTTCAAGCCTTGCTCTGACTACTTATAACGTCTTTCTTCATCCACTAATTATTTTGAAAACTCACTTAGTCATTTGTCAATCCTAACCTTTAGAGAGAAACATTTAAAATCAGTTCACTAATCACAGCATCTTTTTTTTTTTTTTTTTTTTTTTGAGATGGAGCCTTGCCCTGTTGCCAGACTGGAGTGCAGTGGCAACATCTTGGGTTACTGCAACCTCTGCCTCCTGGGCTCAAGTGATTCTCCTGCCTGAGCCTCCTGAGTAGCTGGGACTACAGGCGCACGCCACCACGCCCAGGTAATTTTTGTGTTTTTAGTAGAGACAGGGTTTCACCATCTTGGCCAGGATGGTCTCGATCTCTTGACCTCGTGATCCGCCCTCGGCCTCCCAAAGTGCTGGGATTACAGGCGTGAGCCACCGCACCTGGCCCACAGCATCATTTTTCAAGTGTCTCTAGGGTGACCAGGTGTCCCGGTTTGCCAAGGACAGTCCCAGTTTCTACCTGCTGTCCTGGTACAGTCATGAATAGTGCCCCTTTCAGTTTCAAAAGTGTCATAGTTTAGACAATAAATTACCTGACCACCCTTATATGCGCCATGTTTCTTAACACCTAGGCTGCTGACAAAACTCACATTTTCTGACTGTCAGTCTAGTGTTCTTTATACTAGACGGATATGGTCCACAAAGGAAGCAATATTGGCCAACAATTAATCTTGGGTCTTTGGATTAGGATGTTAGAGTCCTACCTTCAAAGCATTTTCCTCCTGGAGTGGTCTTTGCACAAATGGTAGGGTGATTTGTGGAGCCAGTGAAGAACCAGACTAATCCAGCTTGTTTTATTGGCCCCAATTTTTCTTCTCAGGGCCATAAGCCCGTTATTACCAGGAAATAAAAGAGAACAAGCAAGTATTTAGTTTTAAACTGGTATAAGGAGAAGCATCTAGAATTAAATCTTGCCACATAAACCCAAATCACCCCCAAAGCTAAGGGGATCTAAAATATACAATGGGTGCTGTTTTCATAAAGATGATGGAAAAGCCTTAACAGGTAAGTTGCTGTACCTTCACACAAAGAAAATAGCAGGTTATTATGCTTTTGTTAAAACAAGTGACTGCTACATCATCTCTAAATCATTCCAGAATTAAGATGAGTCCTAAAAAAATATATAGTGCCTCTGATGAGTGCATTTTAGATTTGCTTGAATGAGGAGCAGTTATTACTAGCTGCTAAAATGCTCTGGAAACTCTGGTGCATACTCCAAAAACACGCAAATAGTTAGGCCTAAGGAGAGAATGATACATGAACACTGGCAAAGAGCCTTACAAGAATGTATGCTGTGGAGAGTGTGACCAGGGCTTTACAAACCATTAATTAATAAAGTTCTGTACATATGATAGAAAAAGACTTGCCTTGACCAACAGCATCAGTCTGGGCTGCACTATTCTCGATCTGAAAGAATCCAGAAGTTTAAGAGTGCATTGAAGCCCTTCAATAATCAAAATGAGGGAATATTAATGGGACCTCTTTTTTCTGTCAGGTACATTTAATCTGGGAGACCTATTAACCCTGTGTTCTTGAATAGTGTTTGCGAATCAACCACTCAGTCTTCTATACGACATCCCTGTATGTCCTATAACCTGAATTTTTAAGTCAGATAATTTTTGTTTTAACATTCATTTTAGGTGGATGATACAAGCATACCTACGTGAAACTATTTCTCAATTAAAACCAGGACTAGTGGCCCAGATGATAATGGGTGTTCCAAAACAAAACATCAAAACAAAAGCTAATTCTAGGATGGAAAACTTGGGAAACATGTTCATAGATTTCACTGTGGCAGTGAAACAGGACTCTTTACTGCAGCATCGTGTGAAAGATTCGATATGTGTATAAACAAAGGGGATTTTAAAGAGGATGAGAGGGTTTAAGAGAGGATGTGGCCTAATTTTCAGTTTTCTTCATGCTCATTTGATCACTGATTCCTCACACTCCCCCACCCCATAAGTCCTTGCTTTGTTGCTAACCATCTATTCTCTATGCAGAGACACTCGCATTCCATAGAATACAGTTCAGAAAATGCTGGCAAAAGGACTCACAAAAGGTCGGGAATCTTTACATGTTTTTGTGTCATTTTGCATTTTTGGGGGAAGAAATGTTTCCCTTTCTGAGATAATGAAGAGGGTGAATAGATAATATGTTTTCCTAGGCACAGATGGCAGATTTGAAGTGCTTTGGCAATCCACTTCGTGTCCCTAATATGTGCGTAGTACTTTTACCTTCAGCTTGTAGTAAAACATCACACAGCAGAAGATTGATAAGCAGTTCAAAAATAATGTCTCCTATCCTTTTTAAATTAGATTCCCAAACTGAAAGAAGCTTTGCAATTACTGCCAAAATGCCTCAGAGGGCGTTAGGTTAATCGAAGCTGGAGAGGAGTGGGCAAAGAGGCAGCTGCTAGTCACTGAGAATAAGGACTCTATTTGCTGTGAGGGTTGTAGGGGCAGCACTTTGCTGTTGGGGTTTGGCAAGGTGATTTGTTTTAAAATTGGAATTATATTTTGTTGGCTTTTAATCATAAGCAGGGAAATACATTTTTCCTATGCCTAAGAATATACAGAAGCTAATTTTTTCCACAATTAGAAAAATCATTGCCTTTAGCATATGGACCGTAACAATAGCGGTCATAACTCATGAGTCGTGTGACACATTGTTTCCCTTTGGTGAAGTTTTACTTTAAGATCTGTTGGGTATATACAGGGAGAGAAAGAGATGAAGGTCAAGACATGCTTATTTTTACAGATGAGAGAGAGAGAGAGAGAGAGAAAGAGAGAGAAAGAGATTCATTAAACTTTGAGTTATACTTTATTTATTTATTTTTTTTGAAATGGAGTCTTGCTCTGTCACCCAGGCTGGAGTGCAGTGGCATGATCTTGACTCATTGCAACCTCCACCACCAGGGTTCAAGTGATTCTCCCACCTCAGCCTCTCAAGCTGCTGGGACTACAAGTACACACCACCAAGCCTGGCTAAGTTGTTTATTTTTAGTAGAGATGAGGTCTTGCTCTGTTGCCCAGGCTGGTTTCGAACTTCTGACCTCAACAATCTGCCTGCCTTGGCTTCCCAAAGTGCTAGGATTACAGATATGAGCCACTGTGCCTGGCCTATATTTTATTCAGTAGGAATCTTTGCTATTTGCTATTATTTTTAATTCTTCTTGCATCTTAATTTTGCTTCCCCAATGAGTATATGTTCTTTAAAATCTTCCTATAAAAAAAATCATTTTTATTTATATTTTTATTTACATATTAAACAATTCTCTAATTGAATGTGCTAATTTGATAAATATTTGAGTGGATACTTACTATTTGCAAAGCTTCAGGGAATACATTGATGAATAAGATAGTCTTTTTTTTTTTGAGACAGAGTCTTGCTCTGTCTTCCAGGCTAGAGTACAGTGGCACGATCTCAGCTCATTGCCACCTCTGCTTCCTGGGTTTCAAGCGATTCTCCTGCTTCAGCCTCACAAGTAGCTTAGATTACAGAAGCACATTACCATGCTTGGCTCATTTTTGCATTTTTAGTAGTGATGAGGTTTCACCGTGTTGGCCAGGCTGGTCTCGAACTCCTGAGTTCAAGTGATCCGCCCGTCACAATTTGCTCGGCTTATAGGCGTCAGACACTGCGCTTGGCCAGTAAGATTGTCTTTAATCTCAAGGGGTTTATGATTTTTTTCTTGGGGGAGGTGATAAGAAAATATGTAAAAACAATAAACATAGGTTACAGTAGTTGCCATAATGGAGGGTGGGTCGGGGGTGTTCCTAGGCCATCAAAGGAAGGGGGAAAGGCTTTTTATCAAGCTTGTCTAGCTTGTGGACCGTGGGCTGCATGTGGCCCAACACAAATTCGTAAACTCTCTTTAAACATTATGAGATTTTTTTGTTTGTTTGTTTAGCTCACCAGCTATCATTAGTGTTAGTATATCTTACGTGTGGCCCAAGACAGTTCTTCTTCCAGTGTGGCCCAGAGAAGCCAAAAGATCGGACACCCCTGCACAGAGAAAGGAGCACTTAAGATGGACTTGAAGGTTGAAATTAAACTTCAAGAGGTGTTGTTGGCAGGCAGGAGATAGGAAGCAAATAACTGAACAGAGTTGGAGAAATTTGTTGGTCTTTGGGGAAAAGCAAGTAGTTCAGTCTGGCAGGAGTTGGAATAAGTGTTAGGGAATAATGGGAAATAGAGTTAGAAAAGCAAATTGTGAAACACTGTGTATCAGTCGGCTTAGGCAGTTAAACTGCAGTAACAAAGGACTCTCCAAATCACAGCAATACTACAAGCTTAGTTCTCTCTTACATTACATTTCCCTTGTGGGTATCTGTAGCTCTGCTCCGTGGCTCCTTTGTTCTGGGGTCAGGCTAAAGAGGCAGCTTCGATCTTGGTTATCATCGGTTCTGGCCAAGGGAAAGAAAATATGGCAGAACTGTTCAATGGTTTTCATAGTGTCCGCTTGACTGTGGCTTATGTTACTGCTGTTTACGTTTCATTGGCCAAAGCAAGTCACTTGGCCATGCCTGCCATCCCTGGGAAACGGGAAATATAATCCTCTTACAGGAAAGAACAACAGTTAATATATAAAACAATTTACCAAAAGCCTTGAAAGCCAGTGTGAGTCTTTTGCATTTAAATCTTTAGATGGTTTGGAGCCATGGCAAGTTTCTGGACAAGATCATATGGCTAAAACAAACAGACAAACAAAAACATCAGGGTGGTTTATGTATTGTGTGTGTGTGTGTGTGTGTGTGTGTGTATGTGTGTGCATGTACATAAAAATGATTTAGGGTATTTATTACAAATGCAGGTTCCAGGGTTCCAGAAAGTCTGATTCAGGGAGCTCAGGAATCTGCCCTGTAGCAAGCAGCCAGGTGGAGAGCTTGTAGATTGTCCACAGACCTCATTAAAAAAAACCCTGGATCAAGGAATGAATGGAGAGCACTCAGGCAAGTGCAGGTGAGATGGGGCAGTGAGTGCAGAGGCCCAGGTGCAATGTGGGCACATGGTAAATGGCCAGTACGGAGGCAGATAGATACAGAGAGAACAGATTGAACTAGAATTACTCAAGGAGGGAGGCTATGGTGCAAACAGCCAGGAAACAGGATAGTGGAAGGGGCAAATCTTAGGAGCTAAGATTAGGAATATCAGGGGCTCTTGATCTTCCCTGAGAAGGAGGAGGCAAGCCTAGCTGATGCAAGAAAAAACTGAGAACTTGAGGAGAGCAGAGGCAGTGAACAGGAAGTCGCAGGAAACTCAATGCTTGTAAGCAGCTATGGAAAACAGTGTTGACCAAAAACGACCACATAAATTTGATTTTGCATTCGGCCAAAAGAGGGAGCTACAGTAGCACATATGCTGATGTCCGGGCTCGGCCGCCCAAACCGAGTATAGCCAGCTCCTGTCCAACAGGATTATTAACCCGACCCACAGTGCAGTATTTTGGGCGATTCATTTATTACTTTCATAGCCGTGAACCTTTTTAGAAGGAACTTTAAGGTTTCTATTTAATTATTAAGGAATCCAGGTTTTTTTTTTTTTTTTTTTTTTTTGAACTGCCTATCCTATAGTCAAGAAGAAATTAATTCCACAGAGTTTAAGGGAATCATTACCCATTTATTGGCTTCACTTGAGGCATGGAGTGGAGATTAGGACAGAGAGGAGAAAAGGTCTAGAAGAGAGAAAAGTGCATTTGAGGCATGACTTCTGGAAGTGTAATTGCTGAGCCCAAGGAGTTGGAATCTTAAGTGGTTTTTTTTTGTTTTGTTTTTGAGACAATAAGAGTCTGACTCTGTTGCCCAGGCTGGAGTGCAGTGGTGTGATCTCGGCTCACTGCAACCTCCACCTCCCAGGTTCAAGCGATTCTTCTGCCTCAGCCTCCCGAGTAGCCGAGATGACAGGTATGTGCCACTACGCCCGGTTAAAGTTTGTGTTTTAGTGGAGATGGGGTTTCTCCATGTTGGCCAGGCTGGTCTTGAACTCCTGACCTGAAGTGATCCACCCGCCTCGGCCTCCTAAAGTGCTGGGATTACAGGCGTGAGCCACCGCGCCCGGCTGCATCTTAGGTTTTGTTAGATGCTGTCCAGTTACTTTTCGGAGACATTGCGCCGATTTACTTTTACACCAATAATGCATGAGAGGCTTATTTTTAAAATACCTTTGAAAATGTTTTAATCTTTGCCACTCTGATGAGGAATTATGGATTTGGGGGGTAGTTTTAACTTGAATCTCTTAAGGTGCCGAAGAGGGTAGACACTTTTTCATACTTAAATCCTATTTTCACATTTTTTCCTCTCTGTGAATGGTATGTACATGTTCTTTGCCAGTGGGTCTTTTACTTATTGATTTGTAGGATTTTTTGTTTTTTTTTAATGAGGTCAATCCAAAGATTCAGTGAACAATAGGATAAATAAATTATGCTCTTCAGTAGATGTTTAAATGATGAATGGCTGTCAGGTGTTGTCTACTATACCTGCGTATTTGATGCATGAATCACCTATCTTGTGGACACGGGTCTAAGACTCCTGTTTCAGATCACCTTTGGGTAGTCTACTGTGTAGCATCATTTGCCTCAAGAATGCCATTTTCTTTGATTTTATCCTTCATTTCAATATGGAGAAAATCCAGAAGTTAAATGGTGATGAATCAGCTGTATGTAGTGGTTGGAATATTTTTACTGGTTTAAAATCACCCAATGGCAAAGTGGTGGGCTCCCATTCCTAGTGCTTAAAATGGGGCATTTTCAGAGGAGGCCTGGGCATGCTCGACTGTGATATGGATCAAGATTCAACAGGCTCTTGAGTGCGGATAATCACGAAAGCCCCGCCATTGATTTCCCGCCCCTCCCAGACACGTGTTTGTTAGTAATGAGATTACATTTGTTTTGTAACAGCTTCATTGAGATAGATTCACATTCTACATAGTTCACCCATTTAAAGTGTGCACTTAAATGGTTCTTAGTGTTTTCATGGAGCCATGCAACCATGACTGCAGTCAATTTTAGAACTTTTCCATTATTCCTAAAGAAATCTTGTACCTCTTTAAAATTGCTCCCCAATCCCCTCCTTGTCCCCAGCCCTAAACCAATCACAAATCTACTTTCTGTCTCTATACATTTTGCCCATTCAGGAGATTTCTCATAATGGAATCACACAGTAAGTAATCTTTTGTGACTGGCTTCTTTCACTTAGCATAATGTTTTCATGGTTTATCCATGTCGTAGTGTTTCTGTACTTCATTCACTTTGTTGTTGTTGTTGAGACAGAATCTCACTCTCTTGCCCAGGCTGGAGTGCAGTGGTGCCATCTCAGCTCACTGCAACCTCCACCTCCTGGGTTCAAGCGATTCTCCTGCTTCAGCCTCCTGAGTAGCTGGGATTACAGGTGCCCGCCATCACGCCTGACTAATTTTTGTATTTTTGGTAGAGACGAGGTTTCACTACGTTGGCCAGGCTGGTCTTGAACTCCTGAACTCAGGTGATCCGCCCGCCTTGGCCTCCCAAAGTGCTGGATTACAGGCATGAGCCACCGCACCCAGCCTATTTTTATGACCAATTAATATTCCATTGTGTGGACAAACTACATTTTGTTGACCTGTTCACTAGTTATTGGGTGTCTGGATTGCTTCCACCTTTTAGCTATTATGAATAGTGCTGCTGTGAATGTTTGTTCAAGTTTTCGTGTGGACACGTTTTTATTTCTCCTGGATATATATCTGGGAGTAGAATTGCTGGATCGAACGGTAACTCAGTATTTAAAGTTTTGAAGAACTGGTCAGCTGTTCTACAGTGGCTGTGCATATTTGATGCATGAATTGCTTTCCAGCAGCAATGTATGAGTATTTCAGTTTTTCCACACCCTCGCCGACATTTGCTATGGTCTGTTTTTTAGGGACTTTCTTGTTTTCATACAGCCATACTCATAAGTCCAAGTGGTATATCACTGTGATTTTTTTGGTTTTGTTTTTGTGGTCTATGCTTGAGATGGTTACTCATGTGTCAACTTGACTGGGTGACGGGATACCCAGCTGGTTGGTTAAACCTTATTTCTGGTGTGTTTGTGAGGGTGTTCCCAGAAAAGATTAGCATTGGAATGGTTGGACTGAGTAAAGAAGATGGTCAACGTGGGTGGGCATTACCAGATCTACCAAGGGCCTGAATAAAACAAGAAGGCAGAGGAAGGTTGAATTAACTGTGCTTGACTACTGAGGTGGGATATCAGTCTTCTCCAGCCCTCACCACTCCTGGTTCTTAGGCCTTAAGAGAACCAGTTCTCAGGCCTTAGGAGAACCAGGACTAGAATCTACACCATTGATTCGCCACCTCTGGGACTTTTGGACACCACAGGCTTTCCTAGATGTCCAGTTCACAGGTGGCTCACAGCGGGACGTAGCCTCCAGAATCATGTGATCCAATCAGTATCTATTTTATTTTATTTTACTTTAAGTTCTGGGATATATGCACAGAACATGCAAGTTTGCTACATAGGTACACATGTGCCATGGCGGTTTGCTGCACCTATCAACCTGTCATCTAGGTTTTAAGCCCCACATGCATTAGGTATTTGTCCTAATGCTCTCCCTCCCCTTTCCCCGCAACCGCCCGACAGACCCTGGTGTGTGATGTTCCCCTCCCTGTGTCCATGTGTTCTTATTGTTCAGCTCCCACTCATGAGCAAGACATGTGGTGTTTGGTTTTCTGTTCCTGTGTTAGTTTGCTGAGAATGATGGTTTCCAGCTTTATCCATGACCCTGCAAAGGACATGGATAAACGACCCATGCAAAGGACTCATTCTTTTTCATAGCGGCATAGTATTCCATGGTGTATATGTTCCACATTTCCTTTATCCAGTCTGTCATTGATGGGCATTTGGGTTGGTTCCAACTCTTTGCTATTGTAAATAGTGCCGCAGTAAACATACCTGTGCATATGTCTTTATAGTAGAATGATTTATAATCCTTTGGGTATATACACAGTAATGGGATTGCTGGGTCAAATGGTATTTCTGGTCCTAGATGAACCAATCGATATCTTATAAATAAACAAGCAAACAAATTCTATTGGTTCTGTTTCTCTGGAGAACCTTGACTAATACAAGGCTTTAATTGTTTTTTCTTACTGTGGTAAAATATGCAGCACATAAAAGTTATAATTTTAGCCTGTTGTTGTTGTGAGACAAAGACTCACTCTTGCCCAGGCTGGAGTGCAGTGGTGCGGTCACAGCTCACGGCAGCCTCAACCTCCCAGGCTCAAGCGATCCTCCCACCTCAGCCTTCTGAATAGCTGGGACTACTGGCATGCACCACTACACTCAGCTAATTTTTTATTTTTTGTAGAGCTGGGTTCTCCCTATATTGCCCAGGCTGGTCTTGAACTCCTGGGCTCAAGGGCTTCTTTCACTTTGGCCTCCAAAAAAGCTGGGATTATAGGTGTGAACCACTGCACCTGGCCTGTTTGAGGCATTTTTAATTTGTACAGCTCAGCAGCCTTCATTACATTCACATTGTTCACATCACGGTGGTTTTGGTTTGCGTTTCCCTGGTGATTAATGATGTTGGGCATCTTTTTCCTGGGTTTGCTGCCCATTGGTATATCCTCCTTGGAGAACTGTCTGTTTGAGATCTTTGCTCATGTTTGATTTGGGTTGTGTTTTTATTGTTGAGTTGTGACTATTCTTTATATATTCTGGATACTTGTCTCAATTGTAACAGCAGGATTTTAGTTTATGGAGGTGACTGAATGATGATGCGGAGAGGCCAATGCTACTGAAAGAAGAGTTTTCTTTCTTACAGTTCCTGAGAGGAGGGGACATGCCACAACACACAGGGCCACAGCGGAAGCATTAGGATGGTCAAGAGGCAAAAGACGAGTGAGAAGGCATGGGCCAGAGCCTTTGCTGGAGTTTCTGCAGGGAAGGCAAGGCTGGGCTGGGCCATCAGTTTAGGACTGGCTACTTCGAATAACATGGGTGAGCCTGGGCTATACGGGTGGTCTCTAGTTGCCTGGAACCTGGCCTTGGGATGATTTAGGATAAGGGAAATATTGGTTTGGTGTGTGAGAGTTATA